>NW_027616435.1:0-326517 GCF_964187855.1 Myxine glutinosa | reverse complement strand
GGAAACCACTTTTGCACTTGTATTAGTGTGGAAAAACCACATTTCGCACTTGTGTTAGTGTTGAAAAACCACTTTTCGCACTTGTGTTGGTGCAGGAAACCACTTTTGCACTTGTATTAGTGTGGAAAAACCACATTTCGCATTTGTGTTAGTGTTGAAAAACCACTTTTCGCACTTGTGTTAGTGTTGAAAAACCACTTTTCGCACTTGTGTTGGTGGAGGAAACCACTTTTGCACTTGTATTAGTGTGGAAAAACCACTTTTCGCACTTGTGTTAGTGTTGAAAAACCACTTTTCGCACTTGTGTTAGTGTTGAAAAACCACTTTTCGCGCTTGTGTTAGTGTTGAAAAACCACTTTTCGCACTTGTGTTGGTGGAGGAAACCACTTTTACACTTGTATTAGTGTGGAAAAACCACTTTTCGCACTTGTGTTAGTGTTGAAAAACCACTTTTCGCACTTGTGTTAGTGTTGAAAAACCACTTTTCGCACTTGTGTTAGTGTTGAAAAACCACATTTCGCACTTGTGTTGGTGCAGGAAACCACTTTTGCACTTGTATTAGTGTGGAAAAAACACTTTTTGCACTTGTGATAGTGTAGAAAAACCACTTTTCGCAGTTGTGCTAGTGTTGAAAAACCACTTTTCGCACTTGTGTTGGTGCAGGAAACCACTTTTGCACTTGTATTAGTGTGGAAAAGCCACTTTTCGCACTTGTGTTAGTGTTGAAAAACCACTTTTCGCACTTGTGTTAGTGTTGAAAAACCACTTTTCACAATTGTGTTAGTGTTGAAAAACCACTTTTCGCACTTGTTTTGGTGCAGGAAACCACTTTTGCACTTGTATTGGTGTGGGAAAAACACTTTTTGCACTTGTGATAGTGTTGAAAAACCACTTTTCGCACTTGTGTTAGTCTTGAAAAACCACTTTTCGCACTTGTGTTGGTGCAGGAAACCACTTTTGCACTTGTATTAGTGTGGAAAAACCACATTTCACACTTGTGTTAGTGTTGAAAAACCACTTTTCGCACTTGTGTTAGTGTTGAAAAACCACTTTTCGCACTTGTGTTGGTGCAGGAAACCACTTTTGCACTTGTATTAGTGTGGAAAAAACACTTTTTGCACTTGTGATAGTGTTGAAAAACCACTTTTCGCACTTGTGTTAGTGTTGAAAGACCACTTTTCGCACTTGTGTTGGTGCAGGAAACCACTTTTGCACTTGTATTAGTGTGGAAAAACCACTTTTCGCACTTGTGTTAGTGTTGAAAAACCACTTTTCGCACTTGTATTAGTGTGGAAAAACCACTTTTCGCACTTGTGTTAGTGTTGAAAAACCACTTTTTGCACTTGTGTTAGTGTTGAAAAACCACTTTTCGCACTTGTGTTAGTGTTGAAAAACCACTTTTCGCACTTGTGTTGGTGCAGGAAACCACTTTTGCACTTGTATTAGTGTGGAAAAAACACTTTTTGCACTTGTGATAGTGTTGAAAAACCACTTTTCACATTTGTGTTAGTGTTGAAAACCCACTTTTCGCACTTGTGTTGGTGCAGGAAACCACTTTTGCACTTGTATTAGTGTGGAAAAACCACTTTTCGCACTTGTGTTCGTGTTGAAAAACCACTTTTCGCACTTGTGTTAGTGTTGAAAAACCACTTTTCGCACTTGTGTTAGTGTTGAAAAACCACTTTTCGCACTTGTGTTAGTGTTGAAAAACCACTTTTCGCACTTGTGTTGGTGGAGGAAACCACTTTTACACTTGTATTAGTGTGGAAAAACCACTTTTCGCACTTGTGTTAGTGTTGAAAAACCACTTTTCGCACTTGTGTTAGTGTTGAAAAACCACTTTTCGCACTTGTGTTAGTGTTGAAAAACCACTTTTCGCACTTGTGTTGGTGCAGGAAACCACTTTTGCACTTGTATTAGTGTGGAAAAAACACTTTTTGCACTTGTGATAGTGTTGAAAAACCACTTTTCACATTTGTGTTAGTGTTGAAAACCCACTTTTCGCACTTGTGTTGGTGCAGGAAACCACTTTTGCACTTGTATTAGTGTGGAAAAACCACTTTTCGCACTTGTGTTCGTGTTGAAAAACCACTTTTCGCACTTGTGTTAGTGTTGAAAAACCACTTTTCGCACTTGTGTTAGTGTTGAAAAACCACTTTTCGCACTTGTGTTAGTGTTGAAAAACCACTTTTCGCACTTGTGTTGGTGGAGGAAACCACTTTTACACTTGTATTAGTGTGGAAAAACCACTTTTCGCACTTGTGTTAGTGTTGAAAAACCACTTTTCGCACTTGTGTTAGTGTTGAAAAACCACTTTTCGCACTTGTGTTAGTGTTGAAAAACCACTTTTCGCACTTGTGTTGGTGCAGGAAACCACTTTTGCACTTGTATTAGTGTGGAAAAAACACTTTTTGCACTTGTGATAGTGTTGAAAAACCACTTTTCGCAGTTGTGTTAGTGTTGAAAAACCACTTTTCGCACTTGTGTTGGTGCAGGAAACCACTTTTGCACTTGTATTAGTGTGGAAAAGCCACTTTTCGCACTTGTGTTAGTGTTGAAAAACCACTTTTCGCACTTGTGTTAGTGTTGAAAAACCACTTTTCACAATTGTGTTAGTGTTGAAAAACCACTTTTCGCACTTGTTTTGGTGCAGGAAACCACGTTTGCACTTGTATTAGTGTGGAAAAAACACTTTTTGCACTTGTGATAGTGTTGAAAAACCACTTTTCGCACTTGTGTTAGTATTGAAAAACCACTTTTCGCACTTGTGTTGGTGCAGGAAACCACTTTTGCACTTGTATTAGTGTGGAAAAACCACATTTCGCACTTGTGTTAGTGTTGAAAAACCACTTTTCGCACTTGTGTTAGTGTTGAAAAACCACTTTTCGCACTTGTGTTGGTGCAGGAAACCACTTTTGCACTTGTATTAGTGTGGAAAAAACACTTTTTGCACTTGTGATAGTGTTGAAAAACCACTTTTCGCACTTGTGTTAGTGTTGAAAGACCACTTTTCGCACTTGTGTTGGTGCAGGAAACCACTTTTGCACTTGTATTAGTGTGGAAAAACCACTTTTCGCACTTGTGTTAGTGTTGAAAAACCACTTTTCGCACTTGTGTTAGTGTTGAAAAACCACTTTTCGCACTTGTGTTAGTGTTGAAAAACCACTTTTCGCACTTGTGTTGGTGCAGGAAACCACTTTTGCACTTGTATTAGTGTGGAAAAAACACTTTTTGCACTTGTGATAGTGTTGAAAAACCACTTTTCGCATTTGTGTTAGTGTTGAAAACCCACTTTTCGCACTTGTTTTAGTGTTGTAAAACCACTTTTCGACTTGTGTTAGTGTTGAAAAACCACTTTTCGCACTTGTGTTGGTGCAGGAAACCACTTTTGCACTTGTATTAGTGTGGAAAAACCACTTTTCGCACTTGTGTTAGTGTTGAAAAACCACTTTTCGCACTTGTGTTAGTGTTGAAAAACCACTTTTCGCACTTGTGTTGGTGCAGGAAACCACTTTTGCACTTGTATTAGTGTGGAAAAAACACTTTTTGCTCTTGTGATAGTGTTGAAAAACCACTTTTCGCACTTGTGTTGGTGCAGTAAACCACTTTTGCACTTGTACTAGTTTGGAAAAACCACTTTTCGCACTTGTGTTAGTGTTGAAAAACCACTTTTTGCACTTGTGTTAGTGTTGAAAAACCACTTTTCACACTTGTGTTGGTGCAGGAAACCACTTTTTCACTTGTATTAGTGTGGAAAAAACACTTTTTGCACTTGTGATAGTGTTGAAAAACCACTTTTCGCACTTGTGTTAGTGTTGAAAAACCACTTTTCGCACTTGTGTTAGTGTTGAAAAACCACTTTTCGCACTTGTGTTAGTGTTGAAAAACCACTTTTCGCACTTGTGTTAGTGTTGAAAAACCACTTTTCGCACTTGTGTTGGTGCAGGAAACCACTTTTGCACTTGTATTAGTGTGGAAAACCACTTTTCGCACTTGTGTTAGTGTTGAAAAACCACTTTTCGCACTTGTTTTAGTGTTGAAAAACCACTTTTCGACTTGTGTTAGTGTTGAAAAACCAATTTTCGCACTTGTGTTGGTGCAGGAAACCACTTTTGCACTTGTATTAATGTGGAAAACCACTTTTCGCACTTGTGTTAGTGTTGAAAAACCACTTTTCGCACTTGTGTTAGTGTTGAAAACCACTTTTCGCACTTGTGTTGGTGCAGGAACCCACTTTTGCACTTGTATTAGTGTGGAAAAAACACTTTTTGCACTTGTGATAGTGTTGAAAAACCACTTTTCGCACTTGTGTTGGTGCAGGAAACCACTTTTGCACTTGTATTAGTGTGGAAAAACCACATTTCGCACTTGTGTTAGTGTTGAAAAACCACTTTTCGCACTTGTGTTGGTGCAGGAAACCACTTTTGCACTTGTATTAGTGTGGAAAAACCACATTTCGCATTTGTGTTAGTGTTGAAAAACCACTTTTCGCACTTGTGTTAGTGTTGAAAAACCACTTTTCGCACTTGTGTTGGTGGAGGAAACCACTTTTGCACTTGTATTAGTGTGGAAAAACCACTTTTCGCACTTGTGTTAGTGTTGAAAAACCACTTTTTGCACTTGTGTTAGTGTTGAAAAACCACTTTTCGCACTTGTGTTAGTGTTGAAAAACCACTTTTCGCACTTGTGTTGGTGCAGGAAACCACTTTTGCACTTGTATTAGTGTGGAAAAAACACTTTTTGCACTTGTGATAGTGTTGAAAAACCACTTTTCACATTTGTGTTAGTGTTGAAAACCCACTTTTCGCACTTGTGTTGGTGCAGGAAACCACTTTTGCACTTGTATTAGTGTGGAAAAACCACTTTTCGCACTTGTGTTCGTGTTGAAAAACCACTTTTCGCACTTGTGTTAGTGTTGAAAAACCACTTTTCGCACTTGTGTTAGTGTTGAAAAACCACTTTTCGCACTTGTGTTAGTGTTGAAAAACCACTTTTCGCACTTGTGTTTGTGCAGGAAACCACTTTTGCACTTGTATTAGTGTGGAAAAACCACTTTTCGCACTTGTGTTAGTGTTGAAAATCCACTTTTCGCACTTGTGTTAGTGTTGAAAAACCACTTTTCGCACTTGTGTTAGTGTTGAAAAACCACTTTTCGCACTTGTGTTGGTGGAGGAAACCACTTTTACACTTGTATTAGTGTGGAAAAACCACTTTTCGCACTTGTGTTAGTGTTGAAAAACCACTTTTCGCACTTGTGTTAGTGTTGAAAAACCACTTTTCGCACTTGTGTTAGTGTTGAAAAACCACTTTTCGCACTTGTGTTGGTGCAGGAAACCACTTTTGCACTTGTATTAGTGTGGAAAAAACACTTTTTGCACTTGTGATAGTGTTGAAAAACCACTTTTCGCAGTTGTGTTAGTGTTGAAAAACCACTTTTCGCACTTGTGTTGGTGCAGGAAACCACTTTTGCACTTGTATTAGTGTGGAAAAGCCACTTTTCGCACTTGTGTTAGTGTTGAAAAACCACTTTTCGCACTTGTGTTAGTGTTGAAAAACCACTTTTCACAATTGTGTTAGTGTTGAAAAACCACTTTTCGCACTTGTTTTGGTGCAGGAAACCACGTTTGCACTTGTATTAGTGTGGAAAAAACACTTTTTGCACTTGTGATAGTGTTGAAAAACCACTTTTCGCACTTGTGTTAGTATTGAAAAACCACTTTTCGCACTTGTGTTGGTGCAGGAAACCACTTTTGCACTTGTATTAGTGTGGAAAAACCACATTTCGCACTTGTGTTAGTGTTGAAAAACCACTTTTCGCACTTGTGTTAGTGTTGAAAAACCACTTTTCGCACTTGTGTTGGTGCAGGAAACCACTTTTGCACTTGTATTAGTGTGGAAAAAACACTTTTTGCACTTGTGATAGTGTTGAAAAACCACTTTTCGCACTTGTGTTAGTGTTGAAAGACCACTTTTCGCACTTGTGTTGGTGCAGGAAACCACTTTTGCACTTGTATTAGTGTGGAAAAACCACTTTTCGCACTTGTGTTAGTGTTGAAAAACCACTTTTCGCACTTGTGTTAGTGTTGAAAAACCACTTTTCGCACTTGTGTTAGTGTTGAAAAACCACTTTTCGCACTTGTGTTGGTGCAGGAAACCACTTTTGCACTTGTATTAGTGTGGAAAAAACACTTTTTGCACTTGTGATAGTGTTGAAAAACCACTTTTCGCATTTGTGTTAGTGTTGAAAACCCACTTTTCGCACTTGTGTTGGTGCAGGAAACCACTTTTGCACTTGTATTATTGTGGAAAAACCACTTTTCGCACTTGTGTTCGTTTGAAAAACCACTTTTCGCACTTGTGTTAGTGTTGAAAAACCACTTTTCGCACTTGTGTTAGTGTTGAAAAACCACTTTTCGCACGTGTTTGTGCAGGAAACCACTTTAGCACTTGTATTAGTGTCGAAAAACCAATTTTCGCACTTGTGTTAGTTTTGAAAAACCACTTTTCGCACTTGTGTTAGTGTTGAAAAACCACTTTTCGCACTTGTGTTAGTGTTGAAAAACCACTTTTCGCACTTGTGTTGGTGCAGGAAACCAGTTTTGCACTTGTATTAGTGTGGAAAAAACACTTTTTGCACTTGTGATAGTGTTGAAAAACCACTTTTCGCACTTGTGTTAGTGTTGAAAAACCACTTTTCGCACTTGTGTTGGTGCAGGAAACCACTTTTGCACTTGTATTAGTGTGGAAAAACCACTTTTTGCACTAGTGTTAGTGTTGAAAAACCACTTTTCGCACTTGTGTCAGTGTTGAAAAACCACTTTTTGCACTTGTGTTAGTGTTGAAAAACCACTTTTCGCACTTGTGTTCGTGCAGGAAACCACTTTTGCACTTGTATTAGTGTGGAAAAACCACTTTTCGCACTTGTGTTAGTGTTGAAAAACCACATTTCGCACTTGTGTTAGTGTTGAAAAACCACTTTTCGCACTTGTGTTGGTGCAGGAAACCACTTTTGCACTTGTATTAGTGTGGAAAAACCACTTTTCGCACTTGTGTTAGTGTTGAAAAACCACTTTTCGCACTTGTTTTAGTGTTGAAAAACCACTTTTCGACTTGTGTTAGTGTTGAAAAACCACTTTTCGCACTTGTGTTGGTGCAGGAAACCACTTTTGCACTTGTATTAGTGTGGAAAACCACTTTTCGCACTTGTGTTAGTGTTGAAAAACCACTTTTCGCAGTTGTGTTAGTGTTGAAAAACCACTTTTCGCACTTGTGTTGGTGCAGGAAGCCACTTTTGCACTTGTATTAGTGTGGAAAAAACACTTTTTGCACTTGTGATAGTGTTGAAAAACCACTTTTCGCACTTGTGTTGGTGCAGGAAACCACTTTTGCACTTGTATTAGTGTGGAAAAACCACATTTCGCACTTGTGTTAGTGTTGAAAAACCACTTTTCGCACTTGTGTTGGTGCAGGAAACCACTTTTGCACTTGTATTAGTGTGGAAAAACCACATTTCGCATTTGTGTTAGTGTTGAAAAACCACTTTTCGCACTTGTGTTAGTGTTGAAAAACCACTTTTCGCACTTGTGTTGGTGGAGGAAACCACTTTTGCACTTGTATTAGTGTGGAAAAACCACTTTTCGCACTTGTGTTAGTGTTGAAAAACCACTTTTCGCACTTGTGTTAGTGTTGAAAAACCACTTTTCGCGCTTGTGTTAGTGTTGAAAAACCACTTTTCGCACTTGTGTTGGTGGAGGAAACCACTTTTACACTTGTATTAGTGTGGAAAAACCACTTTTCGCACTTGTGTTAGTGTTGAAAAACCACTTTTCGCACTTGTGTTAGTGTTGAAAAACCACTTTTCGCACTTGTGTTAGTGTTGAAAAACCACATTTCGCACTTGTGTTGGTGCAGGAAACCACTTTTGCACTTGTATTAGTGTGGAAAAAACACTTTTTGCACTTGTGATAGTGTAGAAAAACCACTTTTCGCAGTTGTGTTAGTGTTGAAAAACCACTTTTCGCACTTGTGTTGGTGCAGGAAACCACTTTTGCACTTGTATTAGTGTGGAAAAACCACATTTCGCACTTGTGTTAGTGTTGAAAAACCACTTTTCGCACTTGTGTTGGTGCAGGAAACCACTTTTGCACTTGTATTAGTGTGGAAAAACCACATTTCGCATTTGTGTTAGTGTTGAAAAACCACTTTTCGCACTTGTGTTAGTGTTGAAAAACCACTTTTCGCACTTGTGTTGGTGGAGGAAACCACTTTTGCACTTGTATTAGTGTGGAAAAAACCACTTTTCGCACTTGTGTTAGTGTTGAAAAACCACTTTTTGCACTTGTGTTAGTGTTGAAAAACCACTTTTCGCACTTGTGTTAGTGTTGAAAAACCACTTTTCGCACTTGTGTTGGTGCAGGAAACCACTTTTGCACTTGTATTAGTGTGGAAAAAACACTTTTTGCACTTGTGATAGTGTTGAAAAACCACTTTTCACATTTGTGTTAGTGTTGAAAACCCACTTTTCGCACTTGTGTTGGTGCAGGAAACCACTTTTGCACTTGTATTAGTGTGGAAAAACCACTTTTCGCACTTGTGTTCGTGTTGAAAAACCACTTTTCGCACTTGTGTTAGTGTTGAAAAACCACTTTTCGCACTTGTGTTAGTGTTGAAAAACCACTTTTCGCACTTGTGTTAGTGTTGAAAAACCACTTTTCGCACTTGTGTTTGTGCAGGAAACCACTTTTGCACTTGTATTAGTGTGGAAAAACCACTTTTCGCACTTGTGTTAGTGTTGAAAATCCACTTTTCGCACTTGTGTTAGTGTTGAAAAACCACTTTTCGCACTTGTGTTAGTGTTGAAAAACCACTTTTCGCACTTGTGTTGGTGGAGGAAACCACTTTTACACTTGTATTAGTGTGGAAAAACCACTTTTCGCACTTGTGTTAGTGTTGAAAAACCACTTTTCGCACTTGTGTTAGTGTTGAAAAACCACTTTTCGCACTTGTGTTAGTGTTGAAAAACCACTTTTCGCACTTGTGTTGGTGCAGGAAACCACTTTTGCACTTGTATTAGTGTGGAAAAAACACTTTTTGCACTTGTGATAGTGTTGAAAAACCACTTTTCGCAGTTGTGTTAGTGTTGAAAAACCACTTTTCGCACTTGTGTTGGTGCAGGAAACCACTTTTGCACTTGTATTAGTGTGGAAAAGCCACTTTTCGCACTTGTGTTAGTGTTGAAAAACCACTTTTCGCACTTGTGTTAGTGTTGAAAAACCACTTTTCACAATTGTGTTAGTGTTGAAAAACCACTTTTCGCACTTGTTTTGGTGCAGGAAACCACGTTTGCACTTGTATTAGTGTGGAAAAAACACTTTTTGCACTTGTGATAGTGTTGAAAAACCACTTTTCGCACTTGTGTTAGTATTGAAAAACCACTTTTCGCACTTGTGTTGGTGCAGGAAACCACTTTTGCACTTGTATTAGTGTGGAAAAACCACATTTCGCACTTGTGTTAGTGTTGAAAAACCACTTTTCGCACTTGTGTTAGTGTTGAAAAACCACTTTTCGCACTTGTGTTGGTGCAGGAAACCACTTTTGCACTTGTATTAGTGTGGAAAAAACACTTTTTGCACTTGTGATAGTGTTGAAAAACCACTTTTCGCACTTGTGTTAGTGTTGAAAGACCACTTTTCGCACTTGTGTTGGTGCAGGAAACCACTTTTGCACTTGTATTAGTGTGGAAAAACCACTTTTCGCACTTGTGTTAGTGTTGAAAAACCACTTTTCGCACTTGTGTTAGTGTTGAAAAACCACTTTTCGCACTTGTGTTAGTGTTGAAAAACCACTTTTCGCACTTGTGTTGGTGCAGGAAACCACTTTTGCACTTGTATTAGTGTGGAAAAAACACTTTTTGCACTTGTGATAGTGTTGAAAAACCACTTTTCGCATTTGTGTTAGTGTTGAAAACCCACTTTTCGCACTTGTGTTGGTGCAGGAAACCACTTTTGCACTTGTATTATTGTGGAAAAACCACTTTTCGCACTTGTGTTCGTTTGAAAAACCACTTTTCGCACTTGTGTTAGTGTTGAAAAACCACTTTTCGCACTTGTGTTAGTGTTGAAAAACCACTTTTCGCACGTGTTTGTGCAGGAAACCACTTTAGCACTTGTATTAGTGTCGAAAAACCAATTTTCGCACTTGTGTTAGTTTGAAAAACCACTTTTCGCACTTGTGTTAGTGTTGAAAAACCACTTTTCGCACTTGTGTTAGTGTTGAAAAACCACTTTTCGCACTTGTGTTGGTGCAGGAAACCAGTTTTGCACTTGTATTAGTGTGGAAAAAACACTTTTTGCACTTGTGATAGTGTTGAAAAACCACTTTTCGCACTTGTGTTAGTGTTGAAAAACCACTTTTCGCACTTGTGTTGGTGCAGGAAACCACTTTTGCACTTGTATTAGTGTGGAAAAACCACTTTTTGCACTAGTGTTAGTGTTGAAAAACCACTTTTCGCACTTGTGTCAGTGTTGAAAAACCACTTTTTGCACTTGTGTTAGTGTTGAAAAACCACTTTTCGCACTTGTGTTCGTGCAGGAAACCACTTTTGCACTTGTATTAGTGTGGAAAAACCACTTTTCGCACTTGTGTTAGTGTTGAAAAACCACATTTCGCACTTGTGTTAGTGTTGAAAAACCACTTTTCGCACTTGTGTTGGTGCAGGAAACCACTTTTGCACTTGTATTAGTGTGGAAAAACCACTTTTCGCACTTGTGTTAGTGTTGAAAAACCACTTTTCGCACTTGTTTTAGTGTTGAAAAACCACTTTTCGACTTGTGTTAGTGTTGAAAAACCACTTTTCGCACTTGTGTTGGTGCAGGAAACCACTTTTGCACTTGTATTAGTGTGGAAAACCACTTTTCGCACTTGTGTTAGTGTTGAAAAACCACTTTTCGCAGTTGTGTTAGTGTTGAAAAACCACTTTTCGCACTTGTGTTGGTGCAGGAAGCCACTTTTGCACTTGTATTAGTGTGGAAAAAAACACTTTTTGCACTTGTGATAGTGTTGAAAAACCACTTTTCGCACTTGTGTTGGTGCAGGAAACCACTTTTGCACTTGTATTAGTGTGGAAAAACCACATTTCGCACTTGTGTTAGTGTTGAAAAACCACTTTTCGCACTTGTGTTGGTGCAGGAAACCACTTTTGCACTTGTATTAGTGTGGAAAAACCACATTTCGCATTTGTGTTAGTGTTGAAAAACCACTTTTCGCACTTGTGTTAGTGTTGAAAAACCACTTTTCGCACTTGTGTTGGTGGAGGAAACCACTTTTGCACTTGTATTAGTGTGGAAAAACCACTTTTCGCACTTGTGTTAGTGTTGAAAAACCACTTTTCGCACTTGTGTTAGTGTTGAAAAACCACTTTTCGCGCTTGTGTTAGTGTTGAAAAACCACTTTTCGCACTTGTGTTGGTGGAGGAAACCACTTTTACACTTGTATTAGTGTGGAAAAACCACTTTTCGCACTTGTGTTAGTGTTGAAAAACCACTTTTCGCACTTGTGTTAGTGTTGAAAAACCACTTTTCGCACTTGTGTTAGTGTTGAAAAACCACATTTCGCACTTGTGTTGGTGCAGGAAACCACTTTTGCACTTGTATTAGTGTGGAAAAAACACTTTTTGCACTTGTGATAGTGTAGAAAAACCACTTTTCGCAGTTGTGTTAGTGTTGAAAAACCACTTTTCGCACTTGTGTTGGTGCAGGAAACCACTTTTGCACTTGTATTAGTGTGGAAAAGCCACTTTTCGCACTTGTGTTAGTGTTGAAAAACCACTTTTCGCACTTGTGTTAGTGTTGAAAAACCACTTTTCACAATTGTGTTAGTGTTGAAAAACCACTTTTCGCACTTGTTTTGGTGCAGGAAACCACTTTTGCACTTGTATTGGTGTGGGAAAAACACTTTTTGCACTTGTGATAGTGTTGAAAAACCACTTTTCGCACTTGTGTTAGTCTTGAAAAACCACTTTTCGCACTTGTGTTGGTGCAGGAAACCACTTTTGCACTTGTATTAGTGTGGAAAAACCACATTTCACACTTGTGTTAGTGTTGAAAAACCACTTTTCGCACTTGTGTTAGTGTTGAAAAACCACTTTTCGCACTTGTGTTGGTGCAGGAAACCACTTTTGCACTTGTATTAGTGTGGAAAAAACACTTTTTGCACTTGTGATAGTGTTGAAAAACCACTTTTCGCACTTGTGTTAGTGTTGAAAGACCACTTTTCGCACTTGTGTTGGTGCAGGAAACCACTTTTGCACTTGTATTAGTGTGGAAAAACCACTTTTCGCACTTGTGTTAGTGTTGAAAAACCACTTTTCGCACTTGTATTAGTGTGGAAAAACCACTTTTCGCACTTGTGTTAGTGTTGAAAAAACACTTTTTGCACTTGTGTTAGTGTTGAAAAACCACTTTTCGCACTTGTGTTAGTGTTGAAAAACCACTTTTCGCACTTGTGTTGGTGCAGGAAACCACTTTTGCACTTGTATTAGTGTGGAAAAAACACTTTTTGCACTTGTGATAGTGTTGAAAAACCACTTTTCACATTTGTGTTAGTGTTGAAAACCCACTTTTCGCACTTGTGTTGGTGCAGGAAACCACTTTTGCAC
The DNA here is from genome assembly GCF_964187855.1 of Myxine glutinosa. Lineage (NCBI taxonomy): Eukaryota > Metazoa > Chordata > Myxini > Myxiniformes > Myxinidae > Myxine > Myxine glutinosa. The sequence goes on along the minus strand of NW_027616435.1, from coordinate 313,862 downwards.
TTGTATTAGTGTGGAAAAACCACTTTTCGCACTTGTGTTCGTGTTGAAAAACCACTTTTCGCACTTGTGTTAGTGTTGAAAAACCACTTTTCGCACGTGTTTGTGCAGGAAACCACTTTAGCACTTGTATTAGTGTCGAAAAACCAATTTTCGCACTTGTGTTAGTTTTGAAAAACCACTTTTCGCACTTGTGTTAGTGTTGAAAAACCACTTTTCGCACTTGTGTTAGTGTTGAAAAACCACTTTTCGCACTTGTGTTGGTGCAGGAAACCAGTTTTGCACTTGTATTAGTGTGGAAAAAACACTTTTTGCACTTGTGATAGTGTTGAAAAACCACTTTTCGCACTTGTGTTAGTGTTGAAAAACCACTTTTCGCACTTGTGTTGGTGCAGGAAACCACTTTTGCACTTGTATTAGTGTGGAAAAACCACTTTTTGCACTAGTGTTAGTGTTGAAAAACCACTTTTCGCACTTGTGTCAGTGTTGAAAAACCACTTTTTGCACTTGTGTTAGTGTTGAAAAACCACTTTTCGCACTTGTGTTCGTGCAGGAAACCACTTTTGCACTTGTATTAGTGTGGAAAAACCACTTTTCGCACTTGTGTTAGTGTTGAAAAACCACATTTCGCACTTGTGTTAGTGTTGAAAAACCACTTTTCGCACTTGTGTTGGTGCAGGAAACCACTTTTGCACTTGTATTAGTGTGGAAAAAACCACTTTTCGCACTTGTGTTAGTGTTGAAAAACCACTTTTCGCACTTGTTTTAGTGTTGAAAAACCACTTTTCGACTTGTGTTAGTGTTGAAAAACCACTTTTCGCACTTGTGTTGGTGCAGGAAACCACTTTTGCACTTGTATTAGTGTGGAAAACCACTTTTCGCACTTGTGTTAGTGTTGAAAAACCACTTTTCGCAGTTGTGTTAGTGTTGAAAAACCACTTTTCGCACTTGTGTTGGTGCAGGAAGCCACTTTTGCACTTGTATTAGTGTGGAAAAAACACTTTTTGCACTTGTGATAGTGTTGAAAAACCACTTTTCGCACTTGTGTTGGTGCAGGAAACCACTTTTGCACTTGTATTAGTGTGGAAAAACCACATTTCGCACTTGTGTTAGTGTTGAAAAACCACTTTTCGCACTTGTGTTGGTGCAGGAAACCACTTTTGCACTTGTATTAGTGTGGAAAAACCACATTTCGCATTTGTGTTAGTGTTGAAAAACCACTTTTCGCACTTGTGTTAGTGTTGAAAAACCACTTTTCGCACTTGTGTTGGTGGAGGAAACCACTTTTGCACTTGTATTAGTGTGGAAAAACCACTTTTCGCACTTGTGTTAGTGTTGAAAAACCACTTTTCGCACTTGTGTTAGTGTTGAAAAACCACTTTTCGCGCTTGTGTTAGTGTTGAAAAACCACTTTTCGCACTTGTGTTGGTGGAGGAAACCACTTTTACACTTGTATTAGTGTGGAAAAACCACTTTTCGCACTTGTGTTAGTGTTGAAAAACCACTTTTCGCACTTGTGTTAGTGTTGAAAAACCACTTTTCGCACTTGTGTTAGTGTTGAAAAACCACATTTCGCACTTGTGTTGGTGCAGGAAACCACTTTTGCACTTGTATTAGTGTGGAAAAAACACTTTTTGCACTTGTGATAGTGTAGAAAAACCACTTTTCGCAGTTGTGTTAGTGTTGAAAAACCACTTTTCGCACTTGTGTTGGTGCAGGAAACCACTTTTGCACTTGTATTAGTGTGGAAAAGCCACTTTTCGCACTTGTGTTAGTGTTGAAAAACCACTTTTCGCACTTGTGTTAGTGTTGAAAAACCACTTTTCACAATTGTGTTCGTGTTGAAAAACCACTTTTCGCACTTGTTTTGGTGCAGGAAACCACTTTTGCACTTGTATTGGTGTGGGAAAAACACTTTTTGCACTTGTGATAGTGTTGAAAAACCACTTTTCGCACTTGTGTTAGTCTTGAAAAACCACTTTTCGCACTTGTGTTGGTGCAGGAAACCACTTTTGCACTTGTATTAGTGTGGAAAAACCACATTTCACACTTGTGTTAGTGTTGAAAAACCACTTTTCGCACTTGTGTTAGTGTTGAAAAACCACTTTTCGCACTTGTGTTGGTGCAGGAAACCACTTTTGCACTTGTATTAGTGTGGAAAAAACACTTTTTGCACTTGTGATAGTGTTGAAAAACCACTTTTCGCACTTGTGTTAGTGTTGAAAGACCACTTTTCGCACTTGTGTTGGTGCAGGAAACCACTTTTGCACTTGTATTAGTGTGGAAAAACCACTTTTCGCACTTGTGTTAGTGTTGAAAAACCACTTTTCGCACTTGTATTAGTGTGGAAAAACCACTTTTCGCACTTGTGTTGGTGCAGGAAACCACTTTTGCACTTGTATTAGTGTGGAAAAACCACTTTTCGCACTTGTGTTAGTGTTGAAAAACCACTTTTCGCACTTGTTTTAGTGTTGAAAAACCACTTTTCGACTTGTGTTAGTGTTGAAAAACCACTTTTCGCACTTGTGTTGGTGCAGGAAACCACTTTTGCACTTGTATTAGTGTGGAAAACCACTTTTCGCACTTGTGTTAGTGTTGAAAAACCACTTTTCGCAGTTGTGTTAGTGTTGAAAAACCACTTTTCGCACTTGTGTTGGTGCAGGAAGCCACTTTTGCACTTGTATTAGTGTGGAAAAAACACTTTTTGCACTTGTGATAGTGTTGAAAAACCACTTTTCGCACTTGTGTTGGTGCAGGAAACCACTTTTGCACTTGTATTAGTGTGGAAAAACCACATTTCGCACTTGTGTTAGTGTTGAAAAACCACTTTTCGCACTTGTGTTGGTGCAGGAAACCACTTTTGCACTTGTATTAGTGTGGAAAAACCACATTTCGCATTTGTGTTAGTGTTGAAAAACCACTTTTCGCACTTGTGTTAGTGTTGAAAAACCACTTTTCGCACTTGTGTTGGTGGAGGAAACCACTTTTGCACTTGTATTAGTGTGGAAAAACCACTTTTCGCACTTGTGTTAGTGTTGAAAAACCACTTTTCGCACTTGTGTTAGTGTTGAAAAACCACTTTTCGCGCTTGTGTTAGTGTTGAAAAACCACTTTTCGCACTTGTGTTGGTGGAGGAAACCACTTTTACACTTGTATTAGTGTGGAAAAACCACTTTTCGCACTTGTGTTAGTGTTGAAAAACCACTTTTCGCACTTGTGTTAGTGTTGAAAAACCACTTTTCGCACTTGTGTTAGTGTTGAAAAACCACATTTCGCACTTGTGTTGGTGCAGGAAACCACTTTTGCACTTGTATTAGTGTGGAAAAAACACTTTTTGCACTTGTGATAGTGTAGAAAAACCACTTTTCGCAGTTGTGTTAGTGTTGAAAAACCACTTTTCGCACTTGTGTTGGTGCAGGAAACCACTTTTGCACTTGTATTAGTGTGGAAAAGCCACTTTTCGCACTTGTGTTAGTGTTGAAAAACCACTTTTCGCACTTGTGTTAGTGTTGAAAAACCACTTTTCACAATTGTGTTAGTGTTGAAAAACCACTTTTCGCACTTGTTTTGGTGCAGGAAACCACTTTTGCACTTGTATTGGTGTGGGAAAAACACTTTTTGCACTTGTGATAGTGTTGAAAAAACCACTTTTCGCACTTGTGTTAGTCTTGAAAAACCACTTTTCGCACTTGTGTTGGTGCAGGAAACCACTTTTGCACTTGTATTAGTGTGGAAAAACCACATTTCACACTTGTGTTAGTGTTGAAAAACCACTTTTCGCACTTGTGTTAGTGTTGAAAAACCACTTTTCGCACTTGTGTTGGTGCAGGAAACCACTTTTGCACTTGTATTAGTGTGGAAAAAACACTTTTTGCACTTGTGATAGTGTTGAAAAACCACTTTTCGCACTTGTGTTAGTGTTGAAAGACCACTTTTCGCACTTGTGTTGGTGCAGGAAACCACTTTTGCACTTGTATTAGTGTGGAAAAACCACTTTTCGCACTTGTGTTAGTGTTGAAAAACCACTTTTCGCACTTGTATTAGTGTGGAAAAACCACTTTTCGCACTTGTGTTAGTGTTGAAAAACCACTTTTTGCACTTGTGTTAGTGTTGAAAAACCACTTTTCGCACTTGTGTTAGTGTTGAAAAACCACTTTTCGCACTTGTGTTGGTGCAGGAAACCACTTTTGCACTTGTATTAGTGTGGAAAAAACACTTTTTGCACTTGTGATAGTGTTGAAAAACCACTTTTCACATTTGTGTTAGTGTTGAAAACCCACTTTTCGCACTTGTGTTGGTGCAGGAAACCACTTTTGCACTTGTATTAGTGTGGAAAAACCACTTTTCGCACTTGTGTTCGTGTTGAAAAACCACTTTTCGCACTTGTGTTAGTGTTGAAAAACCACTTTTCGCACTTGTGTTAGTGTTGAAAAACCACTTTTCGCACTTGTGTTAGTGTTGAAAAACCACTTTTCGCACTTGTGTTGGTGGAGGAAACCACTTTTACACTTGTATTAGTGTGGAAAACCACTTTTCGCACTTGTGTTAGTGTTGAAAAACCACTTTTCGCACTTGTGTTAGTGTTGAAAAACCACTTTTCGCACTTGTGTTAGTGTTGAAAAACCACTTTTCGCACTTGTGTTGGTGCAGGAAACCACTTTTGCACTTGTATTAGTGTGGAAAAAACACTTTTTGCACTTGTGATAGTGTTGAAAAACCACTTTTCGCAGTTGTGTTAGTGTTGAAAAACCACTTTTCGCACTTGTGTTGGTGCAGGAAACCACTTTTGCACTTGTATTAGTGTGGAAAAGCCACTTTTCGCACTTGTGTTAGTGTTGAAAAACCACTTTTCGCACTTGTGTTAGTGTTGAAAAACCACTTTTCACAATTGTGTTAGTGTTGAAAAACCACTTTTCGCACTTGTTTTGGTGCAGGAAACCACGTTTGCACTTGTATTAGTGTGGAAAAAACACTTTTTGCACTTGTGATAGTGTTGAAAAACCACTTTTCGCACTTGTGTTAGTATTGAAAAACCACTTTTCGCACTTGTGTTGGTGCAGGAAACCACTTTTGCACTTGTATTAGTGTGGAAAAACCACATTTCGCACTTGTGTTAGTGTTGAAAAACCACTTTTCGCACTTGTGTTAGTGTTGAAAAACCACTTTTCGCACTTGTGTTGGTGCAGGAAACCACTTTTGCACTTGTATTAGTGTGGAAAAAACACTTTTTGCACTTGTGATAGTGTTGAAAAACCACTTTTCGCACTTGTGTTAGTGTTGAAAGACCACTTTTCGCACTTGTGTTGGTGCAGGAAACCACTTTTGCACTTGTATTAGTGTGGAAAAACCACTTTTCGCACTTGTGTTAGTGTTGAAAAACCACTTTTCGCACTTGTGTTAGTGTTGAAAAACCACTTTTCGCACTTGTGTTAGTGTTGAAAAACCACTTTTCGCACTTGTGTTGGTGCAGGAAACCACTTTTGCACTTGTATTAGTGTGGAAAAAACACTTTTTGCACTTGTGATAGTGTTGAAAAACCACTTTTCGCATTTGTGTTAGTGTTGAAAACCCACTTTTCGCACTTGTTTTAGTGTTGTAAAACCACTTTTCGACTTGTGTTAGTGTTGAAAAACCACTTTTCGCACTTGTGTTGGTGCAGGAAACCACTTTTGCACTTGTATTAGTGTGGAAAAACCACTTTTCGCACTTGTGTTAGTGTTGAAAAACCACTTTTCGCACTTGTGTTAGTGTTGAAAAACCACTTTTCGCACTTGTGTTGGTGCAGGAAACCACTTTTGCACTTGTATTAGTGTGGAAAAAACACTTTTTGCTCTTGTGATAGTGTTGAAAAACCACTTTTCGCACTTGTGTTGGTGCAGTAAACCACTTTTGCACTTGTACTAGTTTGGAAAAACCACTTTTCGCACTTGTGTTAGTGTTGAAAAACCACTTTTTGCACTTGTGTTAGTGTTGAAAAACCACTTTTCACACTTGTGTTGGTGCAGGAAACCACTTTTTCACTTGTATTAGTGTGGAAAAAACACTTTTTGCACTTGTGATAGTGTTGAAAAACCACTTTTCGCACTTGTGTTAGTGTTGAAAAACCACTTTTCGCACTTGTGTTAGTGTTGAAAAACCACTTTACGCACTTGTGTTAGTGTTGAAAAACCACTTTTCGCACTTGTGTTAGTGTTGAAAAACCACTTTTCGCACTTGTGTTGGTGCAGGAAACCACTTTTGCACTTGTATTAGTGTGGAAAACCACTTTTCGCACTTGTGTTAGTGTTGAAAAACCACTTTTCGCACTTGTTTTAGTGTTGAAAAACCACTTTTCGACTTGTGTTAGTGTTGAAAAACCAATTTTCGCACTTGTGTTGGTGCAGGAAACCACTTTTGCACTTGTATTAATGTGGAAAACCACTTTTCGCACTTGTGTTAGTGTTGAAAAACCACTTTTCGCACTTGTGTTAGTGTTGAAAAACCACTTTTCGCACTTGTGTTGGTGCAGGAACCCACTTTTGCACTTGTATTAGTGTGGAAAAAACACTTTTTGCACTTGTGATAGTGTTGAAAAACCACTTTTCGCACTTGTGTTGGTGCAGGAAACCACTTTTGCACTTGTATTAGTGTGGAAAAACCACATTTCGCACTTGTGTTAGTGTTGAAAAACCACTTTTCGCACTTGTGTTGGTGCAGGAAACCACTTTTGCACTTGTATTAGTGTGGAAAAACCACATTTCGCATTTGTGTTAGTGTTGAAAAACCACTTTTCGCACTTGTGTTAGTGTTGAAAAACCACTTTTCGCACTTGTGTTGGTGGAGGAAACCACTTTTGCACTTGTATTAGTGTGGAAAAACCACTTTTCGCACTTGTGTTAGTGTTGAAAAACCACTTTTTGCACTTGTGTTAGTGTTGAAAAACCACTTTTCGCACTTGTGTTAGTGTTGAAAAACCACTTTTCGCACTTGTGTTGGTGCAGGAAACCACTTTTGCACTTGTATTAGTGTGGAAAAAACACTTTTTGCACTTGTGATAGTGTTGAAAAACCACTTTTCACATTTGTGTTAGTGTTGAAAACCCACTTTTCGCACTTGTGTTGGTGCAGGAAACCACTTTTGCACTTGTATTAGTGTGGAAAAACCACTTTTCGCACTTGTGTTCGTGTTGAAAAACCACTTTTCGCACTTGTGTTAGTGTTGAAAAACCACTTTTCGCACTTGTGTTAGTGTTGAAAAACCACTTTTCGCACTTGTGTTAGTGTTGAAAAACCACTTTTCGCACTTGTGTTTGTGCAGGAAACCACTTTTGCACTTGTATTAGTGTGGAAAAACCACTTTTCGCACTTGTGTTAGTGTTGAAAATCCACTTTTCGCACTTGTGTTAGTGTTGAAAAACCACTTTTCGCACTTGTGTTAGTGTTGAAAAACCACTTTTCGCACTTGTGTTGGTGGAGGAAACCACTTTTACACTTGTATTAGTGTGGAAAAACCACTTTTCGCACTTGTGTTAGTGTTGAAAAACCACTTTTCGCACTTGTGTTAGTGTTGAAAAACCACTTTTCGCACTTGTGTTAGTGTTGAAAAACCACTTTTCGCACTTGTGTTGGTGCAGGAAACCACTTTTGCACTTGTATTAGTGTGGAAAAAACACTTTTTGCACTTGTGATAGTGTTGAAAAACCACTTTTCGCAGTTGTGTTAGTGTTGAAAAACCACTTTTCGCACTTGTGTTGGTGCAGGAAACCACTTTTGCACTTGTATTAGTGTGGAAAAGCCACTTTTCGCACTTGTGTTAGTGTTGAAAAACCACTTTTCGCACTTGTGTTAGTGTTGAAAAACCACTTTTCACAATTGTGTTAGTGTTGAAAAACCACTTTTCGCACTTGTTTTGGTGCAGGAAACCACGTTTGCACTTGTATTAGTGTGGAAAAAACACTTTTTGCACTTGTGATAGTGTTGAAAAACCACTTTTCGCACTTGTGTTAGTATTGAAAAACCACTTTTCGCACTTGTGTTGGTGCAGGAAACCACTTTTGCACTTGTATTAGTGTGGAAAAACCACATTTCGCACTTGTGTTAGTGTTGAAAAACCACTTTTCGCACTTGTGTTAGTGTTGAAAAACCACTTTTCGCACTTGTGTTGGTGCAGGAAACCACTTTTGCACTTGTATTAATGTGGAAAACCACTTTTCGCACTTGTGTTAGTGTTGAAAAACCACTTTTCGCACTTGTGTTAGTGTTGAAAAACCACTTTTCGCACTTGTGTTGGTGCAGGAACCCACTTTTGCACTTGTATTAGTGTGGAAAAAACACTTTTTGCACTTGTGATAGTGTTGAAAAACCACTTTTCGCACTTGTGTTGGTGCAGGAAACCACTTTTGCACTTGTATTAGTGTGGAAAAACCACATTTCGCACTTGTGTTAGTGTTGAAAAACCACTTTTCGCACTTGTGTTGGTGCAGGAAACCACTTTTGCACTTGTATTAGTGTGGAAAAACCACATTTCGCATTTGTGTTAGTGTTGAAAAACCACTTTTCGCACTTGTGTTAGTGTTGAAAAACCACTTTTCGCACTTGTGTTGGTGGAGGAAACCACTTTTGCACTTGTATTAGTGTGGAAAAACCACTTTTCGCACTTGTGTTAGTGTTGAAAAACCACTTTTTGCACTTGTGTTAGTGTTGAAAAACCACTTTTCGCACTTGTGTTAGTGTTGAAAAACCACTTTTCGCACTTGTGTTGGTGCAGGAAACCACTTTTGCACTTGTATTAGTGTGGAAAAAACACTTTTTGCACTTGTGATAGTGTTGAAAAACCACTTTTCACATTTGTGTTAGTGTTGAAAACCCACTTTTCGCACTTGTGTTGGTGCAGGAAACCACTTTTGCACTTGTATTAGTGTGGAAAAACCACTTTTCGCACTTGTGTTCGTGTTGAAAAACCACTTTTCGCACTTGTGTTAGTGTTGAAAAACCACTTTTCGCACTTGTGTTAGTGTTGAAAAACCACTTTTCGCACTTGTGTTAGTGTTGAAAAACCACTTTTCGCACTTGTGTTTGTGCAGGAAACCACTTTTGCACTTGTATTAGTGTGGAAAAACCACTTTTCGCACTTGTGTTAGTGTTGAAAATCCACTTTTCGCACTTGTGTTAGTGTTGAAAAACCACTTTTCGCACTTGTGTTAGTGTTGAAAAACCACTTTTCGCACTTGTGTTGGTGGAGGAAACCACTTTTACACTTGTATTAGTGTGGAAAAACCACTTTTCGCACTTGTGTTAGTGTTGAAAAACCACTTTTCGCACTTGTGTTAGTGTTGAAAAACCACTTTTCGCACTTGTGTTAGTGTTGAAAAACCACTTTTCGCACTTGTGTTGGTGCAGGAAACCACTTTTGCACTTGTATTAGTGTGGAAAAAACACTTTTTGCACTTGTGATAGTGTTGAAAAACCACTTTTCGCAGTTGTGTTAGTGTTGAAAAACCACTTTTCGCACTTGTGTTGGTGCAGGAAACCACTTTTGCACTTGTATTAGTGTGGAAAAGCCACTTTTCGCACTTGTGTTAGTGTTGAAAAACCACTTTTCGCACTTGTGTTAGTGTTGAAAAACCACTTTTCACAATTGTGTTAGTGTTGAAAAACCACTTTTCGCACTTGTTTTGGTGCAGGAAACCACGTTTGCACTTGTATTAGTGTGGAAAAAACACTTTTTGCACTTGTGATAGTGTTGAAAAACCACTTTTCGCACTTGTGTTAGTATTGAAAAACCACTTTTCGCACTTGTGTTGGTGCAGGAAACCACTTTTGCACTTGTATTAGTGTGGAAAAACCACATTTCGCACTTGTGTTAGTGTTGAAAAACCACTTTTCGCACTTGTGTTAGTGTTGAAAAACCACTTTTCGCACTTGTGTTGGTGCAGGAAACCACTTTTGCACTTGTATTAGTGTGGAAAAAACACTTTTTGCACTTGTGATAGTGTTGAAAAACCACTTTTCGCACTTGTGTTAGTGTTGAAAGACCACTTTTCGCACTTGTGTTGGTGCAGGAAACCACTTTTGCACTTGTATTAGTGTGGAAAAACCACTTTTCGCACTTGTGTTAGTGTTGAAAAACCACTTTTCGCACTTGTGTTAGTGTTGAAAAACCACTTTTCGCACTTGTGTTAGTGTTGAAAAACCACTTATCGCACTTGTGTTGGTGCAGGAAACCACTTTTGCACTTGTATTAGTGTGGAAAAAACACTTTTTGCACTTGTGATAGTGTTGAAAAACCACTTTTCGCATTTGTGTTAGTGTTGAAAACCCACTTTTCGCACTTGTGTTGGTGCAGGAAACCACTTTTGCACTTGTATTATTGTGGAAAAACCACTTTTCGCACTTGTGTTCGTTTGAAAAACCACTTTTCGCACTTGTGTTAGTGTTGAAAAACCACTTTTCGCACTTGTGTTAGTGTTGAAAAACCACTTTTCGCACGTGTTTGTGCAGGAAACCACTTTAGCACTTGTATTAGTGTCGAAAAACCAATTTTCGCACTTGTGTTAGTGTTGAAAAACCACTTTTCGCACTTGTGTTAGTGTTGAAAAACCACTTTTCGCACTTGTGTTAGTGTTGAAAAACCACTTTTCGCACTTGTGTTGGTGCAGGAAACCAGTTTTGCACTTGTATTAGTGTGGAAAAAACACTTTTTGCACTTGTGATAGTGTTGAAAAACCACTTTTCGCACTTGTGTTAGTGTTGAAAAACCACTTTTCGCACTTGTGTTGGTGCAGGAAACCACTTTTGCACTTGTATTAGTGTGGAAAAACCACTTTTTGCACTAGTGTTAGTGTTGAAAAACCACTTTTCGCACTTGTGTCAGTGTTGAAAAACCACTTTTTGCACTTGTGTTAGTGTTGAAAAACCACTTTTCGCACTTGTGTTCGTGCAGGAAACCACTTTTGCACTTGTATTAGTGTGGAAAAACCACTTTTCGCACTTGTGTTAGTGTTGAAAAACCACATTTCGCACTTGTGTTAGTGTTGAAAAACCACTTTTCGCACTTGTGTTGGTGCAGGAAACCACTTTTGCACTTGTATTAGTGTGGAAAAACCACTTTTCGCACTTGTGTTAGTGTTGAAAAACCACTTTTCGCACTTGTTTTAGTGTTGAAAAACCACTTTTCGACTTGTGTTAGTGTTGAAAAACCACTTTTCGCACTTGTGTTGGTGCAGGAAACCACTTTTGCACTTGTATTAGTGTGGAAAACCACTTTTCGCACTTGTGTTAGTGTTGAAAAACCACTTTTCGCAGTTGTGTTAGTGTTGAAAAACCACTTTTCGCACTTGTGTTGGTGCAGGAAGCCACTTTTGCACTTGTATTAGTGTGGAAAAAACACTTTTTGCACTTGTGATAGTGTTGAAAAACCACTTTTCGCACTTGTGTTGGTGCAGGAAACCACTTTTGCACTTGTATTAGTGTGGAAAAACCACATTTCGCACTTGTGTTAGTGTTGAAAAACCACTTTTCGCACTTGTGTTGGTGCAGGAAACCACTTTTGCACTTGTATTAGTGTGGAAAAACCACATTTCGCATTTGTGTTAGTGTTGAAAAACCACTTTTCGCACTTGTGTTAGTGTTGAAAAACCACTTTTCGCACTTGTGTTGGTGGAGGAAACCACTTTTGCACTTGTATTAGTGTGGAAAAACCACTTTTCGCACTTGTGTTAGTGTTGAAAAACCACTTTTCGCACTTGTGTTAGTGTTGAAAAACCACTTTTCGCGCTTGTGTTAGTGTTGAAAAACCACTTTTCGCACTTGTGTTGGTGGAGGAAACCACTTTTACACTTGTATTAGTGTGGAAAAACCACTTTTCGCACTTGTGTTAGTGTTGAAAAACCACTTTTCGCACTTGTGTTAGTGTTGAAAAACCACTTTTCGCACTTGTGTTAGTGTTGAAAAACCACATTTCGCACTTGTGTTGGTGCAGGAAACCACTTTTGCACTTGTATTAGTGTGGAAAAAACACTTTTTGCACTTGTGATAGTGTAGAAAAACCACTTTTCGCAGTTGTGTTAGTGTTGAAAAACCACTTTTCGCACTTGTGTTGGTGCAGGAAACCACTTTTGCACTTGTATTAGTGTGGAAAAGCCACTTTTCGCACTTGTGTTAGTGTTGAAAAACCACTTTTCGCACTTGTGTTAGTGTTGAAAAACCACTTTTCACAATTGTGTTAGTGTTGAAAAACCACTTTTCGCACTTGTTTTGGTGCAGGAAACCACTTTTGCACTTGTATTGGTGTGGGAAAAACACTTTTTGCACTTGTGATAGTGTTGAAAAACCACTTTTCGCACTTGTGTTAGTCTTGAAAAACCACTTTTCGCACTTGTGTTGGTGCAGGAAACCACTTTTGCACTTGTATTAGTGTGGAAAAACCACATTTCACACTTGTGTTAGTGTTGAAAAACCACTTTTCGAACTTGTGTTAGTGTTGAAAAACCACTTTTCGCACTTGTGTTGGTGCAGGAAACCACTTTTGCACTTGTATTAGTGTGGAAAAAACACTTTTTGCACTTGTGATAGTGTTGAAAAACCACTTTTCGCACTTGTGTTAGTGTTGAAAGACCACTTTTCGCACTTGTGTTGGTGCAGGAAACCACTTTTGCACTTGTATTAGTGTGGAAAAACCACTTTTCGCACTTGTGTTAGTGTTGAAAAACCACTTTTCGCACTTGTGTTAGTGTTGAAAAACCACTTTTCGCACTTGTGTTAGTGTTGAAAAACCACTTTTAGCACTTGTGTTGGTGCAGGAAACCACTTTTGCACTTGTATTAGTGTGGAAAAAACACTTTTTGCACTTGTGATAGTGTTGAAAAACCACTTTTCGCATTTGTGTTAGTGTTGAAAACCCACTTTTCGCACTTGTGTTGGTGCAGGAAACCACTTTTGCACTTGTATTATTGTGGAAAAACCACTTTTCGCACTTGTGTTCGTTTGAAAAACCACTTTTCGCACTTGTGTTAGTGTTGAAAAACCACTTTTCGCACTTGTGTTAGTGTTGAAAAACCACTTTTCGCACGTGTTTGTGCAGGAAACCACTTTTGCACTTCTATTAGTGTCGAAAAACCAATTTTCGCACATGTGTTAGTGTTGAAAAACCACTTTTCGCACTTGTGTTAGTGTTGAAAGACCACTTTTCGCACTTGTGTTGGTGCAGGAAACCACTTTTACACTTGTATTAGTGTGGAAAAACCACTTTTCGCACTTGTGTTAGTGTTGAAAAACCACTTTTCGCACTTGTGTTAGTGTTGAAAAACCACTTTTCGCACTTGTGTTAGTGTTGAAAAACCACTTTTCGCACTTGTGTTAGTGTTGAAAGACCACTTTTCGCACTTGTGTTGGTGCAGGAAACCACTTTTGCACTTGTATTAGTGTGGAAAAACCACTTTTCGCACTTGTGTTATTGTTGAAAAACCACTTTTCGCACTTGTGTTAGTGTTGAAAGACCACTTTTCGCTCTTGTGTTGGTGCAGGAAACCACTTTTGCACTTGTATTAGTGTGGAAAAAACACTTTTCGCACTTGTGTTAGTGTTGAAAAACCACTTTTCGCACTTGTGTTAGTGTTGAAAAACCACTTTTCGCACTTGTTTTGGTGCAGGAAACCACTTTTGCACTTGTATTGGTGTGGAAAAAACACTTTTTGCACTTGTGATAGTGTTGAAAAACCACTTTTCGCACTTGTGTTAGTCTTGAAAAACCACTTTTCGCACTTGTGTCGGTGCAGGAAACCACTTTTGCACTTGTATTAGTGTGGAAAAACCACATTTCGCACTTGTGTTAGTGTTGAAAAACCACTTTTCGCACTTGTGTTAGTGTTGAAAAACCACTTTTCGCACTTGTGTTGGTGCAGGAAACCACTTTTGCACTTGTATTAGTGTGGAAAAAACACTTTTTGCACTTGTGATAGTGTTGAAAAACCACTTTTCGCACTTGTGTTAGTGTTGAAAGACCACTTTTCGCACTTGTGTTGGTGCAGGAAACCACTTTTGCACTTGTATTAGTGTGGAAAAACCACTTTTCGCACTTGTGTTAGTGTTGAAAAACCACTTTTCGCACTTGTGTTAGTGTTGAAAAACCACTTTTCGCACTTGTGTTAGTGTTGAAAAACCACTTTTAGCACTTGTGTTGGTGCAGGAAACCACTTTTGCACTTGTATTAGTGTGGAAAAAACACTTTTTGCACTTGTGATAGTGTTGAAAAACCACTTTTCGCATTTGTGTTAGTGTTGAAAACCCACTTTTCGCACTTGTGTTGGTGCAGGAAACCACTTTTGCACTTGTATTATTGTGGAAAAACCACTTTTCGCACTTGTGTTCGTTTGAAAAACCACTTTTCGCACTTGTGTTAGGGTTGAAAAACCACTTTTCGCACTTGTGTTAGTGTTGAAAAACCACTTTTCGCACGTGTTTGTGCAGGAAACCACTTTTGCACTTCTATTAGTGTCGAAAAACCAATTTTCGCACATGTGTTAGTGTTGAAAAACCACTTTTCGCACTTGTGTTAGTGTTGAAAGACCACTTTTCGCACTTGTGTTGGTGCAGGGAACCACTTTTACACTTGTATTAGTGTGGAAAAACCACTTTTCGCACTTGTGTTAGTGTTGAAAAACCACTTTTCGCACTTGTGTTAGTGTTGAAAAACCACTTTTCGCACTTGTGTTATTGTTGAAAAACCACATTTCGCACTTGTGTTAGTGTTGAAAGACCACTTTTCGCTCTTGTGTTGGTGCAGGAAACCACTTTTGCACTTGTATTAGTGTGGAAAAACCACTTTTCGCACTTGTGTTAGTGTTGAAAAACCACTTTTCGCACTTGTGTTAGTGTTGAAAAACCACTTTTCGCACTTGTGTTGGTGCAGGAAACCACTTTTGCACTTGTAATAGTGTGGAAAAAACACTTTTTGCACTTGTGATAGTGTTGAAAAACCACTTTTCGCATTTGTGTTAGTGTTGAAAACCCACTTTTCGCACTTGTGTTGGTGCAGGAAACCACTTTTGCACTTGTATTATTGTGGAAAAACCACTTTTCGCACTTGTGTTCGTTTGAAAACCCACTTTTCGCACTTGTGTTAGTGTTGAAAAACCACTTTTCGCACTTGTGTTAGTGTTGAAAAACCACTTTTCGCACGTGTTTGTGCAGGAAACCACTTTTGCACTTGTATTAGTGTCGAAAAACCAATTTTCGCACATGTGTTAGTGTTGAAAAACCACTTTTCGCACTTGTGTTAGTGTTGAAAAACCACTTTTCGCACTTGTGTTAGTGTTGAAAAACCACTTTTCGCACTTGTGTTGGTGCAGGAAACCAGTTTTGCACTTGTATTAGTGTGGAAAAAACACTTTTTGCACTTGTGATAGTGTTGAAAAACCACTTTTCGCACTTGTGTTAGTGTTGAAAAACCACTTTTCGCACTTGTGTTGGTGCAGGAAACCACTTTTGCACTTGTATTAGTGTGGAAAAAACACTTTTTGCACTTGTGATAGTGTTGAAAAACCACTTTTCGCATTTGTGTTAGTGTTGAAAACCCACTTTTCGCACTTGTGTTGTTGCAGGAAACCACTTTTGCACTTGTATTAGTGTGGAAAAACCACTTTTCGCACTTGTGTTAGTGTTGAAAACCCACTTTTCGCACTTGTGTTGTTGCAGGAAACCACTTTTGCACTTGTATTAGTGTGGAAAAACCACTTTTCGCATTTGTGTTAGTGTTGAAAACCCACTTTTCGCACTTGTGTTGTTGCAGGAAACCACTTTTGCACTTGTATTAGTGTGGAAAAACCACTTTTCGCACTTGTGTTCGTGTTGAAAAACCACTTTTCGCACTTGTGTTAGTGTTGAAAAACCACTTTTCGCACTTGTGTTAGTGTTGAAAAACCACTTTTCGCACTTGTGTTTGTGCAGGAAACCACTTTTGCACTTGTATTAGTGTGGAAAAACCACTTTTCGCACTTGTGTTAGTGTTGAAAATCCACTTTTCGCACTTGTGTTAGTGTTGAAAAACCACTTTTCGCACTTGTGTTAGTGTTGAAAAACCACTTTTCGCACTTACTTGTGTTGGTGGAGGAAACCACTTTTACACTTGTATTAGTGTGGAAAAACCACTTTTCGCACTTGTGTTAGTGTTGAAAAACCACTTTTCGCACTTGTGTTAGTGTTGAAAAACCACTTTTCGCACTTGTGTTGGTGCAGGAAACCACTTTTGCACTTGTATTAGTGTGGAAAAAACACTTTTTGCACTTGTGATAGTGTTGAAAAACCACTTTTCGCAGTTGTGTTAGTGTTGAAAAACCACTTTTCGCACTTGTGTTGGTGCAGGAAACCACTTTTGCACTTGTATTAGTGTGGAAAAGCCACTTTTCGCACTTGTGTTAGTGTTGAAAAACCACTTTTCGCACTTGTGTTAGTGTTGAAAAACCACTTTTCGCACTTGTGTTAGTGTTGAAAAACCACTTTTCGCACGTGTTTGTGCAGGAAACCACTTTTGCACTTCTATTAGTGTCGAAAAACCAATTTTCGCACATGTGTTAGTGTTGAAAAACCACTTTTCGCACTTGTGTTAGTGTTGAAAGACCACTTGTCGCACTTGTGTTGGTGCAGGAAACCACTTTTACACTTGTATTAGTGTGGAAAAACCACTTTTCGCACTTGTGTTAGTGTTGAAAAACCACTTTTCTCACTTGTGTTAGTGTTGAAAAACCACTTTTCGCACTTGTGTTGGTGCAGGAAACCACTTTTGCACTTGTATTAGTGTGGAAAAAACACTTTTTGCACTTGTGTTAGTGTTGAAAAACCACTTTTCGCACTTGTGTTAGTGTTGAAAAACCACTTTTCGCACGTGTTTGGGCAGGAAACCACTTTTGCACTTCTATTAGTGTCGAAAAACCAATTTTCGCACATGTGTTAGTGTTGAAAAACCACTTTTCGCACTTGTGTTAGTGTTGAAAGACCACTTTTCGCACTTGTGTTGGTGCAGGAAACCACTTTTACACTTGTATTAGTGTGGAAAAACCACTTTTCGCACTTGTGTTAGTGTTGAAAAACCACTTTTCGCACTTGTGTTAGTGTTGAAAAACCACTTTTCGCACTTGTGTTAGTGTTGAAAAACCACTTTTCGCACCTGTGTTAGTGTTGAAAGACCACTTTTCGCTCTTGTGTTGGTGCAGGAAACCACTTTTGCACTTGTATTAGTGTGGAAAAACCACTTTTCGCACTTGTGTTAGTGTTGAAAAACCACTTTTCGCACTTGTGTTAGTGTTGAAAAACCACTTTTCGCACTTGTTTTGGTGCAGGAAACCACTTTTGCACTTGTATTGGTGTGGAAAAAACACTTTTTGCACTTGTGATAGTGTTGAAAAACCACTTTTCGCACTTGTGTTAGTCTTGAAAAACCACTTTTCGCACTTGTGTTGGTGCAGGAAACCACTTTTGCACTTGTATTAGTGTGGAAAAACCACATTTCGCACTTGTGTTAGTGTTGAAAAACCACTTTTCGCACTTGTGTTAGTGTTGAAAAACCACTTTTCCCACTTGTGTTGGTGCAGGAAACCACTTTTGCACTTGTATTAGTGTGGAAAAAACACTTTTTGCACTTGTGATAGTGTTGAAAAACCACTTTTCGCACTTGTGTTAGTGTTGAAAGACCACTTTTCGCACTTGTGTTGGTGCAGGAAACCACTTTTGCACTTGTATTAGTGTGGAAAAACCACTTTTCGCACTTGTGTTAGTGTTGAAAAACCACTTTTCGCACTTGTGTTAGTGTTGAAAAACCACTTTTCGCACTTGTGTTAGTGTTGAAAAACCACTTTTAGCACTTGTGTTGGTGCAGGAAACCACTTTTGCACTTGTATTAGTGTGGAAAAAACACTTTTTGCACTTGTGATAGTGTTGAAAAACCACTTTTCGCATTTGTGTTAGTGTTGAAAACCCACTTTTCGCACTTGTGTTGGTGCAGGAAACCACTTTTGCACTTGTATTATTGTGGAAAAACCACTTTTCGCACTTGTGTTCGTTTGAAAAACCACTTTTCGCACTTGTGTTAGGGTTGAAAAACCACTTTTCGCATTTGTGTTAGTGTTGAAAAACCACTTTTCGCACGTGTTTGTGCAGGAAACCACTTTTGCACTTCTATTAGTGTCGAAAAACCAATTTTCGCACATGTGTTAGTGTTGAAAAACCACTTTTCGCACTTGTGTTAGTGTTGAAAGACCACTTTTCGCACTTGTGTTGGTGCAGGAAACCACTTTTACACTTGTATTAGTGTGGAAAAACCACTTTTCGCACTTGTGTTAGTGTTGAAAAACCACTTTTCGCACTTGTGTTAGTGTTGAAAAACCACTTTTCGCACTTGTGTTAGTGTTGAAAAACCACTTTTCGCACTTGTGTTAGTGTTGAAAGACCACTTTTCGCACTTGTGTTGGTGCAGGAAACCACTTTTGCACTTGTATTAGTGTGGAAAAACCACTTTTCGCACTTGTGTTATTGTTGAAAAACCACTTTTCGCACTTGTGTTAGTGTTGAAAGACCACTTTTCGCTCTTGTGTTGGTGCAGGAAACCACTTTTGCACTTGTATTAGTGTGGAAAAACCACTTTTCGCACTTGTGTTAGTGTTGAAAAACCACTTTTCGCACTTGTGTTAGTGTTGAAAAACCACTTTTCGCACTTGTGTTGGTGCAGGAAACCACTTTTGCACTTGTAATAGTGTGGAAAAAACACTTTTTGCACTTGTGATAGTGTTGAAAAACCACTTTTCGCATTTGTGTTAGTGTTGAAAACCCACTTTTCGCACTTGTGTTGGTGCAGGAAACCACTTTTGCACTTGTATTATTGTGGAAAAACCACTTTTCGCACTTGTGTTCGTTTGAAAACCCACTTTTCGCACTTGTGTTAGTGTTGAAAAACCACTTTTCGCACTTGTGTTAGTGTTGAAAAACCACTTTTCGCACGTGTTTGTGCAGGAAACCACTTTTGCACTTGTATTAGTGTCGAAAAACCAATTTTCGCACATGTGTTAGTGTTGAAAAACCACTTTTCGCACTTGTGTTAGTGTTGAAAAACCACTTTTCGCACTTGTGTTAGTGTTGAAAAACCACTTTTCGCACTTGTGTTGGTGCAGGAAACCAGTTTTGCACTTGTATTAGTGTGGAAAAAACACTTTTTGCACTTGTGATAGTGTTGAAAAACCACTTTTCGCACTTGTGTTAGTGTTGAAAAACCACTTTTCGCACTTGTGTTGGTGCAGGAAACCACTTTTGCACTTGTATTAGTGTGGAAAAAACACTTTTTGCACTTGTGATAGTGTTGAAAAACCACTTTTCGCATTTGTGTTAGTGTTGAAAACCCACTTTTCGCACTTGTGTTGTTGCAGGAAACCACTTTTGCACTTGTATTAGTGTGGAAAAACCACTTTTCGCACTTGTGTTAGTGTTGAAAACCCACTTTTCGCACTTGTGTTGTTGCAGGAAACCACTTTTGCACTTGTATTAGTGTGGAAAAACCACTTTTCGCATTTGTGTTAGTGTTGAAAACCCACTTTTCGCACTTGTGTTGTTGCAGGAAACCACTTTTGCACTTGTATTGGTGTGGAAAAACCACTTTTCGCACTTGTGTTCGTGTTGAAAAACCACTTTTCGCACTTGTGTTAGTGTTGAAAAACCACTTTTCGCACTTGTGTTAGTGTTGAAAAACCACTTTTCGCACTTGTGTTTGTGCAGGAAACCACTTTTGCACTTGTATTAGTGTGGAAAAACCACTTTTCGCACTTGTGTTAGTGTTGAAAATCCACTTTTCGCACTTGTGTTAGTGTTGAAAAACCACTTTTCGCACTTGTGTTAGTGTTGAAAAACCACTTTTCGCACTTACTTGTGTTGGTGGAGGAAACCACTTTTACACTTGTATTAGTGTGGAAAAACCACTTTTCGCACTTGTGTTAGTGTTGAAAAACCACTTTTCGCACTTGTGTTAGTGTTGAAAAACCACTTTTCGCACTTGTGTTGGTGCAGGAAACCACTTTTGCACTTGTATTAGTGTGGAAAAAACACTTTTTGCACTTGTGATAGTGTTGAAAAACCACTTTTCGCAGTTGTGTTAGTGTTGAAAAACCACTTTTCGCACTTGTGTTGGTGCAGGAAACCACTTTTGCACTTGTATTAGTGTGGAAAAGCCACTTTTCGCACTTGTGTTAGTGTTGAAAAAACACTTTTCGCACTTGTGTTAGTGTTGAAAAACCACTTTTCACAATCGTGTTAGTGTTGAAAAACCACTTTTCGCACTTGTTTTGGTGCAGGAAACCACTTTTGCACTTGTATTAGTGTGGAAAAAACACTTTTTGCACTTGTGATAGTGTTGAAAAACCACTTTTCGCACTTGTGTTGGTGCAGGAAACCACTTTTGCACTTGTATTAGTGTGGAAAAACCACATTTCGCACTTGTGTTAGTGTTGAAAAACCACTTTTCGCACTTGTGTTAGTGTTGAAAAACCACTTTTCGCACTTGTGTTAGTGTTGAAAAACCACTTTTCGCACTTGTGTTAGTGTTGAAAAACCACTTTTCGCACTTGTGTTAGTGTTGAAAGACCACTTTTCGCACTTGTGTTGGTGCAGGAAACCACTTTTGCACTTGTATTAGTGTGGAAAAACCACTTTTCGCACTTGTGTTAGTGTTGAAAAACCACTTTTCGCACTTGTGTTAGTGTTGAAAGACCACTTTTCGCACTTGTGTTAGTGTTGAAAAACCACTTTTCGCACTTGTGTTAGTGTTGAAAAACCACTTTTCGCACTTGTGTTAGTGTTGAAAGACCACTTTTCGCACTTGTGTTGGTGCAGGAAACCACTTTTGCACTTGTATTAGTGTGGAAAAACCACTTTTCACACTTGTGTTAGTGTTGAAAAACCACTTTTCGCACTTGTGTTAGTGTTGAAAGACCACTTTTCGCTCTTGTGTTGGTGCAGGAAACCACTTTTGCACTTGTATTAGTGTGGAAAAACCACTTTTCGCACTTGTGTTGGTGCAGGAAACCACTTTTGCACTTGTAATAGTGTGGAAAAAACACTTTTTGCACTTGTGATAGTGTTGAAAAACCACTTTTCGCATTTGTGTTAGTGTTGAAAACCCACTTTTCGCACTTGTGTTGGTGCAGGAAACCACTTTTGCACTTGTATTATTGTGGAAAAACCACTTTTCGCACTTGTGTTCGTTTGAAAAACCACTTTTCGCACTTGTGTTAGTGTTGAAAAACCACTTTTCGCACTTGTGTTAGTGTTGAAAAACCACTTTTCGCACGTGTTTGTGCAGGAAACCACTTTTGCACTTGTATTAGTGTCGAAAAACCAATTTTCGCACATGTGTTAGTGTTGAAAAACCACTTTTCGCACTTGTGTTAGTGTTGAAAAACCACTTTTCGCACTTGTGTTAGTGTTGAAAAACCACTTTTCGCACTTGTGTTGGTGCAAGAAACCAGTTTTGCACTTGTATTAGTGTGGAAAAAACACTTTTTGCACTTGTGATAGTGTTGAAAAACCACTTTTCGCACTTGTGTTAGTGTTGAAAAACCACTTTTCGCACTTGTGTTGGTGCAGGAAACCACTTTTGCACTTGTATTAGTGTGGAAAAACCACTTTTCGCACTTGTGTTAGTGTTGAAAAACCACTTTTCGCACTTGTGTTAGTGTTGAAAGACCACTTTTCGCTCTTGTGTTGGTGCAGGAAACCACTTTTGCACTTGTATTAGTGTGGAAAAACCACTTTTCGCACTTGTGTTAGTGTTGAAAAACCACTTTTCGCACTTGTGTTAGTGTTGAAAAACCACTTTTCGCACTTGTGTTGGTGCAGGAAACCACTTTTGCACTTGTAATAGTGTGGAAAAAACACTTTTTGCACTTGTGATAGTGTTGAAAAACCACTTTTCGCATTTGTGTTAGTGTTGAAAACCCACTTTTCGCACTTGTGTTGGTGCAGGAAACCACTTTTGCACTTGTATTATTGTGGAAAAACCACTTTTCGCACTTGTGTTCGTTTGAAAAACCACTTTTCGCACTTGTGTTAGTGTTGAAAAACCACTTTTCGCACTTGTGTTAGTGTTGAAAAACCACTTTTCGCACGTGTTTGTGCAGGAAACCACTTTTGCACTTGTATTAGTGTCGAAAAACCAATTTTCGCACATGTGTTAGTGTTGAAAAACCACTTTTCGCACTTGTGTTAGTGTTGAAAAACCACTTTTCGCACTTGTGTTAGTGTTGAAAAACCACTTTTCGCACTTGTGTTGGTGCAGGAAACCAGTTTTGCACTTGTATTAGTGTGGAAAAAACACTTTTTGCACTTGTGATAGTGTTGAAAAACCACTTTTCGCACTTGTGTTAGTGTTGAAAAACCACTTTTCGCACTTGTGTTGGTGCAGGAAACCACTTTTGCACTTGTATTAGTGTGGAAAAAACACTTTTTGCACTTGTGATAGTGTTGAAAAACCACTTTTCGCATTTGTGTTAGTGTTGAAAACCCACTTTTCGCACTTGTGTTGTTGCAGGAAACCACTTTTGCACTTGTATTAGTGTGGAAAAACCACTTTTCGCACTTGTGTTCGTGTTGAAAAACCACTTTTCGCACTTGTGTTAGTGTTGAAAAACCACTTTTCGCACTTGTGTTAGTGTTGAAAAACCACTTTTCGCACTTGTGTTTGTGCAGGAAACCACTTTTGCATTTGTATTAGTGTGGAAAAACCACTTTTCGCACTTGTGTTAGTGTTGAAAATCCACTTTTCGCACTTGTGTTAGTGTTGAAAAACAACTTTTCGCACTTGTGTTAGTGTTGAAAAACCACTTTTCGCACTTACTTGTGTTGGTGGAGGAAACCACTTTTACACTTGTATTAGTGTGGAAAAACCACTTTTCGCACTTGTGTTAGTGTTGAAAAACCACTTTTCGCACTTGTGTTAGTGTTGAAAAACCACTTTTCGCACTTGTGTTGGTGCAGGAAACCACTTTTGCACTTGTATTAGTGTGGAAAAAACACTTTTTGCACTTGTGATAGTGTTGAAAAACCACTTTTCGCAGTTGTGTTAGTGTTGAAAAACCACTTTTCACACTTGTGTTGGTGCAGGAAACCACTTTTGCACTTGTATTAGTGTGGAAAAGCCACTTTTCGCACTTGTGTTAGTGTTGAAAAACCACTTTTCGCACTTGTGTTAGTGTTGAAAAACCACTTTTCACAATCGTGTTAGTGTTGAAAAACCACTTTTCGCACTTGTTTTGGTGCAGGAAACCACTTTTGCACTTGTATTAGTGTGGAAAAAACA
This sequence comes from Myxine glutinosa, assembly GCF_964187855.1. NCBI lineage: Eukaryota > Metazoa > Chordata > Myxini > Myxiniformes > Myxinidae > Myxine > Myxine glutinosa. The sequence continues at coordinate 290,558 of NW_027616435.1, read as the reverse complement.
CTTTTTGCACTTGTGATAGTGTTGAAAAACCACTTTTCGCACTTGTGTTAGTATTGAAAAACCACTTTTCGCACTTGTGTTGGTGCAGGAAACCACTTTTGCACTTGTATTAGTGTGGAAAAACCACATTTCGCACTTGTGTTAGTGTTGAAAAACCACTTTTCGCACTTGTGTTAGTGTTGAAAAACCACTTTTCGCACTTGTGTTGGTGCAGGAAACCACTTTTGCACTTGTATTAGTGTGGAAAAAACACTTTTTTCACTTGTGATAGTGTTGAAAAACCACTTTTCGCACTTGTGTTAGTGTTGAAAAACCACTTTTCGCACTTGTGTTGGTGCAGGAAACCACTTTTGCACTTGTATTAGTGTGGAAAAAACACTTTTTTCACTTGTGATAGTGTTGAAAAACCACTTTTCGCACTTGTGTTAGTGTGGAAAAACCACTTTTCGCACTTGTGTTAGTGTTGAAAAACCACTTTTCACACTTGTGTTAGTGTTGAAAAACCACTTTTCGCACTTGTGTTAGTGTTGAATAACCACTTTTCGCATTTGTGTTGGACCAGGAAACCACTTTTGCACTTGTATTAGTGTGGAAAAACCACTTTTCGCACTTGTGTTAGTGTTGAAAAACCACTTTTCGCACTTGTGTTAGTGTTGAAAAACCACTTTTCGCACTTGTGTTAGTGTTGAAAAACCACTTTTCGCACTTGTATTAGTGTGGAAAAAACACTTTTTGCACTTGTGATAGTGTTGAAAAACCACTTTTCGCACTTGTGTTAGTATTGAAAAACCACTTTTCGCACTTGTGTTGGTGCAGGAAACCACTTTTGCACTTGTATTAGTGTGGAAAAACCACATTTCGCACTTGTGTTAGTGTTGAAAAACCACTTTTCGCACTTGTGTTAGTGTTGAAAAACCACTTTTCGCACTTGTGTTGGTGCAGGAAACCACTTTTGCACTTGTATTAGTGTGGAAAAAACACTTTTTTCACTTGTGATAGTGTTGAAAAACCACTTTTCGCACTTGTGTTAGTGTTGAAGGACCACTTTTCGCACTTGTGTTGGTGCAGGAAACCACTTTTGCACTTGTATTAGTGTGGAAAAACCACTTTTCGCACTTGTGTTAGTGTTGAAAAACCACTTTTCGCACTTGTGTTAGTGTTGAAAAACCACTTTTCGCACTTGTGTTAGTGTTGAAAAACCACTTTTCGCACTTGTGTTGGTGCAGGAAACCACTTTTGCACTTGTATTAGTGTGGAAAAAACACTTTTTGCACTTGTGATAGTGTTGAAAAACCACTTTTCGCATTTGTGTTAGTGTTGAAAACCCACTTTTCGCACTTGTGTTGGTGCAGGAAACCACTTTTGCACTTGTATTATTGTGGAAAAACCACTTTTCGCACTTGTGTTCGTTTGAAAAACCACTTTTCGCACTTGTGTTAGTGTTGAAAAACCACTTTTCGCACTTGTGTTAGTGTTGAAAAACCACTTTTCGCACGTGTTTGTGCAGGAAACCACTTTTGCACTTGTATTAGTGTCGAAAAACAACTTTTCGCACTTGTGTTAGTGTTGAAAAACCACTTTTCGCACTTGTGTTAGTGTTGAAAAACCACTTTTCGCACTTGTGTTGGTGCAGGAAACCAGTTTTGCACTTGTATTAGTGTGGAAAAAACACTTTTTGCACTTGTGATAGTGTTGAAAAACCACTTTTCGCACTTGTGTTAGTGTTGAAAAACCACTTTTTGCACTTGTGTTGGTGCAGGAAACCACTTTTGCACTTGTATTAGTGTCGAAAAACCAATTTTCGCACATGTGTTAGTGTTGAAAAACCACTTTTCGCACTTGTGTTAGTGTTGAAAAACCACTTTTCGCACTTGTGTTAGTGTTGAAAAACCACTTTTCGCACTTGTGTTGGTGCAGGAAACCAGTTTTGCACTTGTATTAGTGTGGAAAAAACACTTTTTGCACTTGTGATAGTGTTGAAAAACCACTTTTCGCACTTGTGTTAGTGTTGAAAAACCACTTTTCGCACTTGTGTTGGTGCAGGAAACCACTTTTGCACTTGTATTAGTGTGGAAAAACCACTTTTTGCACTTGTGTTAGTGTTGAAAAACCACTTTTCGCACTTGTGTCAGTGTTGAAAAACCACTTTTCGCACTTGTGTTAGTGTTGAAAAACCACTTTTCGCACTTGTGTTCGTGCAGGAAACCACTTTTGCACTTGTATTAGTGTGGAAAAACCACTTTTCGCACTTGTGTTAGTGTTGAAAAACCACTTTTCGCACTTGTGTTAGTGTTGAAAAACCACTTTTCGCACTTGTGTTGGTGCAGGAAACCACTTTTGCACTTGTATTAGTGTGGAAAAAACACTTTTTGCACTTGTGATAGTGTTGAAAAACCACTTTTCGCACTTGTGTTAGTGTTGAAAAACCACTTTTCGCACTTGTGTTGGTGCAGGAAACCACTTTTGCACTTGTATTAGTGTGGAAAAACCACTTTTCGCACTTGTGTTAGTGTTGAAAAACCACTTTTCGCACTTGTGTTAGTGTTGAAAGACCACTTTTCGCACTTGTGTTAGTGTTGAAAAACCACTTTTCGCACTTGTGTTAGTGTTGAAAAACCACTTTTCGCACTTGTGTTAGTGTTGAAAGACCACTTTTCGCACTTGTGTTGGTGCAGGAAACCACTTTTGCACTTGTATTAGTGTGGAAAAACCACTTTTCGCACTTGTGTTAGTGTTGAAAAACCACTTTTCGCACTTGTGTTAGTGTTGAAAGACCACTTTTCGCTCTTGTGTTGGTGCAGGAAACCACTTTTGCACTTGTATTAGTGTGGAAAAACCACTTTTCGCACTTGTGTTGGTGCAGGAAACCACTTTTGCACTTGTAATAGTGTGGAAAAAACACTTTTTGCACTTGTGATAGTGTTGAAAAACCACTTTTCGCATTTGTGTTAGTGTTGAAAACCCACTTTTCGCACTTGTGTTGGTGCAGGAAACCACTTTTGCACTTGTATTATTGTGGAAAAACCACTTTTCGCACTTGTGTTCGTTTGAAAAACCACTTTTCGCACTTGTGTTAGTGTTGAAAAACCACTTTTCGCACTTGTGTTAGTGTTGAAAAACCACTTTTCGCACGTGTTTGTGCAGGAAACCACTTTTGCACTTGTATTAGTGTCGAAAAACGAATTTTCGCACATGTGTTAGTGTTGAAAAACCACTTTTCGCACTTGTGTTAGTGTTGAAAAACCACTTTTCGCACTTGTGTTAGTGTTGAAAAACCACTTTTCGCACTTGTGTTGGTGCAAGAAACCAGTTTTGCACTTGTATTAGTGTGGAAAAAACACTTTTTGCACTTGTGATAGTGTTGAAAAACCACTTTTCGCACTTGTGTTAGTGTTGAAAAACCACTTTTCGCACTTGTGTTGGTGCAGGAAACCACTTTTGCACTTGTATTAGTGTGGAAAAACCACTTTTCGCACTTGTGTTAGTGTTGAAAAACCACTTTTCGCACTTGTGTTAGTGTTGAAAGACCACTTTTCGCTCTTGTGTTGGTGCAGGAAACCACTTTTGCACTTGTATTAGTGTGGAAAAACCACTTTTCGCACTTGTGTTAGTGTTGAAAAACCACTTTTCGCACTTGTGTTAGTGTTGAAAAACCACTTTTCGCACTTGTGTTGGTGCAGGAAACCACTTTTGCACTTGTAATAGTGTGGAAAAAACACTTTTTGCACTTGTGATAGTGTTGAAAAACCACTTTTCGCATTTGTGTTAGTGTTGAAAACCCACTTTTCGCACTTGTGTTGGTGCAGGAAACCACTTTTGCACTTGTATTATTGTGGAAAAACCACTTTTCGCACTTGTGTTCGTTTGAAAAACCACTTTTCGCACTTGTGTTAGTGTTGAAAAACCACTTTTCGCACTTGTGTTAGTGTTGAAAAACCACTTTTCGCACGTGTTTGTGCAGGAAACCACTTTTGCACTTGTATTAGTGTCGAAAAACCAATTTTCGCACATGTGTTAGTGTTGAAAAACCACTTTTCGCACTTGTGTTAGTGTTGAAAAACCACTTTTCGCACTTGTGTTAGTGTTGAAAAACCACTTTTCGCACTTGTGTTGGTGCAGGAAACCAGTTTTGCACTTGTATTAGTGTGGAAAAAACACTTTTTGCACTTGTGATAGTGTTGAAAAACCACTTTTCGCACTTGTGTTAGTGTTGAAAAACCACTTTTCGCACTTGTGTTGGTGCAGGAAACCACTTTTGCACTTGTATTAGTGTGGAAAAAACACTTTTTGCACTTGTGATAGTGTTGAAAAACCACTTTTCGCATTTGTGTTAGTGTTGAAAACCCACTTTTCGCACTTGTGTTGTTGCAGGAAACCACTTTTGCACTTGTATTAGTGTGGAAAAACCACTTTTCGCACTTGTGTTCGTGTTGAAAAACCACTTTTCGCACTTGTGTTAGTGTTGAAAAACCACTTTTCGCACTTGTGTTAGTGTTGAAAAACCACTTTTCGCACTTGTGTTTGTGCAGGAAACCACTTTTGCATTTGTATTAGTGTGGAAAAACCACTTTTCGCACTTGTGTTAGTGTTGAAAATCCACTTTTCGCACTTGTGTTAGTGTTGAAAAACCACTTTTCGCACTTGTGTTAGTGTTGAAAAACCACTTTTCGCACTTACTTGTGTTGGTGGAGGAAACCACTTTTACACTTGTATTAGTGTGGAAAAACCACTTTTCGCACTTGTGTTAGTGTTGAAAAACCACTTTTCGCACTTGTGTTAGTGTTGAAAAACCACTTTTCGCACTTGTGTTGGTGCAGGAAACCACTTTTGCACTTGTATTAGTGTGGAAAAAACACTTTTTGCACTTGTGATAGTGTTGAAAAACCACTTTTCGCAGTTGTGTTAGTGTTGAAAAACCACTTTTCACACTTGTGTTGGTGCAGGAAACCACTTTTGCACTTGTATTAGTGTGGAAAAGCCACTTTTCGCACTTGTGTTAGTGTTGAAAAACCACTTTTCGCACTTGTGTTAGTGTTGAAAAACCACTTTTCGCACTTGTGTTAGTGTTGAAAAACCACTTTTCGCACTTGTGTTAGTGTTGAAAGACCACTTTTCGCACTTGTGTTGGTGCAGGAAACCACTTTTGCACTTGTATTAGTGTGGAAAAACCACTTTTCGCACTTGTGTTATTGTTGAAAAACCACTTTTCGCACTTGTGTTAGTGTTGAAAGACCACTTTTCGCCCTTGTGTTGGTGCAGGAAACCACTTTTGCACTTGTATTAGTGTGGAAAAACCACTTTTCGCACTTGTGTTAGTGTTGAAAAACCACTTTTCGCACTTGTGTTAGTGTTGAAAAACCACTTTTCGCACTTGTTTTGGTGCAGGAAACCACTTTTGCACTTGTATTGGTGTGGAAAAAACACTTTTTGCACTTGTGATAGTGTTGAAAAACCACTTTTCGCACTTGTGTTAGTCTTGAAAAACCACTTTTCGCACTTGTGTTGGTGCAGGAAACCACTTTTGCACTTGTATTAGTGTGGAAAAACCACATTTCGCACTTGTGTTAGTGTTGAAAAACCACTTTTCGCACTTGTGTTAGTGTTGAAAAACCACTTTTCGCACTTGTGTTGGTGCAGGAAACCACTTTTGCACTTGTATTAGTGTGGAAAAAACACTTTTTGCACTTGTGATAGTGTTGAAAAACCACTTTTCGCACTTGTGTTAGTGTTGAAAGACCACTTTTCGCACTTGTGTTGGTGCAGGAAACCACTTTTGCACTTGTATTAGTGTGGAAAAACCACTTTTCGCACTTGTGTTAGTGTTGAAAAACCACTTTTCGCACTTGTGTTAGTGTTGAAAAACCACTTTTCGCACTTGTGTTAGTGTTGAAAAACCACTTTTAGCACTTGTGTTGGTGCAGGAAACCACTTTTGCACTTGTATTAGTGTGGAAAAAACACTTTTTGCACTTGTGATAGTGTTGAAAAACCACTTTTCGCATTTGTGTTAGTGTTGAAAACCCACTTTTCGCACTTGTGTTGGTGCAGGAAACCACTTTTGCACTTGTATTATTGTGGAAAAACCACTTTTCGCACTTGTGTTCGTTTGAAAAACCACTTTTCGCACTTGTGTTAGGGTTGAAAAACCACTTTTCGCACTTGTGTTAGTGTTGAAAAACCACTTTTCGCACGTGTTTGTGCAGGAAACCACTTTTGCACTTCTATTAGTGTCGAAAAACCAATTTTCGCACATGTGTTAGTGTTGAAAAACCACTTTTCGCACTTGTGTTAGTGTTGAAAGACCACTTTTCGCACTTGTGTTGGTGCAGGAAACCACTTTTACACTTGTATTAGTGTGGAAAAACCACTTTTCGCACTTGTGTTAGTGTTGAAAAACCACTTTTCGCACTTGTGTTAGTGTTGAAAAACCACTTTTCGCACTTGTGTTAGTGTTGAAAAACCACTTTTCGCACTTGTGTTAGTGTTGAAAGACCACTTTTCGCACTTGTGTTGGTGCAGGAAACCACTTTTGCACTTGTATTAGTGTGGAAAAACCACTTTTCGCACTTGTGTTATTGTTGAAAAACCACTTTTCGCACTTGTGTTAGTGTTGAAAGACCACTTTTCGCTCTTGTGTTGGTGCAGGAAACCACTTTTGCACTTGTATTAGTGTGGAAAAACCACTTTTCGCACTTGTGTTAGTGTTGAAAAACCACTTTTCGCACTTGTGTTAGTGTTGAAAAACCACTTTTCACACTTGTGTTGGTGCAGGAAACCACTTTTGCACTTGTAATAGTGTGGAAAAAACACTTTTTGCACTTGTGATAGTGTTGAAAAACCACTTTTCGCATTTGTGTTAGTGTTGAAAACCCACTTTTCGCACTTGTGTTGGTGCAGGAAACCACTTTTGCACTTGTATTATTGTGGAAAAACCACTTTTCGCACTTGTGTTCGTTTGAAAACCCACTTTTCGCACTTGTGTTAGTGTTGAAAAACCACTTTTCGCACTTGTGTTAGTGTTGAAAAACCACTTTTCGCACGTGTTTGTGCAGGAAACCACTTTTGCACTTGTATTAGTGTCGAAAAACCAATTTTCGCACATGTGTTAGTGTTGAAAAACCACTTTTCGCACTTGTGTTAGTGTTGAAAAACCACTTTTCGCACTTGTGTTAGTGTTGAAAAACCACTTTTCGCACTTGTGTTGGTGCAGGAAACCAGTTTTGCACTTGTATTAGTGTGGAAAAAACACTTTTTGCACTTGTGATAGTGTTGAAAAACCACTTTTCGCACGTGTGTTAGTGTTGAAAAACCACTTTTCGCACTTGTGTTGGTGCAGGAAACCACTTTTGCACTTGTATTAGTGTGGAAAAAACACTTTTTGCACTTGTGATAGTGTTGAAAAACCACTTTTCGCATTTGTGTTAGTGTTGAAAACCCACTTTTCGCACTTGTGTTGTTGCAGGAAACCACTTTTGCACTTGTGTTAGTGTGGAAAAACCACTTTTCGCACTTGTGTTAGTGTTGAAAACCCACTTTTCGCACTTGTGTTGTTGCAGGAAACCACTTTTGCACTTGTATTAGTGTGGAAAAACCACTTTTCGCATTTGTGTTAGTGTTGAAAACCCACTTTTCGCACTTGTGTTGTTGCAGGAAACCACTTTTGCACTTGTATTAGTGTGGAAAAACCACTTTTCGCACTTGTGTTCGTGTTGAAAAACCACTTTTCGCACTTGTGTTAGTGTTGAAAAACCACTTTTCGCACTTGTGTTAGTGTTGAAAAACCACTTTTCGCACTTGTGTTTGTGCAGGAAACCACTTTTGCACTTGTATTAGTGTGGAAAAACCACTTTTCGCACTTGTGTTAGTGTTGAAAATCCACTTTTCGCACTTGTGTTAGTGTTGAAAAACCACTTTTCGCACTTGTGTTAGTTTTGAAAAACCACTTTTCGCACTTACTTGTGTTGGTGGAGGAAACCACTTTTACACTTGTATTAGTGTGGAAAAACCACTTTTCGCACTTGTGTTAGTGTTGAAAAACCACTTTTCGCACTTGTGTTAGTGTTGAAAAACCACTTTTCGCACTTGTGTTGGTGCAGGAAACCACTTTTGCACTTGTATTAGTGTGGAAAAAACACTTTTTGCACTTGTGATAGTGTTGAAAAACCACTTTTCGCAGTTGTGTTAGTGTTGAAAAACCACTTTTCGCACTTGTGTTGGTGCAGGAAACCACTTTTGCACTTGTATTAGTGTGGAAAAGCCACTTTTCGCACTTGTGTTAGTGTTGAAAAAACACTTTTCGCACTTGTGTTAGTGTTGAAAAACCACTTTTCACAATCGTGTTAGTGTTGAAAAACCACTTTTCGCACTTGTTTTGGTGCAGGAAACCACTTTTGCACTTGTATTAGTGTGGAAAAAACACTTTTTGCACTTGTGATAGTGTTGAAAAACCACTTTTCGCACTTGTGTTGGTGCAGGAAACCACTTTTGCACTTGTATTAGTGTGGAAAAACCACATTTCGCACTTGTGTTAGTGTTGAAAAACCACTTTTCGCACTTGTGTTAGTGTTGAAAAACCACTTTTCGCACTTGTGTTAGTGTTGAAAAACCACTTTTCGCACTTGTGTTAGTGTTGAAAAACCACTTTTCGCACTTGTGTTAGTGTTGAAAGACCACTTTTCGCACTTGTGTTGGTGCAGGAAACCACTTTTGCACTTGTATTAGTGTGGAAAAACCACTTTTCGCACTTGTGTTAGTGTTGAAAAACCACTTTTCGCACTTGTGTTAGTGTTGAAAGACCACTTTTCGCACTTGTGTTAGTGTTGAAAAACCACTTTTCGCACTTGTGTTAGTGTTGAAAAACCACTTTTCGCACTTGTGTTAGTGTTGAAAGACCACTTTTCGCACTTGTGTTGGTGCAGGAAACCACTTTTGCACTTGTATTAGTGTGGAAAAACCACTTTTCGCACTTGTGTTAGTGTTGAAAAACCACTTTTCGCACTTGTGTTAGTGTTGAAAGACCACTTTTCGCTCTTGTGTTGGTGCAGGAAACCACTTTTGCACTTGTATTAGTGTGGAAAAACCACTTTTCGCACTTGTGTTGGTGCAGGAAACCACTTTTGCACTTGTAATAGTGTGGAAAAAACACTTTTTGCACTTGTGATAGTGTTGAAAAACCACTTTTCGCATTTGTGTTAGTGTTGAAAACCCACTTTTCGCACTTGTGTTGGTGCAGGAAACCACTTTTGCACTTGTATTATTGTGGAAAAACCACTTTTCGCACTTGTGTTCGTTTGAAAAACCACTTTTCGCACTTGTGTTAGTGTTGAAAAACCACTTTTCGCACTTGTGTTAGTGTTGAAAAACCACTTTTCGCACGTGTTTGTGCAGGAAACCACTTTTGCACTTGTATTAGTGTCGAAAAACCAATTTTCGCACATGTGTTAGTGTTGAAAAACCACTTTTCGCACTTGTGTTAGTGTTGAAAAACCACTTTTCGCACTTGTGTTAGTGTTGAAAAACCACTTTTCGCACTTGTGTTGGTGCAAGAAACCAGTTTTGCACTTGTATTAGTGTGGAAAAAACACTTTTTGCACTTGTGATAGTGTTGAAAAACCACTTTTCGCACTTGTGTTAGTGTTGAAAAACCACTTTTCGCACTTGTGTTGGTGCAGGAAACCACTTTTGCACTTGTATTAGTGTGGAAAAACCACTTTTCGCACTTGTGTTAGTGTTGAAAAACCACTTTTCGCAATTGTGTTAGTGTTGAAAGACCACTTTTCGCTCTTGTGTTGGTGCAGGAAACCACTTTTGCACTTGTATTAGTGTGGAAAAACCACTTTTCGCACTTGTGTTAGTGTTGAAAAACCACTTTTCGCACTTGTGTTAGTGTTGAAAAACCACTTTTCGCACTTGTGTTGGTGCAGGAAACCACTTTTGCACTTGTAATAGTGTGGAAAAAACACTTTTTGCACTTGTGATAGTGTTGAAAAACCACTTTTCGCATGTGTGTTAGTGTTGAAAACCCACTTTTCGCACTTGTGTTGGTGCAGGAAACCACTTTTGCACTTGTATTATTGTGGAAAAACCACTTTTCGCACTTGTGTTCGTTTGAAAAACCACTTTTCGCACTTGTGTTAGTGTTGAAAAACCACTTTTCGCACTTGTGTTAGTGTTGAAAAACCACTTTTCGCACGTGTTTGTGCAGGAAACCACTTTTGCACTTGTATTAGTGTCGAAAAACCAATTTTCGCACATGTGTTAGTGTTGAAAAACCACTTTTCGCACTTGTGTTAGTGTTGAAAAACCACTTTTCGCACTTGTGTTAGTGTTGAAAAACCACTTTTCGCACTTGTGTTGGTGCAGGAAACCAGTTTTGCACTTGTATTAGTGTGGAAAAAACACTTTTTGCACTTGTGATAGTGTTGAAAAACCACTTTTCGCACTTGTGTTAGTGTTGAAAAACCACTTTTCGCACTTGTGTTGGTGCAGGAAACCACTTTTGCACTTGTATTAGTGTGGAAAAAACACTTTTTGCACTTGTGATAGTGTTGAAAAACCACTTTTCGCATTTGTGTTAGTGTTGAAAACCCACTTTTCGCACTTGTGTTGTTGCAGGAAACCACTTTTGCACTTGTATTAGTGTGGAAAAACCACTTTTCGCACTTGTGTTCGTGTTGAAAAACCACTTTTCGCACTTGTGTTAGTGTTGAAAAACCACTTTTCGCACTTGTGTTAGTGTTGAAAAACCACTTTTCGCACTTGTGTTTGTGCAGGAAACCACTTTTGCATTTGTATTAGTGTGGAAAAACCACTTTTCACACTTGTGTTAGTGTTGAAAAACCACTTTTCGCACTTGTGTTAGTGTTGAAAAACCACTTTTCGCACTTACTTGTGTTGGTGGAGGAAACCACTTTTACACTTGTATTAGTGTGGAAAAACCACTTTTCGCACTTGTGTTAGTGTTGAAAAACCACTTTTCGCACTTGTGTTAGTGTTGAAAAACCACTTTTCGCACTTGTGTTGGTGCAGGAAACCACTTTTGCACTTGTATTAGTGTGGAAAAAACACTTTTTGCACTTGTGATAGTGTTGAAAAACCACTTTTCGCAGTTGTGTTAGTGTTGAAAAACCACTTTTCACACTTGTGTTGGTGCAGGAAACCACTTTTGCACTTGTATTAGTGTGGAAAAGCCACTTTTCGCACTTGTGTTAGTGTTGAAAAACCACTTTTCGCACTTGTGTTAGTGTTGAAAAACCACTTTTCACAATCGTGTTAGTGTTGAAAAACCACTTTTCGCACTTGTTTTGGTGCAGGAAACCACTTTTGCACTTGTATTAGTGTGGAAAAAACACTTTTTGCACTTGTGATAGTGTTGAAAAACCACTTTTCGCACTTGTGTTAGTATTGAAAAACCACTTTTCGCACTTGTGTTGGTGCAGGAAACCACTTTTGCACTTGTATTAGTGTGGAAAAACCACATTTCGCACTTGTGTTAGTGTTGAAAAACCAAGTTTCGCACTTGTGTTAGTGTTGAAAAACCACTTTTCGCACTTGTGTTGGTGCAGGAAACCACTTTTGCACTTGTATTAGTGTGGAAAAAACACTTTTTTCACTTGTGATAGTGTTGAAAAACCACTTTTCGCACTTGTGTTAGTGTTGAAAAACCACTTTTCGCACTTGTGTTGGTGCAGGAAACCACTTTCGCACTTGTATTAGTGTGGAAAAAACACTTTTTTTACTTGTGATAGTGTTGAAAAACCACTTTTCGCACTTGTGTTAGTGTGGAAAAACCACTTTTCGCACTTGTGTTAGTGTTGAAAAACCACTTTTCACACTTGTGTTAGTGTTGAAAAACCACTTTTCGCACTTGTGTTAGTGTTGAATAACCACTTTTCGCATTTGTGTTGGTGCAGGAAACCACTTTTGCACTTGTATTAGTGTGGAAAAACCACTTTTCGCACTTGTGTTAGTGTTGAAAAACCACTTTTCGCACTTGTGTTAGTGTTGAAAAACCACTTTTCGCACTTGTGTTAGTGTTGAAAAACCACTTTTCGCACTTGTATTAGTGTGGAAAAAACACTTTTTGCACTTGTGATAGTGTTGAAAAACCACTTTTCGCACTTGTGTTAGTATTGAAAAACCACTTTTCGCACTTGTGTTGGTGCAGGAAACCACTTTTGCACTTGTATTAGTGTGGAAAAACCACATTTCGCACTTGTGTTAGTGTTGAAAAACCACTTTTCGCACTTGTGTTAGTGTTGAAAAACCACTTTTCGCACTTGTGTTGGTGCAGGAAACCACTTTTGCACTTGTATTAGTGTGGAAAAAACACTTTTTTCACTTGTGATAGTGTTGAAAAACCACTTTTCGCACTTGTGTTAGTGTTGAAGGACCACTTTTCGCACTTGTGTTGGTGCAGGAAACCACTTTTGCACTTGTATTAGTGTGGAAAAACCACTTTTCGCACTTGTGTTAGTGTTGAAAAACCACTTTTCGCACTTGTGTTAGTGTTGAAAAACCACTTTTCGCACTTGTGTTAGTGTTGAAAAACCACTTTTCGCACTTGTGTTGGTGCAGGAAACCACTTTTGCACTTGTATTAGTGTGGAAAAAACACTTTTTGCACTTGTGATAGTGTTGAAAAACCACTTTTCGCATTTGTGTTAGTGTTGAAAACCCACTTTTCGCACTTGTGTTGGTGCAGGAAACCACTTTTGCACTTGTATTATTGTGGAAAAACCACTTTTCGCACTTGTGTTCGTTTGAAAAACCACTTTTCGCACTTGTGTTAGTGTTGAAATACCACTTTTCGCACTTGTGTTAGTGTTGAAAAACCACTTTTCGCACGTGTTTGTGCAGGAAACCACTTTTGCACTTGTATTAGTGTCGAAAAACAACTTTTCGCACTTGTGTTAGTGTTGAAAAACCACTTTTCGCACTTGTGTTAGTGTTGAAAAACCACTTTTCGCACTTGTGTTGGTGCAGGAAACCAGTTTTGCACTTGTATTAGTGTGGAAAAAACACTTTTTGCACTTGTGATAGTGTTGAAAAACCACTTTTCGCACTTGTGTTAGTGTTGAAAAACCACTTTTTGCACTTGTGTTGGTGCAGGAAACCACTTTTGCACTTGTATTAGTGTCGAAAAACCAATTTTCGCACATGTGTTAGTGTTGAAAAACCACTTTTCGCACTTGTGTTAGTGTTGAAAAACCACTTTTCGCACTTGTGTTAGTGTTGAAAAACCACTTTTCGCACTTGTGTTGGTGCAGGAAACCAGTTTTGCACTTGTATTAGTGTGGAAAAAACACTTTTTGCACTTGTGATAGTGTTGAAAAACCACTTTTCGCACTTGTGTTAGTGTTGAAAAACCACTTTTCGCACTTGTGTTGGTGCAGGAAACCACTTTTGCACTTGTATTAGTGTGGAAAAACCACTTTTTGCACTTGTGTTAGTGTTGAAAAACCACTTTTCGCACTTGTGTCAGTGTTGAAAAACCACTTTTCGCACTTGTGTTAGTGTTGAAAAACCACTTTTCGCACTTGTGTTCGTGCAGGAAACCACTTTTGCACTTGTATTAGTGTGGAAAAACCACTTTTCGCACTTGTGTTAGTGTTGAAAAACCACTTTTCGCACTTGTGTTAGTGTTGAAAAACCACTTTTCGCACTTGTGTTGGTGCAGGAAACCACTTTTGCACTTGTATTAGTGTGGAAAAAACACTTTTTGCACTTGTGATAGTGTTGAAAAACCACTTTTCGCACTTGTGTTAGTGTTGAAAAACCACTTTTCGCACTTGTGTTGGTGCAGGAAACCACTTTTGCACTTGTAATAGTGTGGAAAAACCACTTTTCGCACTTGTGTTAGTGTTGAAAAACCACTTTTCGCACTTGTGTTAGTGTTGAAAGACCACTTTTCGCACTTGTGTTAGTGTTGAAAAACCACTTTTCGCACTTGTGTTAGTGTTGAAAAACCACTTTTCGCACTTGTGTTAGTGTTGAAAGACCACTTTTCGCACTTGTGTTGGTGCAGGAAACCACTTTTGCACTTGTATTAGTGTGGAAAAACCACTTTTCGCACTTGTGTTAGTGTTGAAAAACCACTTTTCGCACTTGTGTTAGTGTTGAAAGACCACTTTTCGCTCTTGTGTTGGTGCAGGAAACCACTTTTGCACTTGTATTAGTGTGGAAAAACCACTTTTCGCACTTGTGTTGGTGCAGGAAACCACTTTTGCACTTGTAATAGTGTGGAAAAAACACTTTTTGCACTTGTGATAGTGTTGAAAAACCACTTTTCGCATTTGTGTTAGTGTTGAAAACCCACTTTTCGCACTTGTGTTGGTGCAGGAAACCACTTTTGCACTTGTATTATTGTGGAAAAAACCACTTTTCGCACTTGTGTTCGTTTGAAAAACCACTTTTCGCACTTGTGTTAGTGTTGAAAAACCACTTTTCGCACTTGTGTTAGTGTTGAAAAACCACTTTTCGCACGTGTTTGTGCAGGAAACCACTTTTGCACTTGTATTAGTGTCGAAAAAACCAATTTTCGCACATGTGTTAGTGTTGAAAAACCACTTTTCGCACTTGTGTTAGTGTTGAAAAACCACTTTTCGCACTTGTGTTAGTGTTGAAAAACCACTTTTCGCACTTGTGTTGGTGCAAGAAACCAGTTTTGCACTTGTATTAGTGTGGAAAAAACACTTTTTGCACTTGTGATAGTGTTGAAAAACCACTTTTCGCACTTGTGTTAGTGTTGAAAAACCACTTTTCGCACTTGTGTTGGTGCAGGAAACCACTTTTGCACTTGTATTAGTGTGGAAAAACCACTTTTCGCACTTGTGTTAGTGTTGAAAAACCACTTTTCGCACTTGTGTTAGTGTTGAAAGACCACTTTTCGCTCTTGTGTTGGTGCAGGAAACCACTTTTGCACTTGTATTAGTGTGGAAAAACCACTTTTCGCACTTGTGTTAGTGTTGAAAAACCACTTTTCGCACTTGTGTTAGTGTTGAAAAACCACTTTTCGCACTTGTGTTGGTGCAGGAAACCACTTTTGCACTTGTAATAGTGTGGAAAAAACACTTTTTGCACTTGTGATAGTGTTGAAAAACCACTTTTCGCATTTGTGTTAGTGTTGAAAACCCACTTTTCGCACTTGTGTTGGTGCAGGAAACCACTTTTGCACTTGTATTATTGTGGAAAAACCACTTTTCGCACTTGTGTTCGTTTGAAAAACCACTTTTCGCACTTGTGTTAGTGTTGAAAAACCACTTTTCGCACTTGTGTTAGTGTTGAAAAACCACTTTTCGCACGTGTTTGTGCAGGAAACCACTTTTGCACTTGTATTAGTGTCGAAAAACCAATTTTCGCACATGTGTTAGTGTTGAAAAACCACTTTTCGCACTTGTGTTAGTGTTGAAAAACCACTTTTCGCACTTGTGTTAGTGTTGAAAAACCACTTTTCGCACTTGTGTTGGTGCAGGAAACCAGTTTTGCACTTGTATTAGTGTGGAAAAAACACTTTTTGCACTTGTGATAGTGTTGAAAAACCACTTTTCGCACTTGTGTTAGTGTTGAAAAACCACTTTTCGCACTTGTGTTGGTGCAGGAAACCACTTTTGCACTTGTATTAGTGTGGAAAAAACACTTTTTGCACTTGTGATAGTGTTGAAAAACCACTTTTCGCATTTGTGTTAGTGTTGAAAACCCACTTTTCGCACTTGTGTTGTTGCAGGAAACCACTTTTGCACTTGTATTAGTGTGGAAAAACCACTTTTCGCACTTGTGTTCGTGTTGAAAAACCACTTTTCGCACTTGTGTTAGTGTTGAAAAACCACTTTTCGCACTTGTGTTAGTGTTGAAAAACCACTTTTCGCACTTGTGTTTGTGCAGGAAACCACTTTTGCATTTGTATTAGTGTGGAAAAACCACTTTTCGCACTTGTGTTAGTGTTGAAAATCCACTTTTCGCACTTGTGTTAGTGTTGAAAAACCACTTTTCGCACTTGTGTTAGTGTTGAAAAACCACTTTTCGCACTTACTTGTGTTGGTGGAGGAAACCACTTTTACACTTGTATTAGTGTGGAAAAACCACTTTTCGCACTTGTGTTAGTGTTGAAAAACCACTTTTCGCACTTGTGTTAGTGTTGAAAAACCACTTTTCGCACTTGTGTTGGTGCAGGAAACCACTTTTGCACTTGTATTAGTGTGGAAAAAACACTTTTTGCACTTGTGATAGTGTTGAAAAACCACTTTTCGCAGTTGTGTTAGTGTTGAAAAACCACTTTTCACACTTGTGTTTGTGCAGGAAACCACTTTTGCACTTGTATTAGTGTGGAAAAGCCACTTTTCGCACTTGTGTTAGTGTTGAAAAACCACTTTTCGCACTTGTGTTAGTGTTGAAAAACCACTTTTCACAATCGAGTTAGTGTTGAAAAACCACTTTTCGCACTTGTTTTGGTGCAGGAAACCACTTTTGCACTTGTATTAGTGTGGAAAAAACACTTTTTGCACTTGTGATAGTGTTGAAAAACCACTTTTCGCACTTGTGTTAGTATTGAAAAACCACTTTTCGCACTTGTGTTGGTGCAGGAAACCACTTTTGCACTTGTATTAGTGTGGAAAAACCACATTTCGCACTTGTGTTAGTGTTGAAAAACCACTTTTCGCACTTGTGTTAGTGTTGAAAAACCACTTTTCGCACTTGTGTTGGTGCAGGAAACCACTTTTGCACTTGTATTAGTGTGGAAAAAACACTTTTTTCACTTGTGATAGTGTTGAAAAACCACTTTTCGCACTTGTGTTAGTGTTGAAAAACCACTTTTCGCACTTGTGTTGGTGCAGGAAACCACTTTTGCACTTGTATTAGTGTGGTAAAAAACACTTTTTTCACTTGTGATAGTGTTGAAAAACCACTTTTCGCACTTGTGTTAGTGTGGAAAAACCACTTTTCGCACTTGTGTTAGTGTTGAAAAACCACTTTTCACACTTGTGTTAGTGTTGAAAAACCACTTTTCGCACTTGTGTTAGTGTTGAATAACCACTTTTCGCATTTGTGTTGGTGCAGGAAACCACTTTTGCACTTGTATTAGTGTGGAAAAACCACTTTTCGCACTTGTGTTAGTGTTGAAAAACCACTTTTCGCACTTGTGTTAGTGTTGAAAAACCACTTTTCGCACTTGTGTTAGTGTTGAAAAACCACTTTTCGCACTTGTATTAGTGTGGAAAAAACACTTTTTGCACTTGTGATAGTGTTGAAAAACCACTTTTCGCACTTGTGTTAGTATTGAAAAACCACTTTTCGCACTTGTGTTGGTGCAGGAAACCACTTTTGCACTTGTATTAGTGTGGAAAAACCACATTTCGCACTTGTGTTAGTGTTGAAAAACCACTTTTCGCACTTGTATTAGTGTTGAAAAACCACTTTTCGCACTTGTGTTGGTGCAGGAAACCACTTTTGCACTTGTATTAGTGTGGAAAAAACACTTTTTTCACTTGTGATAGTGTTGAAAAACCACTTTTCGCACTTGTGTTAGTGTTGAAAGACCACTTTTCGCACTTGTGTTGGTGCAGGAAACCACTTTTGCACTTGTATTAGTGTGGAAAAACCACTTTTCGCACTTGTGTTAGTGTTGAAAAACCACTTTTCGCACTTGTGTTAGTGTTGAAAAACCACTTTTCGCACTTGTGTTAGTGTTGAAAAACCACTTTTCGCACTTGTGTTGGTGCAGGAAACCACTTTTGCACTTGTATTAGTGTGGAAAAAACACTTTTTGCACTTGTGATAGTGTTGAAAAACCACTTTTCGCATTTGTGTTAGTGTTGAAAACCCACTTTTCGCACTTGTGTTGGTGCAGGAAACCACTTTTGCACTTGTATTATTGTGGAAAAACCACTTTTCGCACTTGTGTTCGTTTGAAAAACCACTTTTCGCACTTGTGTTAGTGTTGAAAAACCACTTTTCGCACTTGTGTTAGTGTTGAAAAACCACTTTTCGCACGTGTTTGTGCAGGAAACCACTTTTGCACTTGTATTAGTGTCGAAAAACAACTTTTCGCACTTGTGTTAGTGTTGAAAAACCACTTTTCGCACTTGTGTTAGTGTTGAAAAACCACTTTTCGCACTTGTGTTGGTGCAGGAAACCAGTTTTGCACTTGTATTAGTGTGGAAAAAACACTTTTTGCACTTGTGATAGTGTTGAAAAACCACTTTTCGCACTTGTGTTAGTGTTGAAAAACCACTTTTTGCACTTGTGTTGGTGCAGGAAACCACTTTTGCACTTGTATTAGTGTCGAAAAACCAATTTTCGCACATGTGTTAGTGTTGAAAAACCACTTTTCGCACTTGTGTTAGTGTTGAAAAACCACTTTTCGCACTTGTGTTAGTGTTGAAAAACCACTTTTCGCACTTGTGTTGGTGCAGGAAACCAGTTTTGCACTTGTATTAGTGTGGAAAAAACACTTTTTGCACTTGTGATAGTGTTGAAAAACCACTTTTCGCACTTGTGTTAGTGTTGAAAAACCACTTTTCGCACTTGTGTTGGTGCAGGAAACCACTTTTGCACTTGTATTAGTGTGGAAAAACCACTTTTTGCACTTGTGTTAGTGTTGAAAAACCACTTTTCGCACTTGTGTCAGTGTTGAAAAACCACTTTTCGCACTTGTGTTAGTGTTGAAAAACCACTTTTCGCACTTGTGTTCGTGCAGGAAACCACTTTTGCACTTGTATTAGTGTGGAAAAACCACTTTTCGCACTTGTGTTAGTGTTGAAAAACCACTTTTCGCACTTGTGTTAGTGTTGAAAAACCACTTTTCGCACTTGTGTTGGTGCAGGAAACCACTTTTGCACTTGTATTAGTGTGGAAAAAACACTTTTTGCACTTGTGATAGTGTTGAAAAACCACTTTTCGCACTTGTGTTAGTGTTGAAAAACCACTTTTCGCACTTGTGTTGGTGCAGGAAACCACTTTTTCACTTGTATTAGTGTGGAAAAACCACTTTTCGCACTTGTGTTAGTGTTGAAAAACCACTTTTCGCACTTGTGTTAGTGTTGAAAAACCACTTTTCGCACTTGTGTTGGTACAGGAAACCACTTTTGCACTTGTATTAGTGTGGAAAAAACACTTTTTGCACTTGTGATAGTGTTGAAAAACCACTTTTCGCACTTGTGTTAGTGTTGAAAAACCACTTTTCGCACTTGTGTTGGTGCAGGAAACCACTTTTGCACTTGTATTAGTGTGCAAAAAACCACTTTTCGCACTTGTGTTAGTGTTGAAAAACCACTTTTCGCACTTGTGTTAGTGTTGAAAAACCACTTTTCGCACTTGTGTTAGTGTTGAAAAACCACTTTTCGCACTTGTGTTAGTGTTGAAAAACCAATTTTCGCACTTGTGTTAGTGTTGAAAAACCACTTTTCGCACTTGTGTTGGTGCAGGACACCACTTTTGCACTTGTATTAGTGTGGAAAAACCACTTTTCGCACTTGTGTTAGTGTTGAAAAACCACTTTTCGCACTTGTGTTAGTGTTGAAAAACCACTTTTCGCACTTGTGTTGGTGCAGGAAACCACTTTTGCACTTGTATTAGTGTGGAAAAAACACTTTTTGCACTTGTGATAGTGTTGAAAAACCACTTTTCGCACTTGTGTTAGTGTTGAAAAACCACTTTTCGCACTTGTGTTGGTGCAGGAAACCAACCACTTTTGCACTTGTATTAGTGTGGAAAAACCACTTTTCGCACTTGTGTTAGTGTTGAAAAACCACTTTTCGCACTTGTGTTAGTGTTGAAAAACCACTTTTCGCACTCGTGTTAGTGTTGAAAAACCACTTTTCGCACTTGTGTTAGTGTTGAAAAACCACTTTTCGCACTTGTGTTGGTGCAGGAAACCACTTTTGCACTTGTATTAGTGTGGAAAAACCACTTTTCGCACTTGTGTTCGTGTTGAAAAACCACTTTTCGCACTTGTGTTAGTGTTGAAAAACCACTTTTCGCACTTGTGTTAGTGTTGAAAAACCACTTTTCGCACTTGTGTTGGTGGAGGAAACCACTTTTGCACTTGTATTAGTGTGGAAAAGCCACTTTCCGCACATGTGTTAGTGTTGAAAAACCACTTTTCGCACTTGTGTTAGTGTTGAAAAACCACTTTTCGCACTTGTGTTAGTGTTGAAAAACCACTTTTCGCACTTGTGTTGGTGCAGGAAACCACTTTTGCACTTGTATTAGTGTGGAAAAAACACTTTTTGCACTTGTGATAGTGTTGAAAAACCACTTTTCGCATTTGTGTTAGTGTTGAAAACCCACTTTTCGCACTTGTGTTGGTGCAGGAAACCACTTTTGCACTTGTATTAGTGTGGAAAAACCACTTTTCGCACTTGTGTTCGTGTTGAAAAACCACTTTTCGCACTTGTGTTCGTGTTGAAAAACCACTTTTCGCAATTGTGTTAGTGTTGAAAAACCACTTTTCGCACTTGTGTTTGTGCAGGAAACCTCTTTTGCACTTGTATTAGTGTGGAAAAACCACATTTCGCACTTGTGTTAGTGTTGAAAATCCACTTTTCGCACATGTGTTAGTGTTGAAAAACCACTTTTCGCACTTGTGTTAGTGTTGAAAAACCACTTTTCGCACTTGTGTTGGTGGAGGAAACCACTTTTACACTTGCATTAGTGTGGAAAAACCACTTTTCGCACTTGTGTTAGTGTTGAAAAAACACTTTTCGCACTTGTGTTAGTGTTGAAAAACCACTTTTCGCACTTGTGTTAGTGTTGAAAAACCACTTTTCGCACTTGTGTTGGTGCAGGAAACCACTTTTGCACTTGTATTAGTGTGGAAAAAACACTTTTTGCACTTGTGATAGTGTTGAAAAACCACTTTTCGCAGTTGTGTTAGTGTTGAAAAACCACTTTTCGCACTTGTGTTGGTGCAGGAAACCACTTTTGCACTTGTATTAGTGTGGAAAAGCCACTTTTCGCACTTGTGTTAGTGTTGAAAAACCACTTTTCGCACTTGTGTTAGTGTTGAAAAACCACTTTTCACATTGTGTTAGTGTTGAAAAACACTTTTCGCACTTGTTTTGGTGCAGGAAACCACTTTTGCACTTGTATTAGTGTGGAAAAAACACTTTTTGCACTTGTGATAGTGTTGAAAAACCACTTTTTTGCACTTGTGTTAGTGTTGAAAAAACCCACTTTTCGCACTTGTGTTGGTGCAGGAAAACCATTTGCACTTGTATTAGTGTGGAAAAACCACATTTCGCACTTGTGTTAGTGTTGAAAAACTACTTTTCGCACTTGTGTTAGTGTTGAAAAACCACTTTTCGCACTTGTGCTGGTGCAGGAAACCACTTTTGCACTTGTATTAGTGTGGAAAAAACACTTTTTGCACTTGTGATATTGTTGAAAAACCACTTTTCGCACTTGTGTTAGTGTTGAAAGACCACTTTTCGCACTTGTGTTGGTGCAGGAAACCACTTTTGCACTTGTATTAGTGTGGAAAAACCACTTTTCGCACTTGTGTTAGTGTTGAAAAACCACTTTTCGCACTTGTGTTAGTGTTGAAAAACCACTTTTCGCACTTGTGTTAGTGTTGAAAAACCACTTTTCGCACTTGTGTTGGTGCAGGAAACCACTTTTGCACTTGTATTAGTGTGGAAAAAACACTTTTTGCACTTGTGATAGTGTTGAAAAACCACTTTTCGCATTTGTGTTAGTGTTGAAAACCCACTTTTCGCACTTGTGTTGGTGCAGGAAACCACTTTTGCACTTGTATTATTGTGGAAAAACCACTTTTCGCACTTGTGTTCGTTTGAAAAACCACTTTTC
This sequence comes from Myxine glutinosa, assembly GCF_964187855.1. NCBI lineage: Eukaryota > Metazoa > Chordata > Myxini > Myxiniformes > Myxinidae > Myxine > Myxine glutinosa. Next base: position 268,756 of record NW_027616435.1, on the reverse strand, counting down.
GCACTTGTGTTAGTGTTGAAAAACCACTTTTCGCACTTGTGTTAGTGTTGAAAAACCACTTTTCGCACTTGTGTTTGTGCAGGAAACCACTTTTGCACTTATATTAGTGTCTAAAAACCACTTTTCGCACTTGTATTAGTGTTGAAAAACCACTTTTCGCACTTGTGTTAGTGTTGAAAAACCACTTTTCGCACTTGTGTTAGTGTTGAAAAACCACTTTTCGCACTTGTGTTGGTGCAGGAAACCACTTTTGCACTTGTATTAGTGTGGAAAAACCACTTTTCGCACTTGTGTTAGTGTTGAAAAACCACTTTTCGCACTTGTGTTAGTGTTGAAAAACCACTTTTCGCACTTGTGTTAGTGTTGAAAAACCACTTTTCGCACTTGTGTTGGTGCAGGAAACCACTTTTGCACTTGTATTAGTGTGGAAAAAACACTTTTTGCACTTGTGATAGTGTTGAAAAACCACTTTTCGCATTTGTGTTAGTGTTGAAAACCCACTTTTCGCACTTGTGTTGGTGCAGGAAACCACTTTTGCACTTGTATTATTGTGGAAAAACCACTTTTCGCACTTGTGTTCGTTTGAAAAACCACTTTTCGCACTTGTGTTAGTGTTGAAAAACCACTTTTCGCACTTGTGTTAGTGTTGAAAAACCACTTTTCGCACTTGTGTTTGTGCAGGAAACCACTTTTGCACTTGTATTAGTGTCGAAAAACCACTTTTCGCACTTGTGTTAGTGTTGAAAAACCACATTTCGCACTTGTGTTAGTGTTGAAAAACCACTTTTCGCACTTGTGTTAGTGTTGAAAAACCACTTTTCGCACTTGTGTTGGTGCAGGAAACCACTTTTGCACTTGTATTAGTGTGGAAAAAACACTTTTTTCACTTGTGATAGTGTTGAAAAACCACTTTTCGCACTTGTGTTAGTGTTGAAAAACCACTTTTTGCACTTGTGTTAGTGTTGAAAAACCACTTTTCGCACTTGTGTTGGTGTTGAAAACCCACTTTTCGCACTTGTGTTGTTGCAGGAAACCACTTTTGCACTTGTATTAGTGTGGAAAAACCACTTTTCGCACTTGTGTTAGTGTTGAAAACCCACTTTTCGCACTTGTGTTGTTGCAGGAAACCACTTTTGCACTTGTATTAGTGTGGAAAAACCACTTTTCGCATTTGTGTTAGTGTTGAAAACCCACTTTTCGCACTTGTGTTGTTGCAGGAAACCACTTTTGCACTTGTATTAGTGTGGAAAAACCACTTTTCGCACTTGTGTTCGTGTTGAAAAACCACTTTTCGCACTTGTGTTAGTGTTGAAAAACCACTTTTCGCACTTGTGTTAGTGTTGAAAAACCACTTTTCGCACTTGTGTTTGTGCAGGAAACCACTTTTGCACTTGTATTAGTGTGGAAAAACCACTTTTCGCACTTGTGTTAGTGTTGAAAATCCACTTTTCGCACTTGTGTTAGTGTTGAAAAACCACTTTTCGCACTTGTGTTAGTGTTGAAAAACCACTTTTCGCACTTACTTGTGTTGGTGGAGGAAACCACTTTTACACTTGTATTAGTGTGGAAAAACCACTTTTCGCACTTGTGTTAGTGTTGAAAAACCACTTTTCGCACTTGTGTTAGTGTTGAAAAACCACTTTTCGCACTTGTGTTGGTGCAGGAAACCACTTTTGCACTTGTATTAGTGTGGAAAAAACACTTTTTGCACTTGTGATAGTGTTGAAAAACCACTTTTCGCAGTTGTGTTAGTGTTGAAAAACCACTTTTCGCACTTGTGTTGGTGCAGGAAACCACTTTTGCACTTGTATTAGTGTGGAAAAGCCACTTTTCGCACTTGTGTTAGTGTTGAAAAACCACTTTTCGCACTTGTGTTAGTGTTGAAAAACCACTTTTCACAATCGTGTTAGTGTTGAAAAACCACTTTTCGCACTTGTTTTGGTGCAGGAAACCACTTTTGCACTTGTATTAGTGTGGAAAAAACACTTTTTGCACTTGTGATAGTGTTGAAAAACCACTTTTCGCACTTGTGTTGGTGCAGGAAACCACTTTTGCACTTGTATTAGTGTGGAAAAACCACATTTCGCACTTGTGTTAGTGTTGAAAAACCACTTTTCGCACTTGTGTTAGTGTTGAAAAACCACTTTTCGCACTTGTGTTAGTGTTGAAAAACCACTTTTCGCACTTGTGTTAGTGTTGAAAAACCACTTTTCGCACTTGTGTTAGTGTTGAAAGACCACTTTTCGCACTTGTGTTGGTGCAGGAAACCACTTTTGCACTTGTATTAATGTGGAAAAACCACTTTTCGCACTTGTGTTAGTGTTGAAAAACCACTTTTCGCACTTGTGTTAGTGTTGAAAGACCACTTTTCGCACTTGTGTTAGTGTTGAAAAACCACTTTTCGCACTTGTGTTAGTGTTGAAAAACCACTTTTCGCACTTGTGTTAGTGTTGAAAGACCACTTTTCGCACTTGTGTTGGTGCAGGAAACCACTTTTGCACTTGTATTAGTGTGGAAAAACCACTTTTCGCACTTGTGTTAGTGTTGAAAAACCACTTTTCGCACTTGTGTTAGTGTTGAAAGACCACTTTTCGCTCTTGTGTTGGTGCAGGAAACCACTTTTGCACTTGTATTAGTGTGGAAAAACCACTTTTCGCACTTGTGTTGGTGCAGGAAACCACTTTTGCACTTGTAATAGTGTGGAAAAAACACTTTTTGCACTTGTGATAGTGTTGAAAAACCACTTTTCGCATTTGTGTTAGTGTTGAAAACCCACTTTTCGCACTTGTGTTGGTGCAGGAAACCACTTTTGCACTTGTATTATTGTGGAAAAACCACTTTTCGCACTTGTGTTCGTTTGAAAAACCACTTTTCGCACTTGTGTTAGTGTTGAAAAACCACTTTTCGCACTTGTGTTAGTGTTGAAAAACCACTTTTCGCACGTGTTTGTGCAGGAAACCACTTTTGCACTTGTATTAGTGTCGAAAAACCAATTTTCGCACATGTGTTAGTGTTGAAAAACCACTTTTCGCACTTGTGTTAGTGTTGAAAAACCACTTTTCGCACTTGTGTTAGTGTTGAAAAACCACTTTTCGCACTTGTGTTGGTGCAAGAAACCAGTTTTGCACTTGTATTAGTGTGGAAAAAACACTTTTTGCACTTGTGATAGTGTTGAAAAACCACTTTTCGCACTTGTGTTAGTGTTGAAAAACCACTTTTCGCACTTGTGTTGGTGCAGGAAACCACTTTTGCACTTGTATTAGTGTGGCAAAACCACTTTTCGCACTTGTGTTAGTGTTGAAAAACCACTTTTCGCACTTGTGTTAGTGTTGAAAGACCACTTTTCGCTCTTGTGTTGGTGCAGGAAACCACTTTTGCACTTGTATTAGTGTGGAAAAACCACTTTTCGCACTTGTGTTAGTGTTGAAAAACCACTTTTCGCACTTGTGTTAGTGTTGAAAAACCACTTTTCGCACTTGTGTTGGTGCAGGAAACCACTTTTGCACTTGTAATAGTGTGGAAAAAACACTTTTTGCACTTGTGATAGTGTTGAAAAACCACTTTTCGCATTTGTGTTAGTGTTGAAAACCCACTTTTCGCACTTGTGTTGGTGCAGGAAACCACTTTTGCACTTGTATTATTGTGGAAAAACCACTTTTCGCACTTGTGTTCATTTGAAAAACCACTTTTCGCACTTGTGTTAGTGTTGAAAAACCACTTTTCGCACTTGTGTTAGTGTTGAAAAACCACTTTTCGCACGTGTTTGTGCAGGAAACCACTTTTGCACTTGTATTAGTGTCGAAAAACCAATTTTCGCACATGTGTTAGTGTTGAAAAACCACTTTTTGCACTTGTGTTAGTGTTGAAAAACCACTTTTCGCACTTGTGTTAGTGTTGAAAAACCACTTTTCGCACTTGTGTTGGTGCAGGAAACCAGTTTTGCACTTGTATTAGTGTGGAAAAAACACTTTTTGCACTTGTGATAGTGTTGAAAAACCACTTTTCGCACTTGTGTTAGTGTTGAAAAACCACTTTTCGCACTTGTGTTGGTGCAGGAAACCACTTTTGCACTTGTATTAGTGTGGAAAAAACACTTTTTGCACTTGTGATAGTGTTGAAAAACCACTTTTCGCATTTGTGTTAGTGTTGAAAACCCACTTTTCGCACTTGTGTTGTTGCAGGAAACCACTTTTGCACTTGTATTAGTGTGGAAAAACCACTTTTCGCACTTGTGTTCGTGTTGAAAAACCACTTTTCGCACTTGTGTTAGTGTTGAAAAACCACTTTTCGCACTTGTGTTAGTGTTGAAAAACCACTTTTCGCACTTGTGTTTGTGCAGGAAACCACTTTTGCATTTGTATTAGTGTGGAAAAACCACTTTTCGCACTTGTGTTAGTGTTGAAAATCCACTTTTCGCACTTGTGTTAGTGTTGAAAAACCACTTTTCGCACTTGTGTTAGTGTTGAAAAACCACTTTTCGCACTTACTTGTGTTGGTGGAGGAAACCACTTTTACACTTGTATTAGTGTGGAAAAACCACTTTTCGCACTTGTGTTAGTGTTGAAAAACCACTTTTCGCACTTGTGTTAGTGTTGAAAAACCACTTTTCGCACTTGTGTTGGTGCAGGAAACCACTTTTGCACTTGTATTAGTGTGGAAAAAACACTTTTTGCACTTGTGATAGTGTTGAAAAACCACTTTTCGCAGTTGTGTTAGTGTTGAAAAACCACTTTTCACACTTGTGTTGGTGCAGGAAACCACTTTTGCACTTGTATTAGTGTGGAAAAGCCACTTTTCGCACTTGTGTTAGTGTTGAAAAACCACTTTTCGCACTTGTGTTAGTGTTGAAAAACCACTTTTCACAATCGTGTTAGTGTTGAAAAACCACTTTTCGCACTTGTTTTGGTGCAGGAAACCACTTTTGCACTTGTATTAGTGTGGAAAAAACACTTTTTGCACTTGTGATAGTGTTGAAAAACCACTTTTCGCACTTGTGTTAGTATTGAAAAACCACTTTTCGCACTTGTGTTGGTGCAGGAAACCACTTTTGCACTTGTATTAGTGTGGAAAAACCACATTTCGCACTTGTGTTAGTGTTGAAAAACCACTTTTCGCACTTGTGTTAGTGTTGAAAAACCACTTTTCGCACTTGTGTTGGTGCAGGAAACCACTTTTGCACTTGTATTAGTGTGGAAAAAACACTTTTTTCACTTGTGATAGTGTTGAAAAACCACTTTTCGCACTTGTGTTAGTGTTGAAAAACCACTTTTCGCACTTGTGTTGGTGCAGGAAACCACTTTTGCACTTGTATTAGTGTGGAAAAAACACTTTTTTCACTTGTGATAGTGTTGAAAAACCACTTTTCGCACTTGTGTTAGTGTGGAAAAACCACTTTTCGCACTTGTGTTAGTGTTGAAAAACCACTTTTCACACTTGTGTTAGTGTTGAAAAACCACTTTTCACACTTGTGTTAGTGTTGAATAACCACTTTTCGCATTTGTGTTGGTGCAGGAAACCACTTTTGCACTTGTATTAGTGTGGAAAAACCACTTTTCGCACTTGTGTTAGTGTTGAAAAACCACTTTTCGCACTTGTGTTAGTGTTGAAAAACCACTTTTCGCACTTGTGTTAGTGTTGAAAAACCACTTTTCGCACTTGTATTAGTGTGGAAAAAACACTTTTTGCACTTGTGATAGTGTTGAAAAACCACTTTTCGCACTTGTGTTAGTATTGAAAAACCACTTTTCGCACTTGTGTTGGTGCAGGAAACCACTTTTGCACTTGTATTAGTGTGGAAAAACCACATTTCGCACTTGTGTTAGTGTTGAAAAACCACTTTTCGCACTTGTGTTAGTGTTGAAAAACCACTTTTCGCACTTGTGTTGGTGCAGGAAACCACTTTTGCACTTGTATTAGTGTGGAAAAAACACTTTTTTCACTTGTGATAGTGTTGAAAAACCACTTTTCGCACTTGTGTTAGTGTTGAAAGACCACTTTTCCCACTTGTGTTGGTGCAGGAAACCACTTTTGCACTTGTATTAGTGTGGAAAAACCACTTTTCGCACTTGTGTTAGTGTTGAAAAACCACTTTTCGCACTTGTGTTAGTGTTGAAAAACCACTTTTCGCACTTGTGTTAGTGTTGAAAAACCACTTTTCGCACTTGTGTTGGTGCAGGAAACCACTTTTGCACTTGTATTAGTGTGGAAAAAACACTTTTTGCACTTGTGATAGTGTTGAAAAACCACTTTTCGCATTTGTGTTAGTGTTGAAAACCCACTTTTCGCACTTGTGTTGGTGCAGGAAACCACTTTTGCACTTGTATTATTGTGGAAAAACCACTTTTCGCACTTGTGTTCGTTTGAAAAACCACTTTTCGCACTTGTGTTAGTGTTGAAAAACCACTTTTCGCACTTGTGTTAGTGTTGAAAAACCACTTTTCGCACGTGTTTGTGCAGGAAACCACTTTTGCACTTGTATTAGTGTCGAAAAACAACTTTTCGCACTTGTGTTAGTGTTGAAAAACCACTTTTCGCACTTGTGTTAGTGTTGAAAAACCACTTTTCGCACTTGTGTTGGTGCAGGAAACCAGTTTTGCACTTGTATTAGTGTGGAAAAAACACTTTTTGCACTTGTGATAGTGTTGAAAAACCACTTTTCGCACTTGTGTTAGTGTTGAAAAACCACTTTTTGCACTTGTGTTGGTGCAGGAAACCACTTTTGCACTTGTATTAGTGTCGAAAAACCAATTTTCGCACATGTGTTAGTGTTGAAAAACCACTTTTCGCACTTGTGTTAGTGTTGAAAAACCACTTTTCGCACTTGTGTTAGTGTTGAAAAACCACTTTTCGCACTTGTGTTGGTGCAGGAAACCAGTTTTGCACTTGTATTAGTGTGGAAAAAACACTTTTTGCACTTGTGATAGTGTTGAAAAACCACTTTTCGCACTTGTGTTAGTGTTGAAAAACCACTTTTCGCACTTGTGTTGGTGCAGGAAACCACTTTTGCACTTGTATTAGTGTGGAAAAACCACTTTTTGCACTTGTGTTAGTGTTGAAAAACCACTTTTCGCACTTGTGTCAGTGTTGAAAAACCACTTTTCGCACTTGTGTTAGTGTTGAAAAACCACTTTTCGCACTTGTGTTCGTGCAGGAAACCACTTTTGCACTTGTATTAGTGTGGAAAAACCACTTTTCGCACTTGTGTTAGTGTTGAAAAACCACTTTTCGCACTTGTGTTAGTGTTGAAAAACCACTTTTCGCACTTGTGTTGGTGCAGGAAACCACTTTTGCACTTGTATTAGTGTGGAAAAAACACTTTTTGCACTTGTGATAGTGTTGAAAAACCACTTTTCGCACTTGTGTTAGTGTTGAAAAACCACTTTTCGCACTTGTGTTGGTGCAGGAAACCACTTTTTCACTTGTATTAGTGTGGAAAAACCACTTTTCGCACTTGTGTTAGTGTTGAAAAACCACTTTTCGCACTTGTGTTAGTGTTGAAAAACCACTTTTCGCACTTGTGTTGGTACAGGAAACCACTTTTGCACTTGTATTAGTGTGGAAAAAACACTTTTTGCACTTGTGATAGTGTTGAAAAACCACTTTTCGCACTTGTGTTAGTGTTGAAAAACCACTTTTCGCACTTGTGTTAGTGTTGAAAAACCACTTTTCGCACTTGTGTTGGTGCAGGAAACCTCTTTTGCACTTGTATTAGTGTGGAAAAACCACATTTCGCACTTGTGTTAGTGTTGAAAATCCACTTTTCGCACTTGTGTTAGTGTTGAAAAACCACTTTTCGCACTTGTGTTAGTGTTGAAAAACCACTTTTCGCACTTGTGTTGGTGGAGGAAACCACTTTTACACTTGCATTAGTGTGGAAAAACCACTTTTCGCACTTGTGTTAGTGTTGAAAAAACACTTTTCGCACTTGTGTTAGTGTTGAAAAACCACTTTTCGCACTTGTGTTAGTGTTGAAAAACCACTTTTCGCACTTGTGTTGGTGCAGGAAACCACTTTTGCACTTGTATTAGTGTGGAAAAAACACTTTTTGCACTTGTGATAGTGTTGAAAAACCACTTTTCGCAGTTGTGTTAGTGTTGAAAAACCACTTTTCGCACTTGTGTTGGTGCAGGAAACCACTTTTGCACTTGTATTAGTGTGGAAAAGCCACTTTTCGCACTTGTGTTAGTGTTGAAAAACCACTTTTCGCACTTGTGTTAGTGTTGAAAAACCACTTTTCACAATTGTGTTAGTGTTGAAAAACCACTTTTCGCACTTGTTTTGGTGCAGGAAACCACTTTTGCACTTGTATTAGTGTGGAAAAAACACTTTTTGCACTTGTGATAGTGTTGAAAAACCACTTTTTGCACTTGTGTTAGTGTTGAAAAACCACTTTTCGCACTTGTGTTGGTGCAGGAAACCACTTTTGCACTTGTATTAGTGTGGAAAAACCACATTTCGCACTTGTGTTAGTGTTGAAAAACTACTTTTCGCACTTGTGTTAGTGTTGAAAAACCACTTTTCGCACTTGTGCTGGTGCAGGAAACCACTTTTGCACTTGTATTAGTGTGGAAAAAACACTTTTTGCACTTGTGATATTGTTGAAAAACCACTTTTCGCACTTGTGTTAGTGTTGAAAGACCACTTTTCGCACTTGTGTTGGTGCAGGAAACCACTTTTGCACTTGTATTAGTGTGGAAAAACCACTTTTCGCACTTGTGTTAGTGTTGAAAAACCACTTTTCGCACTTGTGTTAGTGTTGAAAAACCACTTTTCGCACTTGTGTTAGTGTTGAAAAACCACTTTTCGCACTTGTGTTGGTGCAGGAAACCACTTTTGCACTTGTATTAGTGTGGAAAAAACACTTTTTGCACTTGTGATAGTGTTGAAAAACCACTTTTCGCATTTGTGTTAGTGTTGAAAACCCACTTTTCGCACTTGTGTTGGTGCAGGAAACCACTTTTGCACTTGTATTATTGTGGAAAAACCACTTTTCGCACTTGTGTTCGTTTGAAAAACCACTTTTCGCACTTGTGTTAGTGTTGAAAAACCACTTTTCGCACTTGTGTTAGTGTTGAAAAACCACTTTTCGCACTTGTGTTTGTGCAGGAAACCACTTTTGCACTTATATTAGTGTCTAAAAACCACTTTTCGCACTTGTATTAGTGTTGAAAAACCACTTTTCGCACTTGTGTTAGTGTTGAAAAACCACTTTTCGCACTTGTGTTAGTGTTGAAAAACCACTTTTCGCACTTGTGTTGGTGCAGGAAACCACTTTTGCACTTGTATTAGTGTGGAAAAACCACTTTTCGCACTTGTGTTAGTGTTGAAAAACCACTTTTCGCACTTGTGTTAGTGTTGAAAAACCACTTTTCGCACTTGTGTTAGTGTTGAAAAACCACTTTTCGCACTTGTGTTGGTGCAGGAAACCACTTTTGCACTTGTATTAGTGTGGAAAAAACACTTTTTGCACTTGTGATAGTGTTGAAAAACCACTTTTCGCATTTGTGTTAGTGTTGAAAACCCACTTTTCGCACTTGTGTTGGTGCAGGAAACCACTTTTGCACTTGTATTATTGTGGAAAAACCACTTTTCGCACTTGTGTTCGTTTGAAAAACCACTTTTCGCACTTGTGTTAGTGTTGAAAAACCACTTTTCGCACTTGTGTTAGTGTTGAAAAACCACTTTTCGCACTTGTGTTTGTGCAGGAAACCACTTTTGCACTTGTATTAGTGTCGAAAAACCACTTTTCGCACTTGTGTTAGTGTTGAAAAACCACATTTCGCACTTGTGTTAGTGTTGAAAAACCACTTTTCGCACTTGTGTTAGTGTTGAAAAACCACTTTTCGCACTTGTGTTGGTGCAGGAAACCACTTTTGCACTTGTATTAGTGTGGAAAAAACACTTTTTTCACTTGTGATAGTGTTGAAAAACCACTTTTCGCACTTGTGTTAGTGTTGAAAAACCACTTTTTGCACTTGTGTTAGTGTTGAAAAACCACTTTTCGCACTTGTGTTGGTGTTGAAAACCCACTTTTCGCACTTGTGTTGGTGTTGAAAACCCACTTTTCGCACTTGTGTTGTTGCAGGAAACCACTTTTGCACTTGTATTAGTGTGGAAAAACCACTTTTCGCACTTGTGTTAGTGTTGAAAACCCACTTTTCGCACTTGTGTTGTTGCAGGAAACCACTTTTGCACTTGTATTAGTGTGGAAAAACCACTTTTCGCATTTGTGTTAGTGTTGAAAACCCACTTTTCGCACTTGTGTTGTTGCAGGAAACCACTTTTGCACTTGTATTAGTGTGGAAAAACCACTTTTCGCACTTGTGTTCGTGTTGAAAAACCACTTTTCGCACTTGTGTTAGTGTTGAAAAACCACTTTTCGCACTTGTGTTAGTGTTGAAAAACCACTTTTCGCACTTGTGTTTGTGCAGGAAACCACTTTTGCACTTGTATTAGTGTGGAAAAACCACTTTTCGCACTTGTGTTAGTGTTGAAAATCCACTTTTCGCACTTGTGTTAGTGTTGAAAAACCACTTTTCGCACTTGTGTTAGTGTTGAAAAACCACTTTTCGCACTTACTTGTGTTGGTGGAGGAAACCACTTTTACACTTGTATTAGTGTGGAAAAACCACTTTTCGCACTTGTGTTAGTGTTGAAAAACCACTTTTCGCACTTGTGTTAGTGTTGAAAAACCACTTTTCGCACTTGTGTTGGTGCAGGAAACCACTTTTGCACTTGTATTAGTGTGGAAAAAACACTTTTTGCACTTGTGATAGTGTTGAAAAACCACTTTTCGCAGTTGTGTTAGTGTTGAAAAACCACTTTTCGCACTTGTGTTGGTGCAGGAAACCACTTTTGCACTTGTATTAGTGTGGAAAAGCCACTTTTCGCACTTGTGTTAGTGTTGAAAAACCACTTTTCGCACTTGTGTTAGTGTTGAAAAACCACTTTTCACAATCGTGTTAGTGTTGAAAAACCACTTTTCGCACTTGTTTTGGTGCAGGAAACCACTTTTGCACTTGTATTAGTGTGGAAAAAACACTTTTTGCACTTGTGATAGTGTTGAAAAACCACTTTTCGCACTTGTGTTGGTGCAGGAAACCACTTTTGCACTTGTATTAGTGTGGAAAAACCACATTTCGCACTTGTGTTAGTGTTGAAAAACCACTTTTCGCACTTGTGTTAGTGTTGAAAAACCACTTTTCGCACTTGTGTTAGTGTTGAAAAACCACTTTTCGCACTTGTGTTAGTGTTGAAAAACCACTTTTCGCACTTGTGTTTGTGCAGGAAACCACTTTTGCACTTATATTAGTGTCTAAAAACCACTTTTCGCACTTGTATTAGTGTTGAAAAACCACTTTTCGCACTTGTGTTAGTGTTGAAAAACCACTTTTCGCACTTGTGTTAGTGTTGAAAAACCACTTTTCGCACTTGTGTTGGTGCAGGAAACCACTTTTGCACTTGTATTAGTGTGGAAAAACCACTTTTCGCACTTGTGTTAGTGTTGAAAAACCACTTTTCGCACTTGTGTTAGTGTTGAAAAACCACTTTTCGCACTTGTGTTAGTGTTGAAAAACCACTTTTCGCACTTGTGTTGGTGCAGGAAACCACTTTTGCACTTGTATTAGTGTGGAAAAAACACTTTTTGCACTTGTGATAGTGTTGAAAAACCACTTTTCGCATTTGTGTTAGTGTTGAAAACCCACTTTTCGCACTTGTGTTGGTGCAGGAAACCACTTTTGCACTTGTATTATTGTGGAAAAACCACTTTTCGCACTTGTGTTCGTTTGAAAAACCACTTTTCGCACTTGTGTTAGTGTTGAAAAACCACTTTTCGCACTTGTGTTAGTGTTGAAAAACCACTTTTCGCACTTGTGTTTGTGCAGGAAACCACTTTTGCACTTGTATTAGTGTCGAAAAACCACTTTTCGCACTTGTGTTAGTGTTGAAAAACCACATTTCGCACTTGTGTTAGTGTTGAAAAACCACTTTTCGCACTTGTGTTAGTGTTGAAAAACCACTTTTCGCACTTGTGTTGGTGCAGGAAACCACTTTTGCACTTGTATTAGTGTGGAAAAAACACTTTTTTCACTTGTGATAGTGTTGAAAAACCACTTTTCGCACTTGTGTTAGTGTTGAAAAACCACTTTTTGCACTTGTGTTAGTGTTGAAAAACCACTTTTCGCACTTGTGTTGGTGTTGAAAACCCACTTTTCGCACTTGTGTTGGTGTTGAAAACCCACTTTTCGCACTTGTGTTGTTGCAGGAAACCACTTTTGCACTTGTATTAGTGTGGAAAAACCACTTTTCGCACTTGTGTTAGTGTTGAAAACCCACTTTTCGCACTTGTGTTGTTGCAGGAAACCACTTTTGCACTTGTATTAGTGTGGAAAAACCACTTTTCGCATTTGTGTTAGTGTTGAAAACCCACTTTTCGCACTTGTGTTGTTGCAGGAAACCACTTTTGCACTTGTATTAGTGTGGAAAAACCACTTTTCGCACTTGTGTTCGTGTTGAAAAACCACTTTTCGCACTTGTGTTAGTGTTGAAAAACCACTTTTCGCACTTGTGTTAGTGTTGAAAAACCACTTTTCGCACTTGTGTTTGTGCAGGAAACCACTTTTGCACTTGTATTAGTGTGGAAAAACCACTTTTCGCACTTGTGTTAGTGTTGAAAATCCACTTTTCGCACTTGTGTTAGTGTTGAAAAACCACTTTTCGCACTTGTGTTAGTGTTGAAAAACCACTTTTCGCACTTACTTGTGTTGGTGGAGGAAACCACTTTTACACTTGTATTAGTGTGGAAAAACCACTTTTCGCACTTGTGTTAGTGTTGAAAAACCACTTTTCGCACTTGTGTTAGTGTTGAAAAACCACTTTTCGCACTTGTGTTGGTGCAGGAAACCACTTTTGCACTTGTATTAGTGTGGAAAAAACACTTTTTGCACTTGTGATAGTGTTGAAAAACCACTTTTCGCAGTTGTGTTAGTGTTGAAAAACCACTTTTCGCACTTGTGTTGGTGCAGGAAACCACTTTTGCACTTGTATTAGTGTGGAAAAGCCACTTTTCGCACTTGTGTTAGTGTTGAAAAACCACTTTTCGCACTTGTGTTAGTGTTGAAAAACCACTTTTCACAATCGTGTTAGTGTTGAAAAACCACTTTTCGCACTTGTTTTGGTGCAGGAAACCACTTTTGCACTTGTATTAGTGTGGAAAAAACACTTTTTGCACTTGTGATAGTGTTGAAAAACCACTTTTCGCACTTGTGTTGGTGCAGGAAACCACTTTTGCACTTGTATTAGTGTGGAAAAACCACATTTCGCACTTGTGTTAGTGTTGAAAAACCACTTTTCGCACTTGTGTTAGTGTTGAAAAACCACTTTTCGCACTTGTGTTAGTGTTGAAAAACCACTTTTCGCACTTGTGTTAGTGTTGAAAAACCACTTTTCGCACTTGTGTTAGTGTTGAAAGACCACTTTTCGCACTTGTGTTGGTGCAGGAAACCACTTTTGCACTTGTAATAGTGTGGAAAAACCACTTTTCGCACTTGTGTTAGTGTTGAAAAACCACTTTTCGCACTTGTGTTAGTGTTGAAAGACCACTTTTCGCACTTGTGTTAGTGTTGAAAAACCACTTTTCGCACTTGTGTTAGTGTTGAAAAACCACTTTTCGCACTTGTGTTAGTGTTGAAAGACCACTTTTCGCACTTGTGTTGGTGCAGGAAACCACTTTTGCACTTGTATTAGTGTGGAAAAACCACTTTTCGCACTTGTGTTAGTGTTGAAAAACCACTTTTCGCACTTGTGTTAGTGTTGAAAGACCACTTTTCGCTCTTGTGTTGGTGCAGGAAACCACTTTTGCACTTGTATTAGTGTGGAAAAACCACTTTTCGCACTTGTGTTGGTGCAGGAAACCACTTTTGCACTTGTAATAGTGTGGAAAAAACACTTTTTGCACTTGTGATAGTGTTGAAAAACCACTTTTCACATTTGTGTTAGTGTTGAAAACCCACTTTTCGCACTTGTGTTGGTGCAGGAAACCACTTTTGCACTTGTATTATTGTGGAAAAACCACTTTTCGCACTTGTGTTCGTTTGAAAAACCACTTTTCGCACTTGTGTTAGTGTTGAAAAACCACGTTTCGCACTTGTGTTAGTGTTGAAAAACCACTTTTCGCACGTGTTTGTGCAGGAAACCACTTTTGCACTTGTATTAGTGTCGAAAAACCAATTTTCGCACATGTGTTAGTGTTGAAAAACCACTTTTCGCACTTGTGTTAGTGTTGAAAAACCACTTTTCGCACTTGTGTTAGTGTTGAAAAACCACTTTTCGCACTTGTGTTGGTGCAAGAAACCAGTTTTGCACTTGTATTAGTGTGGAAAAAACACTTTTTGCACTTGTGATAGTGTTGAAAAACCACTTTTCGCACTTGTGTTAGTGTTGAAAAACCACTTTTCGCACTTGTGTTGGTGCAGGAAACCACTTTTGCACTTGTATTAGTGTGGCAAAACCACTTTTCGCACTTGTGTTAGTGTTGAAAAACCACTTTTCGCACTTGTGTTAGTGTTGAAAGACCACTTTTCGCTCTTGTGTTGGTGCAGGAAACCACTTTTGCACTTGTATTAGTGTGGAAAAACCACTTTTCGCACTTGTGTTAGTGTTGAAAAACCACTTTTCGCACTTGTGTTAGTGTTGAAAAACCACTTTTCGCACTTGTGTTGGTGCAGGAAACCACTTTTGCACTTGTAATAGTGTGGAAAAAACACTTTTTGCACTTGTGATAGTGTTGAAAAACCACTTTTCGCATTTGTGTTAGTGTTGAAAACCCACTTTTCGCACTTGTGTTGGTGCAGGAAACCACTTTTGCACTTGTATTATTGTGGAAAAACCACTTTTCGCACTTGTGTTCGTTTGAAAAACCACTTTTCGCACTTGTGTTAGTGTTGAAAAACCACTTTTCGCACTTGTGTTAGTGTTGAAAAACCACTTTTCGCACGTGTTTGTGCAGGAAACCACTTTTGCACTTGTATTAGTGTCGAAAAACCAATTTTCGCACATGTGTTAGTGTTGAAAAACCACTTTTCGCACTTGTGTTAGTGTTGAAAAACCACTTTTCGCACTTGTGTTAGTGTTGAAAAACCACTTTTCGCACTTGTGTTGGTGCAGGAAACCAGTTTTGCACTTGTATTAGTGTGGAAAAAACACTTTTTGCACTTGTGATAGTGTTGAAAAACCACTTTTCACACTTGTGTTATTGTTGAAAAACCACTTTTCGCACTTGTGTTGGTGCAGGAAACCACTTTTGCACTTGTATTAGTGTGGAAAAAACACTTTTTGCACTTGTGATAGTGTTGAAAAACCACTTTTCGCATTTGTGTTAGTGTTGAAAACCCACTTTTCGCACTTGTGTTGTTGCAGGAAACCACTTTTGCACTTGTATTAGTGTGGAAAAACCACTTTTCGCACTTGTGTTCGTGTTGAAAAACCACTTTTCGCACTTGTGTTAGTGTTGAAAAACCACTTTTCGCACTTGTGTTAGTGTTGAAAAACCACTTTTCGCACTTGTGTTTGTGCAGGAAACCACTTTTGCATTTGTATTAGTGTGGAAAACCACTTTTCGCACTTGTGTTAGTGTTGAAAATCCACTTTTCGCACTTGTGTTAGTGTTGAAAAACCACTTTTCGCACTTGTGTTAGTGTTGAAAAACCACTTTTCGCACTTACTTGTGTTGGTGGAGGAAACCACTTTTACACTTGTATTAGTGTGGAAAAACCACTTTTCGCACTTGTGTTAGTGTTGAAAAACCACTTTTCGCACTTGTGTTAGTGTTGAAAAACCACTTTTCGCACTTGTGTTGGTGCAGGAAACCACTTTTGCACTTGTATTAGTGTGGAAAAAAACACTTTTTGCACTTGTGATAGTGTTGAAAAACCACTTTTCGCAGTTGTGTTAGTGTTGAAAAACCACTTTTCGCACTTGTGTTGGTGCAGGAAACCACTTTTGCACTTGTATTAGTGTGGAAAAGCCACTTTTCGCACTTGTGTTAGTGTTGAAAAACCACTTTTCGCACTTGTGTTAGTGTTGAAAAACCACTTTTCACAATCGTGTTAGTGTTGAAAAACCACTTTTCGCACTTGTTTTGGTGCAGGAAACCACTTTTGCACTTGTATTAGTGTGGAAAAAACACTTTTTGCACTTGTGATAGTGTTGAAAAACCACTTTTCGCACTTGTGTTGGTGCAGGAAACCACTTTTGCACTTGTATTAGTGTGGAAAAACCACATTTCGCACTTGTGTTAGTGTTGAAAAACCACTTTTCGCACTTGTGTTAGTGTTGAAAAACCACTTTTCGCACTTGTGTTAGTGTTGAAAAACCACTTTTCGCACTTGTGTTAGTGTTGAAAAACCACTTTTCGCACTTGTGTTAGTGTTGAAAGACCACTTTTCGCACTTGTGTTGGTGCAGGAAACCACTTTTGCACTTGTAATAGTGTGGAAAAACCACTTTTCGCACTTGTGTTAGTGTTGAAAAACCACTTTTCGCACTTGTGTTAGTGTTGAAAGACCACTTTTCGCACTTGTGTTAGTGTTGAAAAACCACTTTTCGCACTTGTGTTAGTGTTGAAAAACCACTTTTCGCACTTGTGTTAGTGTTGAAAGACCACTTTTCGCACTTGTGTTGGTGCAGGAAACCACTTTTGCACTTGTATTAGTGTGGAAAAACCACTTTTCGCACTTGTGTTAGTGTTGAAAAACCACTTTTCGCACTTGTGTTAGTGTTGAAAGACCACTTTTCGCTCTTGTGTTGGTGCAGGAAACCACTTTTGCACTTGTATTAGTGTGGAAAAACCACTTTTCGCACTTGTGTTGGTGCAGGAAACCACTTTTGCACTTGTAATAGTGTGGAAAAAACACTTTTTGCACTTGTGATAGTGTTGAAAAACCACTTTTCGCATTTGTGTTAGTGTTGAAAACCCACTTTTCGCACTTGTGTTGGTGCAGGAAACCACTTTTGCACTTGTATTATTGTGGAAAAACCACTTTTCGCACTTGTGTTCGTTTGAAAAACCACTTTTCGCACTTGTGTTAGTGTTGAAAAACCACGTTTCGCACTTGTGTTAGTGTTGAAAAACCACTTTTCGCACGTGTTTGTGCAGGAAACCACTTTTGCACTTGTATTAGTGTCGAAAAACCAATTTTCGCACATGTGTTAGTGTTGAAAAACCACTTTTCGCACTTGTGTTAGTGTTGAAAAACCACTTTTCGCACTTGTGTTAGTGTTGAAAAACCACTTTTCGCACTTGTGTTGGTGCAAGAAACCAGTTTTGCAGTTGTATTAGTGTGGAAAAAACACTTTTTGCACTTGTGATAGTGTTGAAAAACCACTTTTCGCACTTGTGTTAGTGTTGAAAAACCACTTTTCGCACTTGTGTTGGTGCAGGAAACCACTTTTGCACTTGTATTAGTGTGGCAAAACCACTTTTCGCACTTGTGTTAGTGTTGAAAAACCACTTTTCGCACTTGTGTTAGTGTTGAAAGACCACTTTTCGCTCTTGTGTTGGTGCAGGAAACCACTTTTGCACTTGTATTAGTGTGGAAAAACCACTTTTCGCACTTGTGTTAGTGTTGAAAAACCACTTTTCGCACTTGTGTTAGTGTTGAAAAACCACTTTTCGCACTTGTGTTGGTGCAGGAAACCACTTTTGCACTTGTAATAGTGTGGAAAAAACACTTTTTGCACTTGTGATAGTGTTGAAAAACCACTTTTCGCATTTGTGTTAGTGTTGAAAACCCACTTTTCGCACTTGTGTTGGTGCAGGAAACCACTTTTGCACTTGTATTAGTGTGGAAAAAACACTTTTTGCACTTGTGATAGTGTTGAAAAACCACTTTTCGCACTTGTGTTAGTGTTGAAAACCCACTTTTCGCACTTGTGTTGGTGCAGGAAACCACTTTTTCACTTGTATTAGTGTGGAAAAACCACTTTTCGCACTTGTGTTAGTGTTGAAAAACCACTTTTCGCACTTGTGTTAGTGTTGAAAAACCACTTTTCGCACTTGTGTTGGTACAGGAAACCACTTTTGCACTTGTATTAGTGTGGAAAAAACACTTTTTGCACTTGTGATAGTGTTGAAAAACCACTTTTCGCACTTGTGTTAGTGTTGAAAAACCACTTTTCGCACTTGTGTTGGTGCAGGAAACCACTTTTGCACTTGTATTAGTGTGGAAAAAACCACTTTTCGCACTTGTGTTAGTGTTGAAAAACCACTTTTCGCACTTGTGTTAGTGTTGAAAAACCACTTTTCGCACTTGTGTTAGTGTTGAAAAACCACTTTTCGCACTTGTGTTAGTGTTGAAAAACAATTTTCGCACTTGTGTTAGTGTTGAAAAACCACTTTTCGCACTTGTGTTGGTGCAGGACACCACTTTTGCACTTGTATTAGTGTGGAAAAACCACTTTTCGCACTTGTGTTAGTGTTGAAAAACCACTTTTCGCACTTGTGTTAGTGTTGAAAAACCACTTTTCGCACTTGTGTTGGTGCAGGAAACCACTTTTGCACTTGTATTAGTGTGGAAAAAACACTTTTTGCACTTGTGATAGTGTTGAAAAACCACTTTTCGCACTGTGTTAGTGTTGAAAAACCACTTTTCGCACTTGTGTTTGTGCAGGAAACCACTTTTGCACTTGTATTAGTGTGGAAAAACCACTTTTCGCACTTGTGTTAGTGTTGAAAAACCACTTTTCGCACTCGTGTTAGTGTTGAAAAAACCACTTTTCGCACTTGTGTTAGTGTTGAAAAACCACTTTTCGCACTTGTGTTGGTGCAGGAAACCACTTTTGCACTTGTATTAGTGTGGAAAAACCACTTTTCGCACTTGTGTTCGTGTTGAAAAACCACTTTTCGCACTTGTGTTAGTGTTGAAAAACCACTTTTCGCACTTGTGTTAGTGTTGAAAAACCACTTTTCGCACTTGTGTTGGTGGAGGAAACCACTTTTGCACTTGTATTAGTGTGGAAAAGCCACTTTCCGCACATGTGTTAGTGTTGAAAAACCACTTTTCGCACTTGTGTTAGTGTTGAAAAACCACTTTTCGCACTTGTGTTAGTGTTGAAAAACCACTTTTCGCACTTGTGTTGGTGCAGGAAACCACTTTTGCACTTGTATTAGTGTGGAAAAAACACTTTTTGCACTTGTGATAGTGTTGAAAAACCACTTTTCGCATTTGTGTTAGTGTTGAAAACCCACTTTTCGCACTTGTGTTGGTGCAGGAAACCACTTTTGCACTTGTATTAGTGTGGAAAAACCACTTTTCGCACTTGTGTTCGTGTTGAAAAACCACTTTTCGCACTTGTGTTCGTGTTGAAAAACCACTTTTCGCAATTGTGTTAGTGTTGAAAAACCACTTTTCGCACTTGTGTTTGTGCAGGAAACCTCTTTTGCACTTGTATTAGTGTGGAAAAACCACATTTCGCACTTGTGTTAGTGTTGAAAATCCACTTTTCGCACTTGTGTTAGTGTTGAAAAACCACTTTTCGCACTTGTGTTAGTGTTGAAAAACCACTTTTCGCACTTGTGTTGGTGGAGGAAACCACTTTTACACTTGCATTAGTGTGGAAAAACCACTTTTCGCACTTGTGTTAGTGTTGAAAAAACACTTTTCGCACTTGTGTTAGTGTTGAAAAAACACTTTTCGCACTTGTGTTAGTGTTGAAAAACCACTTTTCGCACTTGTGTTAGTGTTGAAAAACCACTTTTCGCACTTGTGTTGGTGCAGGAAACCACTTTTGCACTTGTATTAGTGTGGAAAAAACACTTTTTGCACTTGTGATAGTGTTGAAAAACCACTTTTCGCAGTTGTGTTAGTGTTGAAAAACCACTTTTCGCACTTGTGTTGGTGCAGGAAACCACTTTTGCACTTGTATTAGTGTGGAAAAGCCACTTTTCGCACTTGTGTTAGTGTTGAAAAACCACTTTTCACACTTGTGTTAGTGTTGAAAAACCACTTTTCACAATTGTGTTAGTGTTGAAAAACCACTTTTCGCACTTGTTTTGGTGCAGGAAACCACTTTTGCACTTGTATTAGTGTGGAAAAAACACTTTTTGCACTTGTGATAGTGTTGAAAAACCACTTTTTGCACTTGTGTTAGTGTTGAAAAACCACTTTTCGCACTTGTGTTGGTGCAGGAAACCACTTTTGCACTTGTATTAGTGTGGAAAAACCACATTTCGCACTTGTGTTAGTGTTGAAAAACTACTTTTCGCACTTGTGTTAGTGTTGAAAAACCACTTTTCGCACTTGTGCTGGTGCAGGAAACCACTTTTGCACTTGTATTAGTGTGGAAAAAACACTTTTTGCACTTGTGATATTGTTGAAAAACCACTTTTCGCACTTGTGTTAGTGTTGAAAGACCACTTTTCGCACTTGTGTTGGTGCAGGAAACCACTTTTGCACTTGTATTAGTGTGGAAAAACCACTTTTCGCACTTGTGTTAGTGTTGAAAAACCACTTTTCGCACTTGTGTTAGTGTTGAAAAACCACTTTTCGCACTTGTGTTAGTGTTGAAAAACCACTTTTCGCACTTGTGTTGGTGCAGGAAACCACTTTTGCACTTGTATTAGTGTGGAAAAAACACTTTTTGCACTTGTGATAGTGTTGAAAAACCACTTTTCGCATTTGTGTTAGTGTTGAAAACCCACTTTTCGCACTTGTGTTGGTGCAGGAAACCACTTTTGCACTTGTATTATTGTGGAAAAACCACTTTTCGCACTTGTGTTCGTTTGAAAAACCACTTTTCGCACTTGTGTTAGTGTTGAAAAACCACTTTTCGCACTTGTGTTAGTGTTGAAAAACCACTTTTCGCACTTGTGTTTGTGCAGGAAACCACTTTTGCACTTATATTAGTGTCTAAAAACCACTTTTCGCACTTGTATTAGTGTTGAAAAACCACTTTTCGCACTTGTGTTAGTGTTGAAAAACCACTTTTCGCACTTGTGTTAGTGTTGAAAAACCACTTTTCGCACTTGTGTTGGTGCAGGAAACCACTTTTGCACTTGTATTAGTGTGGAAAAACCACTTTTCGCACTTGTGTTAGTGTTGAAAAACCACTTTTCGCACTTGTGTTAGTGTTGAAAAACCACTTTTCGCACTTGTGTTAGTGTTGAAAAACCACTTTTCGCACTTGTGTTGGTGCAGGAAACCACTTTTGCACTTGTATTAGTGTGGAAAAAACACTTTTTGCACTTGTGATAGTGTTGAAAAACCACTTTTCGCATTTGTGTTAGTGTTGAAAACCCACTTTTCGCACTTGTGTTGGTGCAGGAAACCACTTTTGCACTTGTATTATTGTGGAAAAACCACTTTTCGCACTTGTGTTCGTTTGAAAAACCACTTTTCGCACTTGTGTTAGTGTTGAAAAACCACTTTTCGCACTTGTGTTAGTGTTGAAAAACCACTTTTCGCACTTGTGTTTGTGCAGGAAACCACTTTTGCACTTGTATTAGTGTCGAAAAACCACTTTTCGCACTTGTGTTAGTGTTGAAAAACCACATTTCGCACTTGTGTTAGTGTTGAAAAACCACTTTTCGCACTTGTGTTAGTGTTGAAAAACCACTTTTCACACTTGTGTTGGTGCAGGAAACCACTTTTGCACTTGTATTAGTGTGGAAAAAACACTTTTTTCACTTGTGATAGTGTTGAAAAACCACTTTTCGCACTTGTGTTAGTGTTGAAAAACCACTTTTTGCACTTGTGTTAGTGTTGAAAAACCACTTTTCGCACTTGTGTTGGTGCAGGAAACCACTTTTGCACTTGTATTAGTGTGGAAAAAACACTTTTTGCACTTGTGATAGTGTTGAAAAGCCACTTTTCGCATTTGTGTTAGTGTTGAAAACCCACTTTTCGCACTTGTGTTGGTGCAGGAAACCACTTTTGCACTTGTATTATTGTGGAAAAACCACTTTTCGCACTTGTGTTCGTTTGAAAAACCACTTTTCGCACTTGTGTTAGTGTTGAAAAACCACTTTTCGCACTTGTGTTAGTGTTGAAAAACCACTTTTCGCACGTGTTTGTGCAGGAAACCACTTTTGCACTTGTATTAGTGTCGAAAAACCAATTTTCGCACATGTGTTAGTGTTGAAAAACCACTTTTCGCACTTGT
The DNA here is from genome assembly GCF_964187855.1 of Myxine glutinosa. Classification (NCBI taxonomy): domain Eukaryota; kingdom Metazoa; phylum Chordata; class Myxini; order Myxiniformes; family Myxinidae; genus Myxine; species Myxine glutinosa. Next base: position 246,599 of record NW_027616435.1, on the reverse strand, counting down.
GTTAGTGTTGAAAAACCACTTTTCGCACTTGTGTTAGTGTTGAAAAACCACTTTTCGCACTTGTGTTGGTGCAGGAAACCAGTTTTGCACTTGTATTAGTGTGGAAAAAACACTTTTTGCACTTGTGATAGTGTTGAAAAACCACTTTTTGCACTTGTGTTAGTGTTGAAAAACCACTTTTCGCACTTGTGTTGGTGCAGGAAACCACTTTTGCACTTGTATTAGTGTCGAAAAACCAATTTTCGCACATGTGTTAGTGTTGAAAAACCACTTTTCGCACTTGTGTTAGTGTTGAAAAACCACTTTTCGCACTTGTGTTAGTGTTGAAAAACCACTTTTCGCACTTGTGTTGGTGCAGGAAACCAGTTTTGCACTTGTATTAGTGTGGAAAAAACACTTTTTGCACTTGTGATAGTGTTGAAAAACCACTTTTCGCACTTGTGTTAGTGTTGAAAAACCACTTTTCGCACTTGTGTTGGTGCAGGAAACCACTTTTGCACTTGTATTAGTGTGGAAAAACCACTTTTTGCACTTGTGTTAGTGTTGAAAAACCACTTTTCGCACTTGTATCAGTGTTGAAAAACCACTTTTCGCACTTGTGTTAGTGTTGAAAAACCACTTTTCGCACTTGTGTTCGTGCAGGAAACCACTTTTGCACTTGTATTAGTGTGGAAAAACCACTTTTCGCACTTGTGTTAGTGTTGAAAAACCACTTTTCGCACTTGTGTTAGTGTTGAAAAACCACTTTTCGCACTTGTGTTAGTGTTGAAAAACCACTTTTCGCACTTGTGTTGGTGCAGGAAACCACTTTTGCACTTGTATTAGTGTGGAAAAAACACTTTTTGCACTTGTGATAGTGTTGAAAAACCACTTTTCGCACTTGTGTTAGTGTTGAAAAACCACTTTTCGCACTTGTGTTGGTGCAGGAAACCACTTTTGCACTTGTATTAGTGTGGAAAAACCACTTTTCGCACTTGTGTTAGTGTTGAAAAACCACTTTTCGCACTTGTGTTAGTGTTGAAAAACCACTTTTCGCACTCGTGTTAGTGTTGAAAAACCACTTTTCGCACTTGTGTTAGTGTTGAAAAACCACTTTTCGCACTTGTGTTGGTGCAGGAAACCACTTTTGCACTTGTATTAGTGTGGAAAAACCACTTTTCGCACTTGTGTTCGTGTTGAAAAACCACTTTTCGCACTTGTGTTAGTGTTGAAAAACCACTTTTCGCACTTGTGTTAGTGTTGAAAAACCACTTTTCGCACTTGTGTTGGTGGAGGAAACCACTTTTGCACTTGTATTAGTGTGGAAAAGCCACTTTCCGCACTTGTGTTAGTGTTGAAAAACCACTTTTCGCACTTGTGTTAGTGTTGAAAAACCACTTTTCGCACTTGTGTTAGTGTTGAAAAACCACTTTTCGCACTTGTGTTGGTGCAGGAAACCACTTTTGCACTTGTATTAGTGTGGAAAAAACACTTTTTGCACTTGTGATAGTGTTGAAAAACCACTTTTCGCATTTGTGTTAGTGTTGAAAACCCACTTTTCGCACTTGTGTTGGTGCAGGAAACCACTTTTGCACTTGTATTAGTGTGGAAAAACCACTTTTCGCACTTGTGTTCGTGTTGAAAAACCACTTTTCGCACTTGTGTTAGTGTTGAAAAACCACTTTTCGCACTTGTGTTAGTGTTGAAAAACCACTTTTCGCACTTGTGTTTGTGCAGGAAACCTCTTTTGCACTTGTATTAGTGTGGAAAAACCACATTTCGCACTTGTGTTAGTGTTGAAAATCCACTTTTCGCACTTGTGTTAGTTTTGAAAAACCACTTTTCGCACTTGTGTTAGTGTTGAAAAACCACTTTTCGCACTTGTGTTGGTGGAGGAAACCACTTTTACACTTGCATTAGTGTGGAAAAACCACTTTTCGCACTTGTGTTAGTGTTGAAAAAACACTTTTCGCACTTGTGTTAGTGTTGAAAAACCACTTTTCGCACTTGTGTTAGTGTTGAAAAACCACTTTTCGCACTTGTGTTGGTGCAGGAAACCACTTTTGCACTTGTATTAGTGTGGAAAAAACACTTTTTGCACTTGTGATAGTGTTGAAAAACCACTTTTCGCAGTTGTGTTAGTGTTGAAAAACCACTTTTCGCACTTGTGTTGGTGCAGGAAACCACTTTTGCACTTGTATTAGTGTGGAAAAGCCACTTTTCGCACTTGTGTTAGTGTTGAAAAACCACTTTTCGCACTTGTGTTAGTGTTGAAAAACCACTTTTCACAATTGTGTTAGTGTTGAAAAACCACTTTTCGCACTTGATTTGGTGCAGGAAACCACTTTTGCACTTGTATTAGTGTGGAAAAAACACTTTTTGCACTTGTGATAGTGTTGAAAAACCACTTTTTGCACTTGTGTTAGTGTTGAAAAACCACTTTTCGCACTTGTGTTGGTGCAGGAAACCACTTTTGCACTTGTATTAGTGTGGAAAAACCACATTTCGCACTTGTGTTAGTGTTGAAAAACTACTTTTCGCACTTGTGTTAGTGTTTAAAAACCACTTTTCGCACTTGTGCTGGTGCAGGAAACCACTTTTGCACTTGTATTAGTGTGGAAAAAACACTTTTTGCACTTGTGATATTGTTGAAAAACCACTTTTCGCACTTGTGTTAGTGTTGAAAGACCACTTTTCGCACTTGTGTTGGTGCAGGAAACCACTTTTGCACTTGTATTAGTGTGGAAAAACCACTTTTCGCACTTGTGTTAGTGTTAAAAAACCACTTTTCGCACTTGTGTTAGTGTTGAAAAACCACTTTTCGCACTTGTGTTAGTGTTGAAAAACCACTTTTCGCACTTGTGTTGGTGCAGGAAACCACTTTTGCACTTGTATTAGTGTGGAAAAAACACTTTTTGCACTTGTGATAGTGTTGAAAAACCACTTTTCACATTTGTGTTAGTGTTGAAAACCCACTTTTCGCACTTGTGTTGGTGCAGGAAACCACTTTTGCACTTGTATTATTGTGGAAAAACCACTTTTCGCACTTGTGTTCGTTTGAAAAACCACTTTTCGCACTTGTGTTAGTGTTGAAAAACCACTTTTCGCACTTGTGTTAGTGTTGAAAAACCACTTTTCGCACTTGTGTTTGTGCAGGAAACCACTTTTGCACTTATATTAGTGTCTAAAAACCACTTTTCGCACTTGTATTAGTGTTGAAAAACCACTTTTCGCACTTGTGTTAGTGTTGAAAAACCACTTTTCGCACTTGTGTTAGTGTTGAAAAACCACTTTTCGCACTTGTGTTGGTGCAGGAAACCACTTTTGCACTTGTATTAGTGTGGAAAAACCACTTTTCGCACTTGTGTTAGTGTTGAAAAACCACTTTTCGCACTTGTGTTAGTGTTGAAAAACCACTTTTCGCACTTGTGTTAGTGTTGAAAAACCACTTTTTGCACTTGTGTTGGTGCAGGAAACCACTTTTGCACTTGTATTAGTGTGGAAAAAACACTTTTTGCACTTGTGATAGTGTTGAAAAACCACTTTTCGCATTTGTGTTAGTGTTGAAAACCCACTTTTCGCACTTGTGTTGGTGCAGGAAACCACTTTTGCACTTGTATTATTGTGGAAAAACCACTTTTCGCACTTGTGTTCGTTTGAAAAACCACTTTTCGCACTTGTGTTAGTGTTGAAAAACCACTTTTCGCACTTGTGTTAGTGTTGAAAAACCACTTTTCGCACTTGTGTTTGTGCAGGAAACCACTTTTGCACTTGTATTAGTGTCGAAAAACCACTTTTCGCACTTGTGTTAGTGTTGAAAAACCACATTTCGCACTTGTGTTAGTGTTGAAAAACCACTTTTCGCACTTGTGTTAGTGTTGAAAAACCACTTTTCGCACTTGTGTTGGTGCAGGAAACCACTTTTGCACTTGTATTAGTGTGGAAAAAACACTTTTTTCACTTGTGATAGTGTTGAAAAACCACTTTTCGCACTTGTGTTAGTGTTGAAAAACCACTTTTCGCACTTGTGTTAGTGTTGAAAAACCACTTTTCGCACTTGTGTTGGTGCAGGAAACCACTTTTGCTCTTGTATTAGTGTGGAAAAAACACTTTTTGCACTTGTGATAGTGTTGAAAAACCACTTTTCGCATTTGTGTTAGTGTTGAAAACCCACTTTTCGCACTTGTGTTGGTGCAGGAAACCACTTTTGCACTTGTATTATTGTGGAAAAACCACTTTTCGCACTTGTGTTCGTTTGAAAAACCACTTTTCGCACTTGTGTTAGTGTTGAAAAACCACTTTTCGCACTTGTGTTAGTGTTGAAAAACCACTTTTCGCACGTGTTTGTGCAGGAAACCACTTTTGCACTTGTATTAGTGTCGAACAACCAATTTTCGCACATGTATTAGTGTTGAAAAACCACTTTTCGCACTTGCGTTAGTGTTGAAAAACCACTTTTCGCACTTGTGTTAGTGTTGAAAAACCACTTTTCGCACTTGTGTTGGTGCAGGAAACCAGTTTTGCACTTGTATTAGTGTGGAAAAAACACTTTTTTGCACTTGTGATAGTGTTGAAAAACCACTTTTCGCACTTGTGTTAGTGTTGAAAAACCACTTTTCGCACTTGTGTTGTTGCAGGAAACCACTTTTGCACTTGTATTAGTGTCGAAAAACCAATTTTCGCACTTGTGTTAGTGTTGAAAAACCACTTTTCGCACTTGTGTTTGTGCAGGAAACCACTTTTGCACTTATATTAGTGTCTAAAAACCACTTTTCGCACTTGTATTAGTGTTGAAAAACCACTTTCGCACTTGTGTTAGTGTTGAAAAACCACTTTTCGCACTTGTGTTAGTGTTGAAAAACCACTTTTCGCACTTGTGTTGGTGCAGGAAACCACTTTTGCACTTGTATTAGTGTGGAAAAACCACTTTTCGCACTTGTGTTAGTGTTGAAAAACCACTTTTCGCACTTGTGTTAGTGTTGAAAAACCACTTTTCGCACTTGTGTTAGTGTTGAAAAACCACTTTTTGCACTTGTGTTGGTGCAGGAAACCACTTTTGCACTTGTATTAGTGTGGAAAAAACACTTTTTGCACTTGTGATAGTGTTGAAAAACCACTTTTCGCATTTGTGTTAGTGTTGAAAACCCACTTTTCGCACTTGTGTTGGTGCAGGAAACCACTTTTGCACTTGTATTATTGTGGAAAAACCACTTTTCGCACTTGTGTTCGTTTGAAAAACCACTTTTCGCACTTGTGTTAGTGTTGAAAAACCACTTTTCGCACTTGTGTTAGTGTTGAAAAACCACTTTTCGCACTTGTGTTTGTGCAGGAAACCACTTTTGCACTTGTATTAGTGTCGAAAAACCACTTTTCGCACTTGTGTTAGTGTTGAAAAACCACATTTCGCACTTGTGTTAGTGTTGAAAAACCACTTTTCGCACTTGTGTTAGTGTTGAAAAACCACTTTTCGCACTTGTGTTGGTGCAGGAAACCACTTTTGCACTTGTATTAGTGTGGAAAAAACACTTTTTTCACTTGTGATAGTGTTGAAAAACCACTTTTCGCACTTGTGTTAGTGTTGAAAAACCACTTTTCGCACTTGTGTTAGTGTTGAAAACCACTTTTCGCACTTGTGTTGGTGCAGGAAACCACTTTTGCTCTTGTATTAGTGTGGAAAAAACACTTTTTGCACTTGTGATAGTGTTGAAAAACCACTTTTCGCATTTGTGTTAGTGTTGAAAACCCACTTTTCGCACTTGTGTTGGTGCAGGAAACCACTTTTGCACTTGTATTATTGTGGAAAAACCACTTTTCGCACTTGTGTTCGTTTGAAAAACCACTTTTCGCACTTGTGTTAGTGTTGAAAAACCACTTTTCGCACTTGTGTTAGTGTTGAAAAACCACTTTTCGCACGTGTTTGTGCAGGAAACCACTTTTGCACTTGTATTAGTGTCGAACAACCAATTTTCGCACATGTATTAGTGTTGAAAAACCACTTTTCGCACTTGCGTTAGTGTTGAAAAACCACTTTTCGCACTTGTGTTAGTGTTGAAAAACCACTTTTCGCACTTGTGTTGGTGCAGGAAACCAGTTTTGCACTTGTATTAGTGTGGAAAAAACACTTTTTGCACTTGTGATAGTGTTGAAAAACCACTTTTCGCACTTGTGTTAGTGTTGAAAAACCACTTTTCGCACTTGTGTTGTTGCAGGAAACCACTTTTGCACTTGTATTAGTGTCGAAAAACCAATTTTCGCACATGTGTTAGTGTTGAAAAACCACTTTTCGCACTTGTGTTAGTGTTGAAAAACCACTTTTCGCACTTGTGTTAGTGTTGAAAAACCACTTTTCGCACTTGTGTTGGTGCAGGAAACCAGTTTTGCACTTGTATTAGTGTGGAAAAAACACTTTTTGCACTTGTGATAGTGTTGAAAAACCACTTTTCGCACTTGTGTTAGTGTTGAAAAACCACTTTTCGCACTTGTGTTGGTGCAGGAAACCACTTTTGCACTTGTATTAGTGTGGAAAAACCACTTTTTGCACTTGTGTTAGTGTTGAAAAACCACTTTTCGCACTTGTATCAGTGTTGAAAAACCACTTTTCGCACTTGTGTTGGTGTTGAAAAACCACTTTTCGCACTTGTGTTCGTGCAGGAAACCACTTTTGCACTTGTATTAGTGTGGAAAAACCACTTTTCGCACTTGTGTTAGTGTTGAAAAACCACTTTTCGCACTTGTGTTAGTGTTGAAAAACCACTTTTCGCACTTGTGTTAGTGTTGAAAAACCACTTTTCGCACTTGTGTTGGTGCAGGAAACCACTTTTGCACTTGAATTAGTGTGGAAAAAACACTTTTTGCACTTGTGATAGTGTTGAAAAACCACTTTTCGCACTTGTGTTAGTGTTGAAAAACCACTTTTCGCACTTGTGTTGGTGCAGGAAACCACTTTTTCACTTGTATTAGTGTGGAAAAACCACTTTTCGCACTTGTGTTAGTGTTGAAAAACCACTTTTCGCACTTGTGTTAGTGTTGAATAACCACTTTTCGCACTTGTGTTGGTACAGGAAACCACTTTTGCACTTGTATTAGTGTGGAAAAAAACACTTTTTGCACTTGTGTTAGTGTTGAAAAACCACTTTTCGCACTTGTGTTAGTATTGAAAAACCACTTTTCGCACTTGTGTTGGTGCAGGAAACCACTTTTGCACTTGTATTAGTGTGGAAAAAACCACTTTTCGCACTTGTGTTAGTGTTGAAAAACCACTTTTCGCACTTGTGTTAGTGTTGAAAAACCACTTTTCGCATTTGTGTTAGTGTTGAAAACCCACTTTTCGCACTTGTGTTGGTGCAGGAAACCACTTTTGCACTTGTATTATTGTGGAAAAACCACTTTTCGCACTTGTGTTCGTTTGAAAAACCACTTTTCGCACTTGTGTTAGTGTTGAAAAACCACTTTTCGCACTTGTGTTAGTGTTGAAAAACCACTTTTCGCACGTGTTTGTGCAGGAAACCACTTTTGCACTTGTATTAGTGTCGAAAAACAACTTTTCGCACTTGTGTTAGTGTTGAAAAACCACTTTTCGCACTTGTGTTAGTGTTGAAAAACCACTTTTCGCACTTGTGTTGGTGCAGGAAACCAGTTTTGCACTTGTATTAGTGTGGAAAAAACACTTTTTGCACTTGTGATAGTGTTGAAAAACCACTTTTCGCACTTGTGTTAGTGTTGAAAAACCACTTTTTGCACTTGTGTTGGTGCAGGAAACCACTTTTGCACTTGTATTAGTGTCGAAAAACCAATTTTCGCACATGTGTTAGTGTTGAAAAACCACTTTTCGCACTTGTGTTAGTGTTGAAAAACCACTTTTCGCACTTGTGTTAGTGTTGAAAAACCACTTTTCGCACTTGTGTTGGTGCAGGAAACCAGTTTTGCACTTGTATTAGTGTGGAAAAAAACACTTTTTGCACTTGTGATAGTGTTGAAAAACCACTTTTCGCACTTGTGTTAGTGTTGAAAAACCACTTTTCGCACTTGTGTTGGTGCAGGAAACCACTTTTGCACTTGTATTAGTGTGGGAAAAACCACTTTTTGCACTTGTGTTAGTGTTGAAAAACCACTTTTCGCACTTGTGTCAGTGTTGAAAAACCACTTTTCGCACTTGTGTTAGTGTTGAAAAACCACTTTTCGCACTTGTGTTCGTGTAGGAAACCACTTTTGCACTTGTATTAGTGTGGAAAAACCACTTTTCGCACTTGTGTTAGTGTTGAAAAACCACTTTTCGCACTTGTGTTAGTGTTGAAAAACACTTTTCGCACTTGTGTTGGTGCAGGAAACCACTTTTGCATTTGTATTAGTGTGGAAAAAACACTTTTTGCACTTGTGATAGTGTTGAAAAACCACTTTTCGCACTTGTGTTAGTGTTGAAAAACCACTTTTCGCACTTGTGTTGGTGCAGGAAACCACTTTTTCACTTGTATTGGTGTGGAAAAATCACTTTTCGCACTTGTGTTAGTGTTGAAAAACCACTTTTCGCACTTGTGTTAGTGTTGAAAAACCACTTTTCGCACTTGTGTTGGTACAGGAAACCACTTTTGCACTTGTATTAGTGTGGAAAAAACACTTTTTGCACTTGTGATAGTGTTGAAAAACCACTTTTCGCACTTGTGTTAGTGTTGAAAAACCACTTTTCGCACTTATGTTGGTGCAGGAAACCACTTTTGCACTTGTATTAGTGTGGAAAAAACCACTTTTCGCACTTGTGTTAGTGTTGAAAACCACTTTTCGCACTTGTGTTAGTGTTGAAAAACCACTTTTCGCACTTGTGTTAGTGTTGAAAAACCACTTTTCGCACTTGTGTTAGTGTTGAAAAACCAATTTTCGCACTTGTGTTGGTGTTGAAAAACCACTTTTTCGCACTTGTGTTGGTGCAGGACACCACTTTTGCACTTGTATTAGTGTGGAAAAACCACTTTTCGCACTTGTGTTAGTGTTGAAAAACCACTTTTCGCACTTGTGTTAGTGTTGAAAAACCACTTTTCGCACTTGTGTTGGTGCAGGAAACCACTTTTGCACTTGTATTAGTGTGGAAAAAACAATTTTTGCACTTGTGATAGTGTTGAAAAAACCACTTTTCGCACTTGTGTTAGTGTTGAAAAACCACTTTTCGCACTTGTGTTTGTGCAGGAAACCACTTTTGCACTTGTATTAGTGTGGAAAAACCACTTTCGCACTTGTGTTAGTGTTGAAAAACCACTTTTCGCACTTGTGTTAGTGTTGAAAAACCACTTTTCGCACTCGTGTTAGTGTTGAAAAACCACTTTTCGCACTTGTGTTAGTGTTGAAAAACCACTTTTCGCACTTGTGTTGGTGCAGGAAACCACTTTTGCACTTGTATTAGTGTGGAAAAACCACTTTTCGCACTTGTGTTCGTGTTGAAAAACCACTTTTCGCACTTGTGTTAGTGTTGAAAAACCACTTTTCGCACTTGTGTTAGTGTTGAAAAACCACTTTTCGCACTTGTGTTGGTGGAGGAAACCACTTTTGCACTTGTATTAGTGTGGAAAAGCCACTTTCCGCACATGTGTTAGTGTTGAAAAACCACTTTTCGCACTTGTGTTAGTGTTGAAAAACCACTTTTCGCACTTGTGTTAGTGTTGAAAAACCACTTTTCGCACTTGTGTTGGTGCAGGAAACCACTTTTGCACTTGTATTAGTGTGGAAAAAAACACTTTTTGCACTTGTGATAGTGTTGAAAAACCACTTTTCGCATTTGTGTTAGTGTTGAAAACCCACTTTTCGCACTTGTGTTGGTGCAGGAAACCACTTTTGCACTTGTATTAGTGTGGAAAAACCACTTTTCGCACTTGTGTTCGTGTTGAAAAACCACTTTTCGCACTTGTGTTCGTGTTGAAAAACCACTTTTCGCAATTGTGTTAGTGTTGAAAAACCACTTTTCGCACTTGTGTTTGTGCAGGAAACCTCTTTTGCACTTGTATTAGTGTGGAAAAACCACATTTCGCACTTGTGTTAGTGTTGAAAATCCACTTTTCGCAGTTGTGTTAGTGTTGAAAAACCACTTTTCGCACTTGTGTTGGTGCAGGAAACCACTTTTGCACTTGTATTAGTGTGGAAAAGCCACTTTTCGCACTTGTGTTAGTGTTGAAAAACCACTTTTCGCACTTGTGTTAGTGTTGAAAAACCACTTTTCACAATTGTGTTAGTGTTGAAAAACCACTTTTCGCACTTGTTTTGGTGCAGGAAACCACTTTTGCACTTGTATTAGTGTGGAAAAAAACACTTTTTGCACTTGTGATAGTGTTGAAAAACCACTTTTTGCACTTGTGTTAGTGTTGAAAAACCACTTTTCGCACTTGTGTTGGTGCAGGAAACCACTTTTGCACTTGTATTAGTGTGGAAAAACCACATTTCGCACTTGTGTTAGTGTTGAAAAACTACTTTTCGCACTTGTGTTAGTGTTGAAAAACCACTTTTCGCACTTGTGTTGGTGCAGGAAACCACTTTTTCACTTGTATTAGTGTGGAAAAACCACTTTTCGCACTTGTGTTAGTGTTGAAAAACCACTTTTCGCACTTGTGTTAGTGTTGAATAACCACTTTTCGCACTTGTGTTGGTACAGGAAACCACTTTTGCACTTGTATTAGTGTGGAAAAAACACTTTTTGCACTTGTGTTAGTGTTGAAAAACCACTTTTCGCACTTGTGTTAGTATTGAAAAACCACTTTTCGCACTTGTGTTGGTGCAGGAAACCACTTTTGCACTTGTATTAGTGTGGAAAAAACCACTTTTCGCACTTGTGTTAGTGTTGAAAAACCACTTTTCGCACTTGTGTTAGTGTTGAAAAACCACTTTTCGCATTTGTGTTAGTGTTGAAAACCCACTTTTCGCACTTGTGTTGGTGCAGGAAACCACTTTTGCACTTGTATTATTGTGGAAAAACCACTTTTCGCACTTGTGTTCGTTTGAAAAACCACTTTTCGCACTTGTGTTAGTGTTGAAAAACCACTTTTCGCACTTGTGTTAGTGTTGAAAAACCACTTTTCGCACGTGTTTGTGCAGGAAACCACTTTTGCACTTGTATTAGTGTCGAAAAACAACTTTTCGCACTTGTGTTAGTGTTGAAAAACCACTTTTCGCACTTGTGTTAGTGTTGAAAAACCACTTTTCGCACTTGTGTTGGTGCAGGAAACCAGTTTTGCACTTGTATTAGTGTGGAAAAAACACTTTTTGCACTTGTGATAGTGTTGAAAAACCACTTTTCGCACTTGTGTTAGTGTTGAAAAACCACTTTTTGCACTTGTGTTGGTGCAGGAAACCACTTTTGCACTTGTATTAGTGTCGAAAAACCAATTTTCGCACATGTGTTAGTGTTGAAAAACCACTTTTCGCACTTGTGTTAGTGTTGAAAAACCACTTTTCGCACTTGTGTTAGTGTTGAAAAACCACTTTTCGCACTTGTGTTGGTGCAGGAAACCAGTTTTGCACTTGTATTAGTGTGGAAAAAACACTTTTTGCACTTGTGATAGTGTTGAAAAACCACTTTTCGCACTTGTGTTAGTGTTGAAAAACCACTTTTCGCACTTGTGTTGGTGCAGGAAACCACTTTTGCACTTGTATTAGTGTGGAAAAACCACTTTTTGCACTTGTGTTAGTGTTGAAAAACCACTTTTCGCACTTGTGTCAGTGTTGAAAAACCACTTTTCGCACTTGTGTTAGTGTTGAAAACCACTTTTCGCAGTTGTGTTCGTGTAGGAAACCACTTTTGCACTTGTATTAGTGTGGAAAAACCACTTTTCGCACTTGTGTTAGTGTTGAAAAACCACTTTTCGCACTTGTGTTAGTGTTGAAAAACCACTTTTCGCACTTGTGTTGGTGCAGGAAACCACTTTTGCATTTGTATTAGTGTGGAAAAAACACTTTTTGCACTTGTGATAGTGTTGAAAAACCACTTTTCGCACTTGTGTTAGTGTTGAAAAACCACTTTTCGCACTTGTGTTGGTGCAGGAAACCACTTTTTCACTTGTATTAGTGTGGAAAAACCACTTTTCGCACTTGTGTTAGTGTTGAAAAACCACTTTTCGCACTTGTGTTAGTGTTGAAAAACCACTTTTCGCACTTGTGTTGGTACAGGAAACCACTTTTGCACTTGTATTAGTGTGGAAAAAAACACTTTTTGCACTTGTGATAGTGTTGAAAAACCACTTTTCGCACTTGTGTTAGTGTTGAAAAACCACTTTTCGCACTTATGTTGGTGCAGGAAACCACTTTTGCACTTGTATTAGTGTGGAAAAAACCACTTTTCGCACTTGTGTTAGTGTTGAAAAACCACTTTTCGCACTTGTGTTAGTGTTGAAAAACCACTTTTCGCACTTGTGTTAGTGTTGAAAAACCACTTTTCGCACTTGTGTTAGTGTTGAAAAACCAATTTTCGCACTTGTGTTGGTGTTGAAAACCACTTTTCGCACTTGTGTTGGTGCAGGACACCACTTTTGCACTTGTATTAGTGTGGAAAAACCACTTTTCGCACTTGTGTTAGTGTTGAAAAACCACTTTTCGCACTTGTGTTAGTGTTGAAAAACCACTTTTCGCACTTGTGTTGGTGCAGGAAACCACTTTTGCACTTGTATTAGTGTGGAAAAAACAATTTTTGCACTTGTGATAGTGTTGAAAACCACTTTTCGCACTTGTGTTAGTGTTGAAAAACCACTTTTCGCACTTGTGTTTGTGCAGGAAACCACTTTTGCACTTGTATTAGTGTGGAAAAACCACTTTTCGCACTTGTGTTAGTGTTGAAAAACCACTTTTCGCACTTGTGTTAGTGTTGAAAAACCACTTTTCGCACTCGTGTTAGTGTTGAAAAACCACTTTTCGCACTTGTGTTAGTGTTGAAAAACCACTTTTCGCACTTGTGTTGGTGCAGGAAACCACTTTTGCACTTGTATTAGTGTGGAAAAACCACTTTTCGCACTTGTGTTCGTGTTGAAAAACCACTTTTCGCACTTGTGTTAGTGTTGAAAAACCACTTTTCGCACTTGTGTTAGTGTTGAAAAACCACTTTTCGCACTTGTGTTGGTGGAGGAAACCACTTTTGCACTTGTATTAGTGTGGAAAAGCCACTTTCCGCACATGTGTTAGTGTTGAAAAACCACTTTTCGCACTTGTGTTAGTGTTGAAAAACCACTTTTCGCACTTGTGTTAGTGTTGAAAAACCACTTTTCGCACTTGTGTTGGTGCAGGAAACCACTTTTGCACTTGTATTAGTGTGGAAAAAACACTTTTTGCACTTGTGATAGTGTTGAAAAACCACTTTTCGCATTTGTGTTAGTGTTGAAAACCCACTTTTCGCACTTGTGTTGGTGCAGGAAACCACTTTTGCACTTGTATTAGTGTGGAAAAACCACTTTTCGCACTTGTGTTCGTGTTGAAAAACCACTTTTCGCACTTGTGTTCGTGTTGAAAAACCACTTTTCGCAATTGTGTTAGTGTTGAAAAACCACTTTTCGCACTTGTGTTTGTGCAGGAAACCTCTTTTGCACTTGTATTAGTGTGGAAAAACCACATTTCGCACTTGTGTTAGTGTTGAAAATCCACTTTTCGCAGTTGTGTTAGTGTTGAAAAACCACTTTTCGCACTTGTGTTGGTGCAGGAAACCACTTTTGCACTTGTATTAGTGTGGAAAAGCCACTTTTCGCACTTGTGTTAGTGTTGAAAAACCACTTTTCGCACTTGTGTTAGTGTTGAAAAACCACTTTTCACAATTGTGTTAGTGTTGAAAAACCACTTTTCGCACTTGTTTTGGTGCAGGAAACCACTTTTGCACTTGTATTAGTGTGGAAAAAACACTTTTTGCACTTGTGATAGTGTTGAAAAACCACTTTTTGCACTTGTGTTAGTGTTGAAAAACCACTTTTCGCACTTGTGTTGGTGCAGGAAACCACTTTTGCACTTGTATTAGTGTGGAAAAAACCACATTTCGCACTTGTGTTAGTGTTGAAAAACTACTTTTCGCACTTGTGTTAGTGTTGAAAAACCACTTTTCGCACTTGTGCTGGTGCAGGAAACCACTTTTGCACTTGTATTAGTGTGGAAAAAACACTTTTTGCACTTGTGATATTGTTGAAAAACCACTTTTCGCACTTGTGTTAGTGTTGAAAGACCACTTTTCGCACTTGTGTTGGTGCAGGAAACCACTTTTGCACTTGTATTAGTGTGGAAAAACCACTTTTCGCACTTGTGTTAGTGTTGAAAAACCACTTTTCGCACTTGTGTTAGTGTTGAAAAACCACTTTTCGCACTTGTGTTAGTGTTGAAAAACCACTTTTCGCACTTGTGTTGGTGCAGGAAACCACTTTTGCACTTGTATTAGTGTGGAAAAAACACTTTTTGCACTTGTGATAGTGTTGAAAAACCACTTTTCGCATTTGTGTTAGTGTTGAAAACCCACTTTTCGCACTTGTGTTGGTGCAGGAAACCACTTTTGCACTTGTATTATTGTGGAAAAACCACTTTTCGCACTTGTGTTCGTTTGAAAAACCACTTTTCGCACTTGTGTTAGTGTTGAAAAACCACTTTTCGCACTTGTGTTAGTGTTGAAAAACCACTTTTCGCACTTGTGTTTGTGCAGGAAACCACTTTTGCACTTATATTAGTGTCTAAAAACCACTTTTCGCACTTGTATTAGTGTTGAAAAACCACTTTTCGCACTTGTGTTAGTGTTGAAAAACCACTTTTCGCACTTGTGTTAGTGTTGAAAAACCACTTTTCGCACTTGTGTTGGTGCAGGAAACCACTTTTGCACTTGTATTAGTGTGGAAAAACCACTTTTCGCACTTGTGTTAGTGTTGAAAAACCACTTTTCGCACTTGTGTTAGTGTTGAAAAACCACTTTTCGCACTTGTGTTAGTGTTGAAAAACCACTTTTCGCACTTGTGTTGGTGCAGGAAACCACTTTTGCACTTGTATTAGTGTGGAAAAAACACTTTTTGCACTTGTGATAGTGTTGAAAAACCACTTTTCGCATTTGTGTTAGTGTTGAAAACCCACTTTTCGCACTTGTGTTGGTGCAGGAAACCACTTTTGCACTTGTATTATTGTGGAAAAACCACTTTTCGCACTTGTGTTCGTTTGAAAAACCACTTTTCGCACTTGTGTTAGTGTTGAAAAACCACTTTTCGCACTTGTGTTAGTGTTGAAAAACCACTTTTCGCACTTGTGTTTGTGCAGGAAACCACTTTTGCACTTGTATTAGTGTCGAAAAACCACTTTTCGCACTTGTGTTAGTGTTGAAAAACCACATTTCGCACTTGTGTTAGTGTTGAAAAACCACTTTTCGCACTTGTGTTAGTGTTGAAAAACCACTTTTCACACTTGTGTTGGTGCAGGAAACCACTTTTGCACTTGTATTAGTGTGGGAAAAACACTTTTTTCACTTGTGATAGTGTTGAAAAACCACTTTTCGCACTTGTGTTAGTGTTGAAAAACCACTTTTTGCACTTGTGTTAGTGTTGAAAAACCACTTTTCGCACTTGTGTTG
The DNA here is from genome assembly GCF_964187855.1 of Myxine glutinosa. NCBI lineage: Eukaryota > Metazoa > Chordata > Myxini > Myxiniformes > Myxinidae > Myxine > Myxine glutinosa. The sequence continues at coordinate 231,076 of NW_027616435.1, read as the reverse complement.
GTGCAGGAAACCACTTTTGCACTTGTATTAGTGTGGAAAAAACACTTTTTGCACTTGTGATAGTGTTGAAAAGCCACTTTTCGCATTTGTGTTAGTGTTGAAAACCCACTTTTCGCACTTGTGTTGGTGCAGGAAACCACTTTTGCACTTGTATTATTGTGGAAAAACCACTTTTCGCACTTGTGTTCGTTTGAAAAACCACTTTTCGCACTTGTGTTAGTGTTGAAAAACCACTTTTCGCACTTGTGTTAGTGTTGAAAAACCACTTTTCGCACGTGTTTGTGCAGGAAACCACTTTTGCACTTGTATTAGTGTCGAAAAACCAATTTTCGCACATGTGTTAGTATTGAAAAACCACTTTTCGCACTTGTGTTAGTGTTGAAAAACCACTTTTCGCACTTGTGTTAGTGTTGAAAAACCACTTTTCGCACTTGTGTTGGTGCAGGAAACCAGTTTTGCACTTGTATTAGTGTGGAAAAAACACTTTTTGCACTTGTGATAGTGTTGAAAAACCACTTTTCGCACTTGTGTTAGTGTTGAAAAACCACTTTTCGCACTTGTGTTGGTGCAGGAAACCACTTTTGCACTTGTATTAGTGTCGAAAAACCAATTTTCGCACATGTGTTAGTGTTGAAAAACCACTTTTCGCACTTGTGTTAGTGTTGAAAAACCACTTTTCGCACTTGTGTTAGTGTTGAAAAACCACTTTTCGCACTTGTGTTGGTGCAGGAAACCAGTTTTGCACTTGTATTAGTGTGGAAAAAACACTTTTTGCACTTGTGATAGTGTTGAAAAACCACTTTTCGCACTTGTGTTAGTGTTGAAAAACCACTTTTCGCACTTGTGTTGGTGCAGGAAACCACTTTTGCACTTGTATTAGTGTGGAAAAGCCACTTTTCGCACTTGTGTTAGTGTTGAAAAACCACTTTTCGCACTTGTGTTAGTGTTGAAAAACCACTTTTCACAATTGTGTTAGTGTTGAAAAACCACTTTTCGCACTTGTTTTGGTGCAGGAAACCACTTTTGCACTTGTATTAGTGTGGAAAAAACACTTTTTGCACTTGTGATAGTGTTGAAAAACCACTTTTTGCACTTGTGTTAGTGTTGAAAAACCACTTTTCGCACTTGTGTTGGTGCAGGAAACCACTTTTGCACTTGTATTAGTGTGGAAAAACCACATTTCGCACTTGTGTTAGTGTTGAAAAACTACTTTTCGCACTTGTGTTAGTGTTGAAAAACCACTTTTCGCACTTGTGCTGGTGCAGGAAACCACTTTTGCACTTGTATTAGTGTGGAAAAAACACTTTTTGCACTTGTGATATTGTTGAAAAACCACTTTTCGCACTTGTGTTAGTGTTGAAAGACCACTTTTCGCACTTGTGTTGGTGCAGGAAACCACTTTTGCACTTGTATTAGTGTGGAAAAACCACTTTTCGCACTTGTGTTAGTGTTGAAAAACCACTTTTCGCACTTGTGTTAGTGTTGAAAAACCACTTTTCGCACTTGTGTTAGTGTTGAAAAAACCACTTTTCGCACTTGTGTTGTGCAGGAAACCACTTTTGCACTTGTATTAGTGTGGAAAAAACACTTTTTGCACTTGTGATAGTGTTGAAAAACCACTTTTCGCATTTGTGTTAGTGTTGAAAACCCACTTTTCGCACTTGTGTTGGTGCAGGAAACCACTTTTGCACTTGTATTATTGTGGAAAAACCACTTTTCGCACTTGTGTTCGTTTGAAAAACCACTTTTCGCACTTGTGTTAGTGTTGAAAAACCACTTTTCGCACTTGTGTTAGTGTTGAAAAACCACTTTTCGCACTTGTGTTTGTGCAGGAAACCACTTTTGCACTTATATTAGTGTCTAAAAACCACTTTTCGCACTTGTATTAGTGTTGAAAAACCACTTTTCGCACTTGTGTTAGTGTTGAAAAACCACTTTTCGCACTTGTGTTAGTGTTGAAAAACCACTTTTCGCACTTGTGTTGGTGCAGGAAACCACTTTTGCACTTGTATTAGTGTGGAAAAACCACTTTTCGCACTTGTGTTAGTGTTGAAAAACCACTTTTCGCACTTGTGTTAGTGTTGAAAAACCACTTTTCGCACTTGTGTTAGTGTTGAAAAACCACTTTTCGCACTTGTGTTGGTGCAGGAAACCACTTTTGCACTTGTATTAGTGTGGAAAAAACACTTTTTGCACTTGTGATAGTGTTGAAAAACCACTTTTCGCATTTGTGTTAGTGTTGAAAACCCACTTTTCGCACTTGTGTTGGTGCAGGAAACCACTTTTGCACTTGTATTATTGTGGAAAAACCACTTTTCGCACTTGTGTTCGTTTGAAAAACCACTTTTCGCACTTGTGTTAGTGTTGAAAAACCACTTTTCGCACTTGTGTTAGTGTTGAAAAACCACTTTTCGCACTTGTGTTTGTGCAGGAAACCACTTTTGCACTTGTATTAGTGTCGAAAAACCACTTTTCGCACTTGTGTTAGTGTTGAAAAACCACATTTCGCACTTGTGTTAGTGTTGAAAAACCACTTTTCGCACTTGTGTTAGTGTTGAAAAACCACTTTTCACACTTGTGTTGGTGCAGGAAACCACTTTTGCACTTGTATTAGTGTGGAAAAAACACTTTTTTCACTTGTGATAGTGTTGAAAAACCACTTTTCGCACTTGTGTTAGTGTTGAAAAACCACTTTTTGCACTTGTGTTAGTGTTGAAAAACCACTTTTCGCACTTGTGTTGGTGCAGGAAACCACTTTTGCACTTGTATTAGTGTGGAAAAAACACTTTTTGCACTTGTGATAGTGTTGAAAAGCCACTTTTCGCATTTGTGTTAGTGTTGAAAACCCACTTTTCGCACTTGTGTTGGTGCAGGAAACCACTTTTGCACTTGTATTATTGTGGAAAAACCACTTTTCGCACTTGTGTTCGTTTGAAAAACCACTTTTCGCACTTGTGTTAGTGTTGAAAAACCACTTTTCGCACTTGTGTTAGTGTTGAAAAACCACTTTTCGCACGTGTTTGTGCAGGAAACCACTTTTGCACTTGTATTAGTGTCGAAAAACCAATTTTCGCACATGTGTTAGTATTGAAAAACCACTTTTCGCACTTGTGTTAGTGTTGAAAAACCACTTTTCGCACTTGTGTTAGTGTTGAAAAACCACTTTTCGCACTTGTGTTGGTGCAGGAAACCAGTTTTGCACTTGTATTAGTGTGGAAAAAACACTTTTTGCACTTGTGATAGTGTTGAAAAACCACTTTTCGCACTTGTGTTAGTGTTGAAAAACCACTTTTCGCACTTGTGTTGGTGCAGGAAACCACTTTTGCACTTGTATTAGTGTCGAAAAACCAATTTTCGCACATGTGTTAGTGTTGAAAAACCACTTTTCGCACTTGTGTTAGTGTTGAAAAACCACTTTTCGCACTTGTGTTAGTGTTGAAAAACCACTTTTCGCACTTGTGTTGGTGCAGGAAACCAGTTTTGCACTTGTATTAGTGTGGAAAAAACACTTTTTGCACTTGTGATAGTGTTGAAAAACCACTTTTCGCACTTGTGTTAGTGTTGAAAAACCACTTTTCGCACTTGTGTTGGTGCAGGAAACCACTTTTGCACTTGTATTAGTGTGGAAAAACCACTTTTTGCACTTGTGTTAGTGTTGAAAAACCACTTTTCGCACTTGTATCAGTGTTGAAAAACCACTTTTCGCACTTGTGTTAGTGTTGAAAAACCACTTTTCGCACTTGTGTTCGTGCAGGAAACCACTTTTGCACTTGTATTAGTGTGGAAAAACCACTTTTCGCACTTGTGTTAGTGTTGAAAAACCACTTTTCGCACTTGTGTTAGTGTTGAAAAACCACTTTTCGCACTTGTGTTAGTGTTGAAAAACCACTTTTCGCACTTGTGTTGGTGCAGGAAACCACTTTTGCACTTGTATTAGTGTGGAAAAAACACTTTTTGCACTTGTGATAGTGTTGAAAAACCACTTTTCGCACTTGTGTTAGTGTTGAAAAACCACTTTTCGCACTTGTGTTGGTGCAGGAAACCACTTTTGCACTTGTATTAGTGTGGAAAAACCACTTTTCGCACTTGTGTTAGTGTTGAAAAACCACTTTTCGCACTTGTGTTAGTGTTGAAAAACCACTTTTCGCACTCGTGTTAGTGTTGAAAAACCACTTTTCGCACTTGTGTTAGTGTTGAAAAACCACTTTTCGCACTTGTGTTGGTGCAGGAAACCACTTTTGCACTTGTATTAGTGTGGAAAAACCACTTTTCGCACTTGTGTTCGTGTTGAAAAACCACTTTTCGCACTTGTGTTAGTGTTGAAAAACCACTTTTCGCACTTGTGTTAGTGTTGAAAAACCACTTTTCGCACTTGTGTTGGTGGAGGAAACCACTTTTGCACTTGTATTAGTGTGGAAAAGCCACTTTCCGCACTTGTGTTAGTGTTGAAAAACCACTTTTCGCACTTGTGTTAGTGTTGAAAAACCACTTTTCGCACTTGTGTTAGTGTTGAAAAACCACTTTTCGCACTTGTGTTGGTGCAGGAAACCACTTTTGCACTTGTATTAGTGTGGAAAAAAACACTTTTTGCACTTGTGATAGTGTTGAAAAACCACTTTTCGCATTTGTGTTAGTGTTGAAAACCCACTTTTCGCACTTGTGTTGGTGCAGGAAACCACTTTTGCACTTGTATTAGTGTGGAAAAACCACTTTTCGCACTTGTGTTCGTGTTGAAAAACCACTTTTCGCACTTGTGTTAGTGTTGAAAAACCACTTTTCGCACTTGTGTTAGTGTTGAAAAACCACTTTTCGCACTTGTGTTTGTGCAGGAAACCTCTTTTGCACTTGTATTAGTGTGGAAAAACCACATTTCGCACTTGTGTTAGTGTTGAAAATCCACTTTTCGCACTTGTGTTAGTGTTGAAAAACCACTTTTCGCACTTGTGTTAGTGTTGAAAAACCACTTTTCGCACTTGTGTTGGTGGAGGAAACCACTTTTACACTTGCATTAGTGTGGAAAAACCACTTTTCGCACTTGTGTTAGTGTTGAAAAAACACTTTTCGCACTTGTGTTAGTGTTGAAAAACCACTTTTCGCACTTGTGTTAGTGTTGAAAAACCACTTTTCGCACTTGTGTTGGTGCAGGAAACCACTTTTGCACTTGTATTAGTGTGGAAAAAACACTTTTTGCACTTGTGATAGTGTTGAAAAACCACTTTTCGCAGTTGTGTTAGTGTTGAAAAACCACTTTTCGCACTTGTGTTGGTGCAGGAAACCACTTTTGCACTTGTATTAGTGTGGAAAAGCCACTTTTCGCACTTGTGTTAGTGTTGAAAAACCACTTTTCGCACTTGTGTTAGTGTTGAAAAACCACTTTTCACAATTGTGTTAGTGTTGAAAAACCACTTTTCGCACTTGATTTGGTGCAGGAAACCACTTTTGCACTTGTATTAGTGTGGAAAAAACACTTTTTGCACTTGTGATAGTGTTGAAAAACCACTTTTTGCACTTGTGTTAGTGTTGAAAAACCACTTTTCGCACTTGTGTTGGTGCAGGAAACCACTTTTGCACTTGTATTAGTGTGGAAAAACCACATTTCGCACTTGTGTTAGTGTTGAAAAACTACTTTTCGCACTTGTGTTAGTGTTTAAAAACCACTTTTCGCACTTGTGCTGGTGCAGGAAACCACTTTTGCACTTGTATTAGTGTGGAAAAAACACTTTTTGCACTTGTGATATTGTTGAAAAACCACTTTTCGCACTTGTGTTAGTGTTGAAAGACCACTTTTCGCACTTGTGTTGGTGCAGGAAACCACTTTTGCACTTGTATTAGTGTGGAAAAACCACTTTTCGCACTTGTGTTAGTGTTAAAAAACCACTTTTCGCACTTGTGTTAGTGTTGAAAAACCACTTTTCGCACTTGTGTTAGTGTTGAAAAACCACTTTTCGCACTTGTGTTGGTGCAGGAAACCACTTTTGCACTTGTATTAGTGTGGAAAAAACACTTTTTGCACTTGTGATAGTGTTGAAAAACCACTTTTCGCATTTGTGTTAGTGTTGAAAACCCACTTTTCGCACTTGTGTTGGTGCAGGAAACCACTTTTGCACTTGTATTATTGTGGAAAAACCACTTTTCGCACTTGTGTTCGTTTGAAAAACCACTTTTCGCACTTGTGTTAGTGTTGAAAAACCACTTTTCGCACTTGTGTTAGTGTTGAAAAACCACTTTTCGCACTTGTGTTTGTGCAGGAAACCACTTTTGCACTTATATTAGTGTCTAAAAACCACTTTTCGCACTTGTATTAGTGTTGAAAAACCACTTTTCGCACTTGTGTTAGTGTTGAAAAACCACTTTTCGCACTTGTGTTAGTGTTGAAAAACCACTTTTCGCACTTGTGTTGGTGCAGGAAACCACTTTTGCACTTGTATTAGTGTGGAAAAACCACTTTTCGCACTTGTGTTAGTGTTGAAAAACCACTTTTCGCACTTGTGTTAGTGTTGAAAAACCACTTTTCGCACTTGTGTTAGTGTTGAAAAACCACTTTTTGCACTTGTGTTGGTGCAGGAAACCACTTTTGCACTTGTATTAGTGTGGAAAAAACACTTTTTGCACTTGTGATAGTGTTGAAAAACCACTTTTCGCATTTGTGTTAGTGTTGAAAACCCACTTTTCGCACTTGTGTTGGTGCAGGAAACCACTTTTGCACTTGTATTATTGTGGAAAAACCACTTTTCGCACTTGTGTTCGTTTGAAAAACCACTTTTCGCACTTGTGTTAGTGTTGAAAAACCACTTTTCGCACTTGTGTTAGTGTTGAAAAACCACTTTTCGCACTTGTGTTTGTGCAGGAAACCACTTTTGCACTTGTATTAGTGTCGAAAAACCACTTTTCGCACTTGTGTTAGTGTTGAAAAACCACATTTCGCACTTGTGTTAGTGTTGAAAAACCACTTTTCGCACTTGTGTTAGTGTTGAAAAACCACTTTTCGCACTTGTGTTGGTGCAGGAAACCACTTTTGCACTTGTATTAGTGTGGAAAAAACACTTTTTTCACTTGTGATAGTGTTGAAAAACCACTTTTCGCACTTGTGTTAGTGTTGAAAAACCACTTTTCGCACTTGTGTTAGTGTTGAAAAACCACTTTTCGCACTTGTGTTGGTGCAGGAAACCACTTTTGCTCTTGTATTAGTGTGGAAAAAACACTTTTTGCACTTGTGATAGTGTTGAAAAACCACTTTTCGCATTTGTGTTAGTGTTGAAAACCCACTTTTCGCACTTGTGTTGGTGCAGGAAACCACTTTTGCACTTGTATTATTGTGGAAAAACCACTTTTCGCACTTGTGTTCGTTTGAAAAACCACTTTTCGCACTTGTGTTAGTGTTGAAAAACCACTTTTCGCACTTGTGTTAGTGTTGAAAAACCACTTTTCACACGTGTTTGTGCAGGAAACCACTTTTGCACTTGTATTAGTGTCGAAAAACCAATTTTCGCACATGTATTAGTGTTGAAAAACCACTTTTCGCACTTGCGTTAGTGTTGAAAAACCACTTTTCGCACTTGTGTTAGTGTTGAAAAACCACTTTTCGCACTTGTTTTGGTGCAGGAAACCAGTTTTGCACTTGTATTAGTGTGGAAAAAACACTTTTTGCACTTGTGATAGTGTTGAAAAACCACTTTTCGCACTTGTGTTAGTGTTGAAAAACCACTTTTCGCACTTATGTTGTTGCAGGAAACCACTTTTGCACTTGTATTAGTGTCGAAAAACCAATTTTCGCACATGTGTTAGTGTTGAAAAACCACTTTTCGCACTTGTGTTAGTGTTGAAAAACCACTTTTCGCACTTGTGTTAGTGTTGAAAAACCACTTTTCGCACTTGTGTTGGTGCAGGAAACCAGTTTTGCACTTGTATTAGTGTGGAAAAAACACTTTTTGCACTTGTGATAGTGTTGAAAAACCACTTTTCGCACTTGTGTTAGTGTTGAAAAACCACTTTTCGCACTTGTGTTGGTGCAGGAAACCACTTTTGCACTTGTATTAGTGTGGAAAAACCACTTTTTGCACTTGTGTTAGTGTTGAAAAACCACTTTTCGCACTTGTATCAGTGTTGAAAAACCACTTTTCGCACTTGTGTTGGTGTTGAAAAACCACTTTTCGCACTTGTGTTCGTGCAGGAAACCACTTTTGCACTTGTATTAGTGTGGAAAAACCACTTTTCGCACTTGTGTTAGTGTTGAAAAACCACTTTTCGCACTTGTGTTAGTGTTGAAAAACCACTTTTCGCACTTGTGTTAGTGTTGAAAAACCACTTTTCGCACTTGTGTTGGTGCAGGAAACCACTTTTGCACTTGAATTAGTGTGGAAAAAACACTTTTTGCACTTGTGATAGTGTTGAAAAACCACTTTTCGCACTTGTGTTAGTGTTGAAAAACCACTTTTCGCACTTGTGTTGGTGCAGGAAACCACTTTTTCACTTGTATTAGTGTGGAAAAACCACTTTTCGCACTTGTGTTAGTGTTGAAAAACCACTTTTCGCACTTGTGTTAGTGTTGAAAAACCACTTTTCGCACTTGTGTTGGTACAGGAAACCACTTTTGCACTTGTATTAGTGTGGAAAAAAACACTTTTTGCACTTGTGTTAGTGTTGAAAAACCACTTTTCGCACTTGTGTTAGTATTGAAAAACCACTTTTCGCACTTGTGTTGGTGCAGGAAACCACTTTTGCACTTGTATTAGTGTGGAAAAAACCACTTTTCGCACTTGTGTTAGTGTTGAAAAACCACTTTTCGCACTTGTGTTAGTGTTGAAAAACCACTTTTCGCACTTGTGTTAGTGTTGAAAAACCACTTTTCGCACTTGTGTTAGTGTTGAAAAACCACTTTTCGCACTTGTGTTAGTGTTGAAAACCACTTTTCGCACTTGTGTTAGTGTTGAAAAACCACTTTTCGCACTTGTGTTGGTGCAGGACACCACTTTTGCACTTGTATTAGTGTGGAAAAACCACTTTTCGCACTTGTGTTAGTGTTGAAAAACCACTTTTCGCACTTGTGTTAGTGTTGAAAAACCACTTTTCGCACTTGTGTTGGTGCAGGAAACCACTTTTGCACTTGTATTAGTGTGGAAAAAACACTTTTTGCACTTGTGATAATGTTGAAAAACCACTTTTCGCACTTGTGTTAGTGTTGAAAAACCACTTTTCGCACTTGTGTTGGTGCAGGAAACCACTTTTGCACTTGTATTAGTGTGGAAAAACCACTTTTCGCACTTGTGTTAGTGTTGAAAAACCACTTTTCGCACTTGTGTTAGTGTTGAAAAACCACTTTTCGCACTTGTGTTAGTGTTGAAAAACCACTTTTCGCACTTGTGTTCGTGCAGGAAACCACTTTTGCACTTGTATTAGTGTGGAAAAACCACTTTTCGCACTTGTGTTAGTGTTGAAAAACCACTTTTCGCACTTGTGTTAGTGTTGAAAAACCACTTTTCGCACTTGTGTTAGTGTTGAAAAACCACTTTTCGCACTTGTGTTGGTGCAGGAAACCACTTTTGCACTTGAATTAGTGTGGAAAAAACACTTTTTGCACTTGTGATAGTGTTGAAAAACCACTTTTCGCACTTGTGTTAGTGTTGAAAAACCACTTTTCGCACTTGTGTTGGTGCAGGAAACCACTTTTTCACTTGTATTAGTGTGGAAAAACCACTTTTCGCACTTGTGTTAGTGTTGAAAAACCACTTTTCGCACTTGTGTTAGTGTTGAAAAACCACTTTTCGCACTTGTGTTGGTACAGGAAACCACTTTTGCACTTGTATTAGTGTGGAAAAAACACTTTTTGCACTTGTGTTAGTGTTGAAAAACCACTTTTCGCACTTGTGTTAGTATTGAAAAACCACTTTTCGCACTTGTGTTGGTGCAGGAAACCACTTTTGCACTTGTATTAGTGTGGAAAAAACCACTTTTCGCACTTGTGTTAGTGTTGAAAAACCACTTTTCGCACTTGTGTTAGTGTTGAAAAACCACTTTTCGCACTTGTGTTAGTGTTGAAAAACCACTTTTCGCACTTGTGTTAGTGTTGAAAAACCACTTTTCGCACTTGTGTTAGTGTTGAAAACCACTTTTCGCACTTGTGTTAGTGTTGAAAAACCACTTTTCGCACTTGTGTTGGTGCAGGACACCACTTTTGCACTTGTATTAGTGTGGAAAAACCACTTTTCGCACTTGTGTTAGTGTTGAAAAACCACTTTTCGCACTTGTGTTAGTGTTGAAAAACCACTTTTCGCACTTGTGTTGGTGCAGGAAACCACTTTTGCACTTGTATTAGTGTGGAAAAAACACTTTTTGCACTTGTGATAATGTTGAAAAACCACTTTTCGCACTTGTGTTAGTGTTGAAAAACCACTTTTCGCACTTGTGTTGGTGCAGGAAACCACTTTTGCACTTGTATTAGTGTGGAAAAACCACTTTTCGCACTTGTGTTAGTGTTGAAAAACCACTTTTCGCACTTGTGTTAGTGTTGAAAAACCACTTTTCGCACTCGTGTTAGTGTTGAAAAACCACTTTTTGCACTTGTGTTAGTGTTGAAAAACCACTTTTCGCACTTGTGTTGGTGCAGGAAACCACTTTTGCACTTGTATTAGTGTGGAAAAACCACTTTTCGCACTTGTGTTCGTGTTGAAAAACCACTTTTCGCACTTGTGTTAGTGTTGAAAAACCACTTTTCGAACTTGTGTTAGTGTTGAAAAACCACTTTTCGCACTTGTGTTGGTGGAGGAAACCACTTTTGCACTTGTATTAGTGTGGAAAAGCCACTTTCCACACTTGTGTTAGTGTTGAAAAACCACTTTTCGCACTTGTGTTAGTGTTGAAAAACCACTTTTCGCACTTGTGCTAGTGTTGAAAAACCACTTTTCGCACTTGTGTTGGTGCAGGAAACCACTTTTGCACTTGTATTAGTGTGGAAAAAACACTTTTTGCACTTGTGATAGTGTTGAAAAACCACTTTTCGCATTTGTGTTAGTGTTGAAAACCCACTTTTCGCACTTGTGTTGGTGCAGGAAACCACTTTTGCACTTGTATTAGTGTGGAAAAACCACTTTTCGCACTTGTGTTCGTGTTGAAAAACCACTTTTCGCACTTGTGTTAGTGTTGAAAAACCACTTTTCGCACTTGTGTTAGTGTTGAAAAACCACTTTTCGCACTTGTGTTTGTGCAGGAAACCTCTTTTGCACTTGTATTAGTGCGGAAAAACCACATTTCGCACTTGTGTTAGTGTTGAAAATCCACTTTTCGCACTTGTGTTAGTGTTGAAAAACCACTTTTCGCACTTGTGTTAGTGTTGAAAAACCACTTTTCGCACTTGTGTTGGTGGAGGAAACCACTTTTACGCTTGCATTAGTGTGGAAAAACCACTTTTCGCACTTGTGTTAGTGTTGAAAAAACACTTTTCGCACTTGTGTTAGTGTTGAAAAACCACTTTTCGCACTTGTGTTAGTGTTGAAAAACCACTTTTCGCACTTGTGTTGGTGCAGGAAACCACTTTTGCACTTGTATTAGTGTGGAAAAAACACTTTTTGCACTTGTGATAGTGTTGAAAAACCACTTTTCGCAGTTGTGTTAGTGTTGAAAAACCACTTTTCGCACTTGTGTTGGTGCAGGAAACCACTTTTGCACTTGTATTAGTGTGGAAAAGCCACTTTTCGCACTTGTGTTAGTGTTGAAAAACCACTTTTCGCACTTGTGTTAGTGTTGAAAAACCACTTTTCACAATTGTGTTAGTGTTGAAAAACCACTTTTCGCACTTGTTTTGGTGCAGGAAACCACTTTTGCACTTGTATTAGTGTGGAAAAAACACTTTTTGCACTTGTGATAGTGTTGAAAAACCACTTTTTGCACTTGTGTTAGTGTTGAAAAACCACTTTTCGCACTTGTGTTGGTGCAGGAAACCACTTTTGCACTTGTATTAGTGTGGAAAAACCACATTTCGCACTTGTGTTAGTGTTGAAAAACTACTTTTCGCACTTGTGTTAGTGTTGAAAAACCACTTTTCGCACTTGTGCTGGTGCAGGAAACCACTTTTGCACTTGTATTAGTGTGGAAAAAACACTTTTTGCACTTGTGATATTGTTGAAAAACCACTTTTCGCACTTGTGTTAGTGTTGAAAGACCACTTTTCGCACTTGTGTTGGTGCAGGAAACCACTTTTGCACTTGTATTAGTGTGGAAAAACCACTTTTCGCACTTGTGTTAGTGTTGAAAAACCACTTTTCGCACTTGTGTTAGTGTTGAAAAACCACTTTTCGCACTTGTGTTAGTGTTGAAAAACCACTTTTCGCACTTGTGTTGGTGCAGGAAACCACTTTTGCACTTGTATTAGTGTGGAAAAAACACTTTTTGCACTTGTGATAGTGTTGAAAAACCACTTTTCGCATTTGTGTTAGTGTTGAAAACCCACTTTTCGCACTTGTGTTGGTGCAGGAAACCACTTTTGCACTTGTATTATTGTGGAAAAACCACTTTTCGCACTTGTGTTCGTTTGAAAAACCACTTTTCACACTTGTGTTAGTGTTGAAAAACCACTTTTCGCACTTGTGTTAGTGTTGAAAAACCACTTTTCGCACTTGTGTTTGTGCAGGAAACCACTTTTGCACTTGTATTAGTGTCGAAAAACCACTTTTCGCACTTGTGTTCGTGTTGAATAACCACTTTTCGCACTTGTGTTAGTGTTGAAAAACCACTTTTCGCACTTGTGTTAGTGTTGAAAAACCACTTTTCGCACTTGTGTTGGTGCAGGAAACCAGTTTTGCACTTGTATTAGTGTAGAAAAAACACTTTTTGCACTTGTGATAGTGTTGAAAAACCACTTTTCGCACTTGTGTTAGTGTTGAAAAACCACTTTTCGCACTTGTGTTGGTGCAGGAAACCACTTTTGCACTTGTATTAGTGTGGAAAAACCACTTTTTGCACTTGTGTTAGTGTTGAAAAACCACTTTTCGCACTTGTGTCAGTGTTGAAAAACCACTTTTCGCACTTGTGTTAGTGTTGAAAAACCACTTTTCGCACTTGTGTTCGTGCAGGAAACCACTTTTGCACTTGTATTAGTGTGGAAAAACCACTTTTCGCACTTGTGTTAGTGTTGAAAAACCACTTTTCGCACTTGTGTTAGTGTTGAAAAACCACTTTTCGCACTTGTGTTGGTGCAGGAAACCACTTTTTCACTTGTATTAGTGTGGAAAAACCACTTTTCGCACTTGTGTTAGTGTTGAAAAACCACTTTTCGCACTTGTGTTAGTGTTGAAAAACCACTTTTCGCACTTGTGTTGGTGCAGGAAACCACTTTTGCACTTGTATTAGTGTGGAAAAACCACTTTTGCACTTGCATTAGTGTGGAAAAAACACTTTTTGCACTTGTGATAGTGTTGAAAAACCACTTTTCGCACTTGTGTTAGTGTTGAAAAACCACTTTTCGCACTTGTGTTGGTGCAGGAAACCACTTTTGCACTTGTATTAGTGTGGAAAAACCACTTTTCGCACTTGTGTTAGTGTTGAAAAACCACTTTTCGCACTTGTGTTAGTGTTGAAAAACCACTTTTCGCACTTGTGTTAGTGTTGAAAAACCATTTTTCGCATTTGTGTTGGTGCAGGAAACCACTTTTGCACTTGTATTAGTGTGGAAAAAACAATTTTTGCACTTGTGATAGTGTTGAAAAACGACTTTTCGCACTTGTGTTAGTGTTGAAAAACCACTTTTCGCACTTGTGTTGGTGCAGGAAACCACTTTTGCACTTGTATTAGTGGTGAAAAACCACTTTTCGCACTTGTGTTAGTGTTGAAAAACCACTTTTCGCACTTGTGTTAGTGTTGAAAAACCACTTTTCGCACTTGTGTTAGTGTTGAAAACCCACTTTTCGCACTTGTGTTCGTGCAGGAAACCACTTTTGCACTTGTATTAGTGTGGAAAAAACACTTTTTGCACTTGTGATAGTGTTGAAAAACCACTTTTCGCACTTGTGTTAGTGTTGAAAAACCACTTTTCGCACTTGTGTTGGTGCAGGACACCACTTTTGCACTTGTATTAGTGTGGAAAAACCACTTTTCGCACTTGTGTTAGTGTTGAAAAACCACTTTTCGCACTTGTGTTAGTGTTGAAAAACCACTTTTCGCACTTGTGTTGGTGCAGGAAATCACTTTTGCACTTATATTAGTGTGGAAAAAACACTTTTTGCACTTGTGATAGTGTTGAAAAACCACTTTTCGCACTTGTGTTGTTAGTGTTGAAAAACCACTTTTCGCACTTGTGTTAGTGTTGAAAAACCACTTTTCGCACTTGTGTTGGTGCAGGAAACCACTTTTGCACTTGTATTAGTGTGGAAAAACCACTTTTCGCACTTGTGTTAGTGTTGAAAAACCACTTTTCGCACTTGTGTTAGTGTTGAAAAACCACTTTTCGCACTTGTGTTGGTGCAGGAAACCACTTTTGCACTTGTATTAGTGTGGAAAAACCACTTTTCGCACTTGTGTTAGTGTTGAAAAACCACTTTTCGCACTTGTGTTGGTGCAGGAAACCACTTTTGCACTTGTATTAGTGTGGAAAAACCACTTTTCGCACTTGTGTTAGTGTTGAAAAACCACTTTTCGCACTTGTGTTAGCGTTGAAAAACCACTTTTCGCACTTGTGTTGGTGCAGGAAACCACTTTTGCACTTGTATTAGTGTGGAAAAAACACTTTTTGCACTTGTGATAGTGTTGAAAAACCACTTTTCGCACTTGTGTTAGTGTTGAAATACCACTTTTCGCACTTGTGTTGGTGCAGGAAACCACTTTTGCACTTGTATTAGTGTGGAAAAACCACATTTCGCACTTGTGTTAGTGTTGAAAAACCACTTTTCGCACTTGTGTTAGTGTTAAAAAACCACTTTTCGCACTTGTGTTGGTGCAGGAAACCACTTTTGCACTTGTATTAGTGTGGAAAAACCACTTTTCGCACTTGTGTTAGTGTTGAAAAACCACTTTTCGCACTTGTGTTAGTGTTGAAAAACCACTTTTCGCATTTGTGTTGGTGCAGGAAACCACTTTTGCACTTGTATTAGTGTGGAAAAAACAATTTTTGCACTTGTGATAGTGTTGAAAAACCACTTTTCGCACTTGTGTTAGTGTTGAAAAACCACTTTTCGCACTTGTGTTGGTGCAGGAAACCACTTTTGCACTTGTATTAGTGTTGAAAAACCACTTTTCGCACTTGTGTTAGTGTTGAAAAAACACTTTTCGCACTTGTGTTAGTGTTGAAAAACCACTTTTCGCACTTGTGTTAGTGTTGAAAACCCACTTTTCGCACTTGTGTTCGTGCAGGAAAGCACTTTTGCACTTGTATTAGTGTGGAAAAAACACTTTTTGCACTTGTGATAGTGTTGAAAAACCACTTTTCGCACTTGTGTTAGTGTTGAAAAACCACTTTTCGCACTTGTGTTGGTGCAGGACACCACTTTTGCACTTGTATTAGTGTGGAAAACCACTTTTCGCACTTGTGTTAGTGTTGAAAAACCACTTTTCGCACTTGTGTTAGTGTTGAAAAACCACTTTTCGCACTTGTGTTGGTGCAGGAAATCACTTTTGCACTTATATTAGTGTGGAAAAAACACTTTTTGCACTTGTGATAGTGTTGAAAAACCACTTTTCGCACTTGTGTTGTTAGTGTTGAAAAACCACTTTTCGCACTTGTGTTAGTGTTGAAAAACCACTTTTCGCACTTGTGTTGGTGCAGGAAACCACTTTTGCACTTGTATTAGTGTGGAAAAACCACTTTTCGCACTTGTGTTAGTGTTGAAAAACCACTTTTCGCACTTGTGTTAGTGTTGAAAAACCACTTTTCGCACTTGTGTTGGTGCAGGAAACCACTTTTGCACTTGTATTAGTGTGGAAAAACCACTTTTCGCACTTGTGTTAGTGTTGAAAAACCACTTTTCGCACTTGTGTTGGTGCAGGAAACCACTTTTGCACTTGTATTAGTGTGGAAAAACCACTTTTCGCACTTGTGTTAGTGTTGAAAAACCACTTTTCGCACTTGTGTTAGTGTTGAAAAACCACTTTTCACACTTGTGTTGGTGCAGGAAACCACTTTCGCACTTGTATTAGTGTGGAAAAAACACTTTTTGCACTTGTGATAGTGTTGAAAAACCACTTTTCGCACTTGTGTTAGTGTTGAAATACCACTTTTCGCACTTGTGTTAGTGTTGAAAAACCACTTTTCGCACTTGTGTTAGTGTTGAAAAACCACTTTTCGCACTTGTGTTGGTGCAGGAAACCACTTTTGCACTTGTATTAGTGTGGAAAAACCACTTTTCGCACTTGTGTTAGTGTTGAAAAACCACTTTTCGCACTTGTGTTAGTGTTGAAAAACCACTTTTCGCACTTGTGTTGGTGCAGGAAACCACTTTTGCACTTGTATTAGTGTGGAAAAACCACTTTTCGCACTTGTGTTAGTGTTGAAAAACCACTTTTTGCACTTGTGTTAGTGTTGAAAACCCACTTTTCGCACTTGTGTTGTTGCAGGAAACCACTTTTGCACTTGTATTATTGTGGAAAAACCACTTTTCGCACTTGTGTTCGTTTGAAAAACCACTTTTCGCACTTGTGTTAGTGTTGAAAAACCACTTTTCGCACTTGTGTTAGTGTTGAAAAACCACTTTTCGCACTTGTGTTTGTGCAGGAAACCACTTTTGCACTTGTATTAGTGTCGAAAAACCACTTTTCGCACTTGTGTTCGTGTTGAAAAACCACTTTTCGCACTTGTGTTAGTGTTGAAAAACCACTTTTCGCACTTGTGTTAGTGTTGAAAAACCACTTTTCGCACTTGTGTTGGTGCAGGAAACCAGTTTTGCACTTGTATTAGTGTAGAAAAAACACTTTTTGCACTTGTGATAGTGTTGAAAAACCACTTTTCGCACTTGTGTTAGTGTTGAAAAACCACTTTTCGCACTTGTGTTGGTGCAGGAAACCACTTTTGCACTTGTATTAGTGTGGAAAAACCACTTTTTGCACTTGTGTTAGTGTTGAAAAACCACTTTTCGCACTTGTGTCAGTGTTGAAAAACCACTTTTCGCACTTGTGTTAGTGTTGAAAAACCACTTTTCGCACTTGTGTTCGTGCAGGAAACCACTTTTGCACTTGTATTAGTGTGGAAAAACCACTTTTCGCACTTGTGTTAGTGTTGAAAAACCACTTTTCGCACTTGTGTTAGTGTTGAAAAACCACTTTTCGCACTTGTGTTGGTGCAGGAAACCACTTTTTCACTTGTATTAGTGTGGAAAAACCACTTTTCGCACTTGTGTTAGTGTTGAAAAACCACTTTTCGCACTTGTGTTAGTGTTGAAAAACCACTTTTCGCACTTGTGTTGGTGCAGGAAACCACTTTTGCACTTGTATTAGTGTGGAAAAACCACTTTTGCACTTGCATTAGTGTGGAAAAAACACTTTTTGCACTTGTGATAGTGTTGAAAAACCACTTTTCGCACTTGTGTTAGTGTTGAAAAACCACTTTTCGCACTTGTGTTGGTGCAGGAAACCACTTTTGCACTTGTATTAGTGTGGAAAAACCACTTTTCGCACTTGTGTTAGTGTTGAAAAACCACTTTTCGCACTTGTGTTAGTGTTGAAAAACCACTTTTCGCACTTGTGTTAGTGTTGAAAAACCATTTTTCGCATTTGTGTTGGTGCAGGAAACCACTTTTGCACTTGTATTAGTGTGGAAAAAACAATTTTTGCACTTGTGATAGTGTTGAAAAACCACTTTTCGCACTTGTGTTAGTGTTGAAAAACCACTTTTCGCACTTGTGTTGGTGCAGGAAACCACTTTTGCACTTGTATTAGTGGTGAAAAACCACTTTTCGCACTTGTGTTAGTGTTGAAAAACCACTTTTCGCACTTGTGTTAGTGTTGAAAAACCACTTTTCGCACTTGTGTTAGTGTTGAAAACCCACTTTTCGCACTTGTGTTCGTGCAGGAAACCACTTTTGCACTTGTATTAGTGTGGAAAAAACACTTTTTGCACTTGTGATAGTGTTGAAAAACCACTTTTCGCACTTGTGTTAGTGTTGAAAAACCACTTTTCGCACTTGTGTTGGTGCAGGACACCACTTTTGCACTTGTATTAGTGTGGAAAAACCACTTTTCGCACTTGTGTTAGTGTTGAAAAACCACTTTTCGCACTTGTGTTAGTGTTGAAAAACCACTTTTCGCACTTGTGTTGGTGCAGGAAATCACTTTTGCACTTATATTAGTGTGGAAAAAACACTTTTTGCACTTGTGATAGTGTTGAAAAACCACTTTTCGCACTTGTGTTGTTAGTGTTGAAAAACCACTTTTCGCACTTGTGTTAGTGTTGAAAAACCACTTTTCGCACTTGTGTTGGTGCAGGAAACCACTTTTGCACTTGTATTAGTGTGGAAAAACCACTTTTCGCACTTGTGTTAGTGTTGAAAAACCACTTTTCGCACTTGTGTTAGTGTTGAAAAACCACTTTTCGCACTTGTGTTGGTGCAGGAAACCACTTTTGCACTTGTATTAGTGTGGAAAAACCACTTTTCACACTTGTGTTAGTGTTGAAAAACCACTTTTCGCACTTGTGTTGGTGCAGGAAACCACTTTTGCACTTGTATTAGTGTGGAAAAACCACTTTTCGCACTTGTGTTAGTGTTGAAAAACCACTTTTCGCACTTGTGTTAGCGTTGAAAAACCACTTTTCGCACTTGTGTTGGTGCAGGAAACCACTTTTGCACTTGTATTAGTGTGGAAAAAACACTTTTTGCACTTGTGATAGTGTTGAAAAACCACTTTTCGCACTTGTGTTAGTGTTGAAATACCACTTTTCGCACTTGTGTTGGTGCAGGAAACCACTTTTGCACTTGTATTAGTGTGGAAAAACCACATTTTGCACTTGTGTTAGTGTTGAAAAACCACTTTTCGCACTTGTGTTAGTGTTAAAAAACCACTTTTCGCACTTGTGTTGGTGCAGGAAACCACTTTTGCACTTGTATTAGTGTGGAAAAACCACTTTTCGCACTTGTGTTAGTGTTGAAAAACCACTTTTCGCACTTGTGTTAGTGTTGAAAAACCACTTTTCGCATTTGTGTTGGTGCAGGAAACCACTTTTGCACTTGTATTAGTGTGGAAAAAACAATTTTTGCACTTGTGATAGTGTTGAAAAACCACTTTTCGCACTTGTGTTAGTGTTGAAAAACCACTTTTCGCACTTGTGTTGGTGCAGGAAACCACTTTTGCACTTGTATTAGTGTGGAAAAACCACTTTTCGCACTTGTGTTAGTGTTGAAAAAACACTTTTCGCACTTGTGTTAGTGTTGAAAAACCACTTTTCGCACTTGTGTTAGTGTTGAAAACCCACTTTTCGCACTTGTGTTCGTGCAGGAAAGCACTTTTGCACTTGTATTAGTGTGGAAAAAACACTTTTTGCACTTGTGATAGTGTTGAAAAACCACTTTTCGCACTTGTGTTAGTGTTGAAAAACCACTTTTCGCACTTGTGTTGGTGCAGGACACCACTTTTGCACTTGTATTAGTGTGGAAAAACCACTTTTCGCACTTGTGTTAGTGTTGAAAAACCACTTTTCGCACTTGTGTTAGTGTTGAAAAACCACTTTTCGCACTTGTGTTGGTGCAGGAAATCACTTTTGCACTTATATTAGTGTGGAAAAAACACTTTTTGCACTTGTGATAGTGTTGAAAAACCACTTTTCGCACTTGTGTTGTTAGTGTTGAAAAACCACTTTTCGCACTTGTGTTAGTGTTGAAAAACCACTTTTCGCACTTGTGTTGGTGCAGGAAACCACTTTTGCACTTGTATTAGTGTGGAAAAACCACTTTTCGCACTTGTGTTAGTGTTGAAAAACCACTTTTCGCACTTGTGTTAGTGTTGAAAAACCACTTTTCGCACTTGTGTTGGTGCAGGAAACCACTTTTGCACTTGTATTAGTGTGGAAAAACCACTTTTCGCACTTGTGTTAGTGTTGAAAAACCACTTTTCGCACTTGTGTTGGTGCAGGAAACCACTTTTGCACTTGTATTAGTGTGGAAAAACCACTTTTCGCACTTGTGTTAGTGTTGAAAAACCACTTTTCGCACTTGTGTTAGTGTTGAAAAACCACTTTTCGCACTTGTGTTGGTGCAGGAAACCACTTTCGCACTTGTATTAGTGTGGAAAAAACACTTTTTGCACTTGTGATAGTGTTGAAAAACCACTTTTCGCACTTGTGTTAGTGTTGAAATACCACTTTTCGCACTTGTGTTAGTGTTGAAAAACCACTTTTCGCACTTGTGTTAGTGTTGAAAAACCACTTTTCGCACTTGTGTTGGTGCAGGAAACCACTTTTGCACTTGTATTAGTGTGGAAAAACCACTTTTCGCACTTGTGTTAGTGTTGAAAAACCACTTTTTGCACTTGTGTTAGTGTTGAAAAACCACTTTTCGCACTTGCGTTGGTGCAGGAAACCACTTTTGCACTTGTATTAGTGTGGAAAAAACACTTTTTGCACTTGTGATAGTGTTGAAAAACCACTTTTCGCACTTGTGTTAGTGTTGAAAAACTTTTCGCACTTGTGTTGGTGCAGGAAACCACTTTTGCACTTGTATTAGTGTGGAAAAACCACTTTTCGCACTTGTGTTAGTGTTGAAAAACCACTTTTTGCACTTGTGTTAGTGTTGAAAACCCACTTTTCGCACTTGTGTTGGTGCAGGAAACCACTTTTGCACTTGTATTATTGTGGAAAAACCACTTTTCGCACTTGTGTTCGTTTGAAAAACCACTTTTCGCACTTGTGTTAGTGTTGAAAAACCACTTTTCGCACTTGTGTTAGTGTTGAAAAACCACTTTTCGCACTTGTGTTTGTGCAGGAAACCACTTTTGCACTTGTATTAGTGTCGAAAAACCACTTTTCGCACTTGTGTTCGTGTTGAAAAACCACTTTTCGCACTTGTGTTAGTGTTGAAAAACCACTTTTCGCACTTGTGTTAGTGTTGAAAAACCACTTTTCGCACTTGTGTTGGTGCAGGAAACCAGTTTTGCACTTGTATTAGTGTAGAAAAAACACTTTTTGCACTTGTGATAGTGTTGAAAAACCACTTTTCGCACTTGTGTTAGTGTTGAAAAACCACTTTTCGCACTTGTGTTGGTGCAGGAAACCACTTTTGCACTTGTATTAGTGTGGAAAAACCACTTTTTGCACTTGTGTTAGTGTTGAAAAACCACTTTTCGCACTTGTGTCAGTGTTGAAAAACCACTTTTCGCACTTGTGTTAGTGTTGAAAAACCACTTTTCGCACTTGTGTTCATGCAGGAAACCACTTTTGCACTTGTATTAGTGTGGAAAAACCACTTTTCGCACTTGTGTTAGTGTTGAAAAACCACTTTTCGCACTTGTGTTAGTGTTGAAAAACCACTTTTCGCACTTGTGTTGGTGCAGGAAACCACTTTTTCACTTGTATTAGTGTGGAAAAACCACTTTTCGCACTTGTGTTAGTGTTGAAAAACCACTTTTCGCACTTGTGTTAGTGTTGAAAAACCACTTTTCGCACTTGTGTTGGTGCAGGAAACCACTTTTGCACTTGTATTAGTGTGGAAAAACCACTTTTGCACTTGCATTAGTGTGGAAAAAACACTTTTTGCACTTGTGATAGTGTTGAAAAACCACTTTTCGCACTTGTGTTAGTGTTGAAAAACCACTTTTCGCACTTGTGTTGATGCAGGAAACCACTTTTGCACTTGTATTAGTGTGGAAAAACCACTTTTCGCACTTGTGTTAGTGTTGAAAAACCACTTTTCGCACTTGTGTTAGTGTTGAAAAACCACTTTTCGCACTTGTGTTAGTGTTGAAAAACCATTTTTCGCATTTGTGTTGGTGCAGGAAACCACTTTTGCACTTGTATTAGTGTGGAAAAAACAATTTTTGCACTTGTGATAGTGTTGAAAAACCACTTTTCGCACTTGTGTTAGTGTTGAAAAACCACTTTTCGCACTTGTGTTGGTGCAGGAAACCACTTTTGCACTTGTATTAGTGGTGAAAAACCACTTTTCGCACTTGTGTTAGTGTTGAAAAACCACTTTTCGCACTTGTGTTAGTGTTGAAAAACCACTTTTCGCACTTGTGTTAGTGTTGAAAACCCACTTTTCGCACTTGTGTTCGTGCAGGAAACCACTTTTGCACTTGTATTAGTGTGGAAAAAACACTTTTTGCACTTGTGATAGTGTTGAAAAACCACTTTTCGCACTTGTGTTAGTGTTGAAAAACCACTTTTCGCACTTGTGTTGGTGCAGGACACCACTTTTGCACTTGTATTAGTGTGGAAAAACCACTTTTCGCACTTGTGTTAGTGTTGAAAAACCACTTTTCGCACTTGTGTTAGTGTTGAAAAACCACTTTTCGCACTTGTGTTGGTGCAGGAAATCACTTTTGCACTTATATTAGTGTGGAAAAAACACTTTTTGCACTTGTGATAGTGTTGAAAAACCACTTTTCGCACTTGTGTTGTTAGTGTTGAAAAACCACTTTTCGCACTTGTGTTAGTGTTGAAAAACCACTTTTCGCACTTGTGTTGGTGCAGGAAACCACTTTTGCACTTGTATTAGTGTGGAAAAACCACTTTTCGCACTTGTGTTAGTGTTGAAAAACCACTTTTCGCACTTGTGTTAGTGTTGAAAAACCACTTTTCGCACTTGTGTTGGTGCAGGAAACCACTTTTGCACTTGTATTAGTGTGGAAAAACCACTTTTCGCACTTGTGTTAGTGTTGAAAAACCACTTTTCGCACTTGTGTTGGTGCAGGAAACCACTTTTGCACTTGTATTAGTGTGGAAAAACCACTTTTCGCACTTGTGTTAGTGTTGAAAAACCACTTTTCGCACTTGTGTTAGCGTTGAAAAACCACTTTTCGCACTTGTGTTGGTGCAGGAAACCACTTTTGCACTTGTATTAGTGTGGAAAAAACACTTTTTGCACTTGTGATAGTGTTGAAAAACCACTTTTCGCACTTGTGTTAGTGTTGAAATACCACTTTTCGCACTTGTGTTGGTGCAGGAAACCACTTTTGCACTTGTATTAGTGTGGAAAAACCACATTTCGCACTTGTGTTAGTGTTGAAAAACCACTTTTCGCACTTGTGTTAGTGTTAAAAAACCACTTTTCGCACTTGTGTTGGTGCAGGAAACCACTTTTGCACTTGTATTAGTGTGGAAAAACCACTTTTCGCACTTGTGTTAGTGTTGAAAAACCACTTTTCGCACTTGTGTTAGTGTTGAAAAACCACTTTTCGCATTTGTGTTGGTGCAGGAAACCACTTTTGCACTTGTATTAGTGTGGAAAAAACAATTTTTGCACTTGTGATAGTGTTGAAAAACCACTTTTTGCACTTGTGTTAGTGTTGAAAAACCACTTTTCGCACTTGTGTTGGTGCAGGAAACCACTTTTGCACTTGTATTAGTGTGGAAAAACCACTTTTCGCACTTGTGTTAGTGTTGAAAAAACACTTTTCGCACTTGTGTTAGTGTTGAAAAACCACTTTTCGCACTTGTGTTAGTGTTGAAAACCCACTTTTCGCACTTGTGTTCGTGCAGGAAAGCACTTTTGCACTTGTATTAGTGTGGAAAAAACATTTTTTGCACTTGTGATAGTGTTGAAAAACCACTTTTCGCACTTGTGTTAGTGTTGAAAAACCACTTTTCGCACTTGTGTTGGTGCAGGACACCACTTTTGCACTTGTATTAGTGTGGAAAAACCACTTTTCGCACTTGTGTTAGTGTTGAAAAACCACTTTTCGCACTTGTGTTAGTGTTGAAAAACCACTTTTCGCACTTGTGTTGGTGCAGGAAATCACTTTTGCACTTATATTAGTGTGGAAAAAACACTTTTTGCACTTGTGATAGTGTTGAAAAACCACTTTTCGCACTTGTGTTGTTAGTGTTGAAAAACCACTTTTCGCACTTGTGTTAGTGTTGAAAAACCACTTTTCGCACTTGTGTTGGTGCAGGAAACCACTTTTGCACTTGTATTAGTGTGGAAAAACCACTTTTCGCACTTGTGTTAGTGTTGAAAAACCACTTTTCGCACTTGTGTTAGTGTTGAAAAACCACTTTTCGCACTTGTGTTGGTGCAGGAAACCACTTTTGCACTTGTATTAGTGTGGAAAAACCACTTTTCGCACTTGTGTTAGTGTTGAAAAACCACTTTTCGCACTTGTGTTGGTGCAGGAAACCACTTTTGCACTTGTATTAGTGTGGTAAAACCACTTTTCGCACTTGTGTTAGTGTTGAAAAACCACTTTTCGCACTTGTGTTGGTGCAGGAAACCACTTTCGCACTTGTATTAGTGTGGAAAAAACACTTTTTGCACTTGTGATAGTGTTGAAAAACCACTTTTCGCACTTGTGTTAGTGTTGAAATACCACTTTTCGCACTTGTGTTAGTGTTGAAAAACCACTTTTCGCACTTGTGTTAGTGTTGAAAAACCACTTTTCGCACTTGTGTTGGTGCAGGAAACCACTTTTGCACTTGTATTAGTGTGGAAAAACCACTTTTCGCACTTGTGTTAGTGTTGAAAAACCACTTTTTGCACTTGTGCTAGTGTTGAAAAACCACTTTTCGCACTTGCGTTGGTGCAGGAAACCACTTTTGCACTTGTATTAGTGTGGAAAAAACACTTTTTGCACTTGTGATAGTGTTGAAAAACCACTTTTCGCACTTGTGTTAGTGTTGAAAAACCACTTTTCGCACTTGTGTTGGTGCAGGTAACCACTTTTGCACTTGTATTAGTGTGGAAAAACCACTTTTCGCACTTGTGTTAGTGTTGAAAAACCACTTTTCGCACTTGTGTTGGTGCAGGAAACCACTTTTGCACTTGTATTAGTGTGGAAGAAACACTTTTTGCACTTGTGATAGTGTTGAAAAACCACTTTTCGCACTTGTGTTAGTGTTGAAAAACCACTTTTCGCACTTGTGTTGGTGGAGGAAGCCACTTTTGCACTTGTATTAGTGTGGAAAAACCACTTTTCGCACTTGTGTTAGTGTTGAAATACCACTTTTCGCACTTGTGTTAGTGTTGAAAAACCACTTTTCGCACTTGTGTTGGTGCAGGAAACCACTTTTGCACTTGTATTAGTGTGGAAAAAATACTTTTCGCACTTGTGTTAGTGTTGAAAAACCACTTTTCGCACTTGTGTTAGTGTTGAAAAACCACTTTTCGCACTTGTGTTGGTGCAGGAAACCACTTTTGCACTTGTATTAGTGTGGAAAAAACCCTTTTTGCACTTGTGATAGTGTTGAAAAACCACTTTTCGCACTTTTGTTAGTGTTGAAAAACCACTTTTCGCACTTGTGTTGGTGCAGTAAACCACTTTTGCACTTGTATTAGTGTGGAAAAACCACTTTTCGCACTTGTGTTGGTGCAGTAAACCACTTTTGCACTTGTATTAGTGTGGAAAAACCTCTTTTCGCACTTGTGTTAGTGTTGAAAAACCACTTTTCGCACTTGTGTTAGTGTTGAAAAACCACTTTTCGCACTTGTGTTAGTGTTGAAAAACCACTTTTCGCACTTGTGTTGGTGCAGGAAACCACTTTTGCACTTGTATTAGTGTGGAAAAACCACTTTTCGCACTTGGGTTAGTGTTGAAAAACCACTTTTCGCACTTGTATTGGTGCAGGAAACCACTTTTGCACTTGTATTAGTGTGGAAAAACCACTTTTCGCACTTGTGTTAGTGTTGAAAAACCACTTTTCGCACTTGTGTTAGTGTTGAAAAACCACTTTTCGCACTTGTGTTGGTGCAGGAAACCACTTTTGGACTTGTATTAGTGTGGAAAAAACACTTTTTGCACTTGTGATAGTGTTGAAAAACCACTTTTCGCACTTGTGTTAGTGTTGAAATACCACTTTTCGCACTTGTGTTGGTGCAGGAAACCACTTTTGCACTTGTATTAGTGTGGAAAAACCACATTTCGCACTTGTGTTAGTGTTGAAAAACCACTTTTCGCACTTGTGTTAGTGTTGAAAAACCACTTTTTGCACTTGTGTTAGTGTTGAAAATCCACTTTTCGCACTTGTGTTGGTGCAGGAAACCACTTTTGCACTTGTATTAGTGTGGAAGAAACACTTTTTGCACTTGTGATAGTGTTGAAAAACCACTTTTCGCACTTGTGTTAGTGTTGAAAAACCACTTTTCGCACTTGTGTTGGTGCAGGAAGCCACTTTTGCACTTGTATTAGTGTGGAAAAACCACTTTTCGCACTTGTGTTAGTGTTGAAATACCACTTTTCGCACTTGTGTTAGTGTTGAAAAACCACTTTTCGCACTTGTGTTGGTGCAGGAAACCAATTTTGCACTTGTATTAGTGTGGAAAAAACACTTTTTGCACTTGTGATAGTGTTGAAAAACTACTTTTCGCACTTGTGTTAGTGTTGAAAAACCACTTTTCGCACTTGTGTTAGTGTTGAAAAACCACTTTTCGCACTTGTGTTGGTGCAGGAAACCACTTTTGCACTTGTATTAGTGTGGAAAAAACACTTTTTGCACTTGTGATAGTGTTGAAAAACCACTTTTCGCACTTGTGTTAGTGTTGAAAAACCACTTTTCGCACTTGTGTTGGTGCTGTAAACCACTTTTGCACTTGTATTAGTGTGGAAAAACCACTTTTCGCACTTGTGTTAGTGTTGAAAAACCACTTTTCGCACTTGTGTTGGTGGAGGAAGCCACTTTTGCACTTGTATTAGTGTGGAAAAACCACTTTTCGCACTTGTGTTAGTGTTGAAATACCACTTTTCGCACTTGTGTTAGTGTTGAAAAACCACTTTTCGCACTTGTGTTGGTGCAGGAAACCACTTTTGCACTTGTATTAGTGTGGAAAAAATACTTTTTGCACTTGTGATAGTGTTGAAAAACTACTTTTCGCACTTGTGTTAGTGTTGAAAAACCACTTTTCGCACTTGTGTTAGTGTTGAAAAACCACTTTTCGCACTTGTGTTGGTGCAGGAAACCACTTTTGCACTTGTATTAGTGTGGAAAAAACACTTTTTGCACTTGTGATAGTGTTGAAAAACCACTTTTCGCACTTGTGTTAGTGTTGAAAAACCACTTTTCGCACTTGTGTTGGTGCAGTAAACCACTTTTGCACTTGTATTAGTGTGGCAAAACCACTTTTCGCACTTGTGTTAGTGTTGAAAAACCACTTTTTGCACTTGTGTTGGTGCAGGAAACCACTTTTGCACTTGTATTAGTGTGGAAAAACCACTTTTCGCACTTGTGTTAGTGTTGAAAAACCACTTTTCGCACTTGTGTTAGTGTTGAAAAACCACTTTTTGCACTTGTGTTAGTGTTGAAAAACCACTTTTCGCACTTGTGTTGGTGCAGGAAACCACTTTTGCACTTGTATTAGTGTGGAAAAAACACTTTTGCACTTGTATTAGTGTGGAAAAACACTTTTTGCACTTGTGATAGTGTTGAAAAACTACTTTTCGCACTTGTGTTAGTGTTGAAAAACCACTTTTCGCACTTGTGTTGGTGCAGGAAACCACTTTTGAACTTGTATTAGTGTGGAAAAACCACTTTTCGCACTTGTGTTAGTGTTGAAAAACCACTTTTTGCACTTGTGTTAGTGTAGAAAAACCACTTTTCGCATTTGTGTTAGTGTTGAAAAACCACTTTTCGCATTTGTGTTGGTGCAGGAAACCACTTTTGCACTTGTATTAGTGTGGAAAAAACACTTTTTGCACTTGTGATAGGGTTGAAAAACCACTTTTCGCACTTGTGTTAGTGTTGAAAAACCACTTTTTGCACTTGTGTTCGTGCAGGAAACCACTTTTGCACTTGTATTAGTGTGGAAAAAACACTTTTTGCACTTGTGATAGTGTTGAAAAACCACTTTTCGCACTTGTGTTAGTGTTGAAAAACCACTTTTCGCACTTGTGTTGGTGCAGGACACCACTTTTGCACTTGTATTAGTGTGGAAAAACCACTTTTCGCACTTGTGTTAGTGTTGAAAAACCACTTTTCGCACTTGTGTTAGTGTTGAAAAACCACTTTTCGCACTTGTGTTGGTGCAGGAAATCACTTTTGCACTTATATTAGTGTGGAAAAAAAACACTTTTTGCACTTGTGATAGTGTTGAAAAACCACTTTTCGCACTTGTGTTAGTGTTGAAAAACCACTTTTCGCACTTGTGTTGGTGCAGTAAACCACTTTTGCACTTGTATTAGTGTGGAAAAATCACTTTTCGCACTTGTGTTAGTGTTGAAAAACCACTTTTCGCACTTGCGTTAGTGTTGAAAAACCACTTTTCGCACTTGTGTTGGTGCAGGAAACCACTTTTGCACTTGTATTAGTGTGGAAACACCACTTTTCGCACTTGTGTTAGTGTTGAAAAACCACTTTTCGCACTTGTGTTAGTGTTGAAAAACCACTTTTCGCACTTGTGTTAGTGTTGAAAAACCACTTTTCGCACTTGTGTTGGTGCAGGAAACCACTTTTGCACTTGTATTAGTGTGGAAAAACCACTTTTCGCACTTGGGTTAGTGTTGAAAAACCACTTTTCGCACTTGTGTTGGTGCAGGAAACCACTTTTGCACTTGTATTAGTGTGGAAAAACCACTTTTCGCACTTGTGTTAGTGTTGAAAAACCACTTTTCGCACTTGTGTTAGTGTTGAAAAACCACTTTTCGCACTTGTGTTGGTGCAGGAAACCACTTTTGGACTTGTATTAGTGTGGAAAAAACACTTTTTGCACTTATGATAGTGTTGAAAAACCACTTTTCGCACTTGTGTTGGTGCAGGAAACCACTTTTGCATTTGTATTAGTGTGGAAAAACCACATTTCGCACTTGTGTTAGTGTTGAAAAACCACTTTTCGCACTTGTGTTAGTGTTGAAAAACCACTTTTCGCACTTGTGTTGGTGCAGGAAACCACTTTTGCACTTGTATTAGTGTGGAAAAACCACTTTTCGTACTTGTGTTAGTGTTGAAAAACCACTTTTCGCACTTGTGTTAGTGTTGAAAAACCACTTTTCGCACTTGTGTTGGTGCAGGAAACCACTTTTGCACTTGTATTAGTGTGGAAAAAACACTTTTTGCACTTGTGATAGTGTTGAAAAACCACTTTTCGCACTTGTGTTAGTGTTGAAAAACCACTTTTTGCACTTGTGTTGGTGCAGGAAACCACTTTTGCACTTGTATTAGTGTGGAAAAAACCACTTTCGCACTTGTGTTAGTGTTGAAAAACCACTTTTCGCACTTGTGTTAGTGTTGAAAATCCACTTTTCGCACTTGTGTTGGTGCAGGAAACCACTTTTGCACTTGTATTAGTGTGGAAGAAACACTTTTTGCACTTGTGATAGTGTTGAAAAACCACTTTTCGCACTTGTGTTAGTGTTGAAAAACCACTTTTCGCACTTGTGTTGGTGCAGGAAGCCACTTTTGCACTTGTATTAGTGTGGAAAAACCACTTTTCGCACTTGTGTTAGTGTTGAAATACCACTTTTCGCACTTGTGTTAGTGTTGAAAAACCACTTTTCGCACTTGTGTTGGTGCAGGAAACCACTTTTGCACTTGTATTAGTGTGGAAAAAACACTTTTTGCACTTGTGATAGAGTTGAAAAACTACTTTTCGCACTTGTGTTAGTGTTGAAAAAACACTTTTCGCACTTGTGTTAGTGTTGGAAAACCACTTTTCGCACTTGTGTTGGTGCAGGAAACCACTTTTGCACTTGTATTAGTGTGGAAAAAACACTTTTTGCACTTGTGATAGTGTTGAAAAACCACTTTTCGCACTTGTGTTAGTGTTGAAAAACCACTTTTCGCACTTGTGTTGGTGCAGTAAACCACTTTTGCACTTGTATTAGTGTGGAAAAAACCACTTTTCGCACTTGTGTTAGTGTTGAAAAACCACTTTTCGCACTTGTGTTAGTGTTGAAAAACCACTTTTCGCACTTGTGTTGGTGGAGTAAACTACTTTTGCACATGTATTAGTTTGGAAAAACCACTTTTCGCACTTGTGTTAGTGTTGAAAAACCACTTTTCGCACTTGTGTTCATGTTGAAAAACCACTTTTCGCACTTGTGTTGGTGCAGGAAACCACTTTTGCACTTGTATTAGTGTGGAAAAAACACTTTATGCACTTGTGATAGTGTTGAAAAACCACTTTTCGCACTTGTGTTAGTGTTGAAAAACCACTTTTCGCACTTGCGTTGGTGCAGGAAACCACTTTTGCACTTGTATTAGTGTGGAAAAAACCACTTTTCGCACTTGTGTTAGTGTTGAAAAACCACTTTTCGCACTTGTGTTAGTGTTGAAAATCCACTTTTCGCACTTGTGTTGGTGCAGGAAACCACTTTTGCACTTGTATTAGTGTGGAAGAAACACTTTTTGCACTTGTGATAGTGTTGAAAAACCACTTTTCGCACTTGTGTTAGTGTTGAAAAACCACTTTTCGCACTTGTGTTGGTGCAGGAAGCCACTTTTGCACTTGTATTAGTGTGGAAAAACCACTTTTTGCACTTGTGTTAGTGTTGAAATACCACTTTTCGCACTTGTGTTAGTGTTGAAAAACCACTTTTCGCACTTGTGTTGGTGCAGGAAACCACTTTTGCACTTGTATTAGTGTGGAAAAAACACTTTTTGCACTTGTGATAGTGTTGAAAAACTACTTTTCGCACTTGTGTTAGTGTTGAAAAACCACTTTTCGCACTTGTGTTAGTGTTGAAAAACCACTTTTCGCACTTGTGTTGGTGCAGGAAACCACTTTTGCACTTGTATTAGTGTGGAAAAAACCACTTTTCGCACTTGTGTTAGTGTTGAAAAACCACTTTTTGCACTTGTGTTAGTGTTGAAAAACCACTTTTCGCACTTGTGTTGGTGCAGGAAACCACTTTTGCACTTGTATTAGTGTGGAAAAACCACTTTTCGCACTTGTGTTCGTGTTGAAAAACCACTTTTCGCACTTGTGTTAGTGTTGAAAAACCACTTTTTGCACTTGTGTTAGTGTTGAAAAACCACTTTTCGCACTTGTGTTGGTGCAGGAAACCACTTTTGCACTTGTATTAGTGTGGAAAAACCACTTTTCGCACTTGTGTTAGTGTTGAAAAACCACTTTTCGCACTTGTATTAGTGTGGAAAAACCACTTTTCGCACTTGTGTTGGTGCAGTAAACCACTTTTGCACTTGTATTAGTGTGGAAAAACCACTTTTCGCACTTGTGTTGGTGCAGTAAACCACTTTTGCACTTGTATTAGTGTGGCAAAACCACTTTTCGCACTTGTGTTAGTGTTGAAAAACCACTTTTTGCACTTGTGTTGGTGCAGGAAACCACTTTTGCACTTGTATTAGTGTGGAAAAACCACTTTTCGCACTTGTGTTAGTGTTGAAAAACCACTTTTCGCACTTGTGTTAGTGTTGAAAAACCACTTTTTGCACTTGTGTTAGTGTTGAAAAACCACTTTTCGCACTTGTGTTGGTGCAGGAAACCACTTTTGCACTTGTATTAGTGTGGAAAAAACACTTTTGCACTTGTATTAGTGTGGAAAAACACTTTTTGCACTTGTGATAGTGTTGAAAAACTACTTTTCGCACTTGTGTTAGTGTTGAAAAACCACTTTTCGCACTTGTGTTGGTGCAGGAAACCACTTTTGCACTTGTATTAGTGTGGAAAAACCACTTTTCGCACTTGTGTTAGTGTTGAAAAACCACTTTTTGCACTTGTGTTAGTGTAGAAAAACCACTTTTCGCATTTGTGTTAGTGTTGAAAAACCACTTTTCGCATTTGTGTTGGTGCAGGAAACCACTTTTGCACTTGTATTAGTGTGGAAAAAACACTTTTTGCACTTGTGATAGGGTTGAAAAACCACTTTTCGCACTTGTGTTAGTGTTGAAAAACCACTTTTTGCACTTGTGTTCGTGCAGGAAACCACTTTTGCACTTGTATTAGTGTGGAAAAAACACTTTTTGCACTTGTGATAGTGTTGAAAAACCACTTTTCGCACTTGTGTTAGTGTTGAAAAACCACTTTTCGCACTTGTGTTGGTGCAGGACACCACTTTTGCACTTGTATTAGTGTGGAAAAACCACTTTTCGCACTTGTGTTAGTGTTGAAAAACCACTTTTCGCACTTGTGTTAGTGTTGAAAAACCACTTTTCGCACTTGTGTTGGTGCAGGAAACCACTTTTGCACTTGTATTAGTGTGGAAAAACCACTTTTCGCACTTGGGTTAGTGTTGAAAAACCACTTTTCGCACTTGTGTTGGTGCAGGAAACCACTTTTGCACTTGTATTAGTGTGGAAAAACCACTTTTCGCACTTGTGTTAGTGTTGAAAAACCACTTTTCGCACTTGTGTTAGTGTTGAAAAACCACTTTTCGCACTTGTGTTGGTGCAGGAAACCACTTTTGGACTTGTATTAGTGTGGAAAAAACACTTTTTGCACTTATGATAGTGTTGAAAAACCACTTTTCGCACTTGTGTTGTGCAGGAAACCACTTTTGCATTTGTATTAGTGTGGAAAAACCACATTTCGCACTTGTGTTAGTGTTGAAAAACCACTTTTCGCACTTGTGTTAGTGTTGAAAAACCACTTTTCGCACTTGTGTTGGTGCAGGAAACCACTTTTGCACTTGTATTAGTGTGGAAAAACCACTTTTCGTACTTGTGTTAGTGTTGAAAAACCACTTTTCGCACTTGTGTTAGTGTTGAAAAACCACTTTTCGCACTTGTGTTGGTGCAGGAAACCACTTTTGCACTTGTATTAGTGTGGAAAAAACACTTTTTGCACTTGTGATAGTGTTGAAAAACCACTTTTCGCACTTGTGTTAGTGTTGAAAAACCACTTTTTGCACTTGTGTTGGTGCAGGAAACCACTTTTGCACTTGTATTAGTGTGGAAAAAACCACTTTCGCACTTGTGTTAGTGTTGAAAAACCACTTTTCGCACTTGTGTTAGTGTTGAAAATCCACTTTTCGCACTTGTGTTGGTGCAGGAAACCACTTTTGCACTTGTATTAGTGTGGAAGAAACACTTTTTGCACTTGTGATAGTGTTGAAAAACCACTTTTCGCACTTGTGTTAGTGTTGAAAAACCACTTTTCGCACTTGTGTTGGTGCAGGAAGCCACTTTTGCACTTGTATTAGTGTGGAAAAACCACTTTTCGCACTTGTGTTAGTGTTGAAATACCACTTTTCGCACTTGTGTTAGTGTTGAAAAACCACTTTTCGCACTTGTGTTGGTGCAGGAAACCACTTTTGCACTTGTATTAGTGTGGAAAAAACACTTTTTGCACTTGTGATAGAGTTGAAAAACTACTTTTCGCACTTGTGTTAGTGTTGAAAAAACACTTTTCGCACTTGTGTTAGTGTTGGAAAACCACTTTTCGCACTTGTGTTGGTGCAGGAAACCACTTTTGCACTTGTATTAGTGTGGAAAAAACACTTTTTGCACTTGTGATAGTGTTGAAAAACCACTTTTCGCACTTGTGTTAGTGTTGAAAAACCACTTTTCGCACTTGTGTTGGTGCAGTAAACCACTTTTGCACTTGTATTAGTGTGGAAAAACCACTTTTCGCACTTGTGTTAGTGTTGAAAAACCACTTTTCGCACTTGTGTTAGTGTTGAAAAACCACTTTTCGCACTTGTGTTGGTGGAGTAAACTACTTTTGCACATGTATTAGTTTGGAAAAACCACTTTTCGCACTTGTGTTAGTGTTGAAAAACCACTTTTCGCACTTGTGTTCATGTTGAAAAACCACTTTTCGCACTTGTGTTGGTGCAGGAAACCACTTTTGCACTTGTATTAGTGTGGAAAAAACACTTTATGCACTTGTGATAGTGTTGAAAAACCACTTTTCGCACTTGTGTTAGTGTTGAAAAACCACTTTTCGCACTTGCGTTGGTGCAGGAAACCACTTTTGCACTTGTATTAGTGTGGAAAAAACCACTTTTCGCACTTGTGTTAGTGTTGAAAAACCACTTTTCGCACTTGTGTTAGTGTTGAAAATCCACTTTTCGCACTTGTGTTGGTGCAGGAAACCACTTTTGCACTTGTATTAGTGTGGAAGAAACACTTTTTGCACTTGTGATAGTGTTGAAAAACCACTTTTCGCACTTGTGTTAGTGTTGAAAAACCACTTTTCGCACTTGTGTTGGTGCAGGAAGCCACTTTTGCACTTGTATTAGTGTGGAAAAACCACTTTTTGCACTTGTGTTAGTGTTGAAATACCACTTTTCGCACTTGTGTTAGTGTTGAAAAACCACTTTTCGCACTTGTGTTGGTGCAGGAAACCACTTTTGCACTTGTATTAGTGTGGAAAAAACACTTTTTGCACTTGTGATAGTGTTGAAAAACTACTTTTCGCACTTGTGTTAGTGTTGAAAAACCACTTTTCGCACTTGTGTTAGTGTTGAAAAACCACTTTTCGCACTTGTGTTGGTGCAGGAAACCACTTTTGCACTTGTATTAGTGTGGAAAAAACCACTTTTCGCACTTGTGTTAGTGTTGAAAAACCACTTTTTGCACTTGTGTTAGTGTTGAAAAACCACTTTTCGCACTTGTGTTGGTGCAGGAAACCACTTTTGCACTTGTATTAGTGTGGAAAAACCACTTTTCGCACTTGTGTTAGTGTTGAAAAACCACTTTTCGCACTTGTGTTAGTGTTGAAAAACCACTTTTCGCACTTGTGTTGGTGCAGGAAACCACTTTTGCACTTGTATTAGTGTGGAAAAAACACTTTTTGCACTTGTGATAGTGTTGAAAAACCACTTTTCGCATTTGTGTTAGTGTTGAAAAACCACTTTTCGCACTTGTGTTGGTGCAGGAAACCACTTTTGCACTTGTATTAGTGTGAAAAACCACTTTTCGCACTGTGTTCGTGTTGAAAAACCACTTTTTGCATTTGTGTTAGTGTTGAAAAACCACTTTTCGCACTTGTGTTAGTGTTGAAAAACCACTTTTCGCACTTGTGTTAGTGTTGAAAGACCACTTTTCGCACTTGTGTTGGTGCAGGAAACCACTTTTGCACTTGTATTAGTGTGGAAAAAACACTTTTCGCACTTGTGTTAGTGTTGAAAAACCACTTTTCGCACTTGTGTTAGTGTTGAAAAACCACTTTTCGCACTTGTGTTGGTGTAGGAAACCACTTTTGCACTTGTATTAGTGTGGAAAAAACACTTTTCGCACTTGTGTTAGTCTTGAAAAACCACTTTTTGCACTTGTGTTAGTGTTGAAAAACCACTTTTCGCACTTGTGTTAGTGTTGAAAAACCACTTTTCGCACTTGTGTTAGTGTTGAAAGACCACTTTTCGCACTTGTGTTGGTGCAGGAAACCACTTTCGCACTTGTATTAGTGTGGAAAAAACACTTTTTGCACTTGTGATAGTGTTGAAAAACCACTTTTCGCACTTGTGTTAGTGTTGAAAAACCACTTTTCGCACTTGTGTTGGTGTAGGAAACCACTTTTGCACTTGTATTAGTGTGGAAAAACCACTTTTCGCACTTGTGTTAGTCTTGAAAAACCACTTTTTGCACTTGTGTTCGTGTTGAAAAACCACTTTTCGCACTTGTGTTGGTGCAGGAAACCACTTTTGCACTTGTATTAGTGTGGAAAAAACACTTTTTGCACTTGTGATAGTGTTGAAAAACCACTTTTCGCACTTGTGTTAGTGTTGAAAAACCACTTTTCGCACTTGTGTTGGTGCAGGAAACCACTTTTGCACTTGTATTAGTGTGGAAAAAACCACTTTTCGCACTTGTGTTAGTGTTGAAAAACCACTTTTCGCACTTGTGTTAGTGTTGAAAAACCACTTTTCGCACTTGTGTTGGTGCAGGAAACCACTTTTGCACTTGTATTAGTGTGGAAAAAACACTTTTTGCACTTGTGATAGTGTTGAAAAACCACTTTTCGCACTTGTGTTAGTGTTGAAAAACCACTTTTCGCACTTGTGTTGGTGCAGGAAACCACTTTTGCACTTGTATTAGTGTGGAAAAACCACTTTTCGCACTTGTGTTAGTGTTGAAAAACCATTTTCGCACTTGTGTTAGTGTTGAAAAACCACTTTTCACACTTGTGTTGGTGCAGGAAACCACTTTTGCACTTGTATTAGTGTGGAAAAACACTTTTTGCACTTGTGATAGTGTTGAAAAACAACTTTTCGCACTTGTGTTAGTGTTGAAAAACCACTTTTCGCACTTGTGTTGGTGCAGGAAACCACTTTTGCACTTGTATTAGTGTGGAAAAACCACTTTTCGCACTTGTGTTAGTGTTGAAAAACCATTTTTCGCACTTGTGTTAGTGTTGAAAAACCACTTTTCGCACTTGTGTTAGTGTTGAAAAACCACTTTTCGCACTTGTGTTGGTGCAGGAAACCACTTTTGCACTTGTATTGGTGTGGAAAAAACACTTTTTGCACTTGTGATAGTGTTGAAAAACCACTTTTCGCTCTTGTGTTAGTGTTGAAAAACCACTTTTCGCACTTGTGTTGGTGCAGGAAACCACTTTTGCACTTGTATTAGTGTGGAAAAAACACTTTATGCACTTGTGATAGTGTTGAAAAACCACTTTTCGCACTTGTGTTAGTGTTGAAAAACCACTTTTCGCACTTGCGTTGGTGCAGGAAACCACTTTTGCACTTGTATTAGTGTGGAAAAAACCACTTTTCGCACTTGTGTTAGTGTTGAAAAACCACTTTTCGCACTTGTGTTAGTGTTGAAAATCCACTTTTCGCACTTGTGTTGGTGCAGGAAACCACTTTTGCACTTGTATTAGTGTGGAAGAAACACTTTTTGCACTTGTGATAGTGTTGAAAAACCACTTTTCGCACTTGTGTTAGTGTTGAAAAACCACTTTTCGCACTTGTGTTGGTGCAGGAAGCCACTTTTGCACTTGTATTAGTGTGGAAAACCACTTTTTGCACTTGTGTTAGTGTTGAAATACCACTTTTCGCACTTGTGTTAGTGTTGAAAAACCACTTTTCGCACTTGTGTTGGTGCAGGAAACCACTTTTGCACTTGTATTAGTGTGGAAAAAACACTTTTTGCACTTGTGATAGTGTTGAAAAACTACTTTTCGCACTTGTGTTAGTGTTGAAAAACCACTTTTCGCACTTGTGTTAGTGTTGAAAAACCACTTTTCGCACTTGTGTTGGTGCAGGAACCCACTTTTGCACTTGTATTAGTGTGGAAAAAACCACTTTTCGCACTTGTGTTAGTGTTGAAAAACCACTTTTTGCACTTGTGTTAGTGTTGAAAAACCACTTTTCGCACTTGTGTTGGTGCAGGAAACCACTTTTGCACTTGTATTAGTGTGGAAAAACCACTTTTCGCACTTGTGTTAGTGTTGAAAAACCACTTTTCGCACTTGTGTTAGTGTTGAAAAACCACTTTTCGCACTTGTGTTGGTGCAGGAAACCACTTTTGCACTTGTATTAGTGTGGAAAAAACACTTTTTGCACTTGTGATAGTGTTGAAAAACCACTTTTCGCATTTGTGTTAGTGTTGAAAAACCACTTTTCGCACTTGTGTTGGTGCAGGAAACCACTTTTGCACTTGTATTAGTGTGAAAAACCACTTTTCGCACTTGTGTTCGTGTTGAAAAACCACTTTTTGCATTTGTGTTAGTGTTGAAAAACCACTTTTCGCACTTGTGTTAGTGTTGAAAAACCACTTTTCGCACTTGTGTTAGTGTTGAAAGACCACTTTTCGCACTTGTGTTGGTGCAGGAAACCACTTTTGCACTTGTATTAGTGTGGAAAAAACACTTTTCGCACTTGTGTTAGTGTTGAAATACCACTTTTCGCACTTGTGTTAGTGTTGAAAAACCACTTTTCGCACTTGTGTTGGTGTAGGAAACCACTTTTGCACTTGTATTAGTGTGGAAAAACCACTTTTCGCACTTGTGTTAGTCTTGAAAAACCACTTTTTGCACTTGTGTTAGTGTTGAAAAACCACTTTTCGCACTTGTGTTAGTGTTGAAAAACCACTTTTCGCACTTGTGTTAGTGTTGAAAGACCACTTTTCGCACTTGTGTTGGTGCAGGAAACCACTTTCGCACTTGTATTAGTGTGGAAAAAACACTTTTTGCACTTGTGATAGTGTTGAAAAACCACTTTTCGCACTTGTGTTAGTGTTGAAAAACCACTTTTCGCACTTGTGTTGGTGTAGGAAACCACTTTTGCACTTGTATTAGTGTGGAAAAACCACTTTTCGCACTTGTGTTAGTCTTGAAAAACCACTTTTTGCACTTGTGTTCGTGTTGAAAAACCACTTTTCGCACTTGTGTTGGTGCAGGAAACCACTTTTGCACTTGTATTAGTGTGGAAAAAACACTTTTTGCACTTGTGATAGTGTTGAAAAACCACTTTTCGCACTTGTGTTAGTGTTGAAAAACCACTTTTCGCACTTGTGTTGGTGCAGGAAACCACTTTTGCACTTGTATTAGTGTGGAAAAAACCACTTTTCGCACTTGTGTTAGTGTTGAAAAACCACTTTTCGCACTTGTGTTAGTGTTGAAAAACCACTTTTCGCACTTGTGTTGGTGCAGGAAACCACTTTTGCACTTGTATTAGTGTGGAAAAAACACTTTTTGCACTTGTGATAGTGTTGAAAAACCACTTTTCGCACTTGTGTTAGTGTTGAAAAACCACTTTTCGCACTTGTGTTGGTGCAGGAAACCACTTTTGCACTTGTATTAGTGTGGAAAAACCACTTTTCGCACTTGTGTTAGTGTTGAAAAACCATTTTCGCACTTGTGTTAGTGTTGAAAAACCACTTTTCACACTTGTGTTGGTGCAGGAAACCACTTTTGCACTTGTATTAGTGTGGAAAAACACTTTTTGCACTTGTGATAGTGTTGAAAAACAACTTTTCGCACTTGTGTTAGTGTTGAAAAACCACTTTTCGCACTTGTGTTGGTGCAGGAAACCACTTTTGCACTTGTATTAGTGTGGAAAAACCACTTTTCGCACTTGTGTTAGTGTTGAAAAACCATTTTTCGCACTTGTGTTAGTGTTGAAAAACCACTTTTCGCACTTGTGTTAGTGTTGAAAAACCACTTTTCGCACTTGTGTTGGTGCAGGAAACCACTTTTGCACTTGTATTGGTGTGGAAAAAACACTTTTTGCACTTGTGATAGTGTTGAAAAACCACTTTTCGCTCTTGTGTTAGTGTTGAAAAACCACTTTTCGCACTTGTGTTGGTGAAGGAAACCACTTTTGCACTTGTATTCGTGTGGAAAAAACACTTTTTGCACTTGTGATAGTGTTGAAAAACCACTTTTCGCACTTGTGTTAGTGTTGAAAAACCACTTTTCGCACTTGTGTTGGTGCAGGAAACCACTTTTGCACTTGTATTCGTGTGGAAAAAACACTTTTTGCACTTGTGATAGTGTTGAAAAACCACTTTTCGCACTTGTGTTAGTGTTGAAAAACCACTTTTCGCACTTGTGTTAGTGTTGAAAAACCACTTTTCGCACTTGTGTTAGTGTTGAAAGACCACTTTTCGCACTTGTGTTGGTGCAGGAAACCACTTTTGCACTTGTATTAGTGTGGAAAAAACACTTTTCGCACTTGTGTTAGTGTTGAAAAACCACTTTTCGCACTTGTGTTAGTGTTGAAAAACCACTTTTCGCACTTGTGTTGGTGTAGGAAACCACTTTTGCACTTGTATTAGTGTGGAAAAAACACTTTTCGCACTTGTGTTAGTCTTGAAAAACCACTTTTTGCACTTGTGTTAGTGTTGAAAAACCACTTTTCGCACTTGTGTTAGTGTTGAAAAACCACTTTTCGCACTTGTGTTAGTGTTGAAAGACCACTTTTCGCACTTGTGTTGGTGCAGGAAACCACTTTCGCACTTGTATTAGTGTGGAAAAAACACTTTTTGCACTTGTGATAGTGTTGAAAAACCACTTTTCGCACTTGTGTTAGTGTTGAAAAACCACTTTTCGCACTTGTGTTGGTGTAGGAAACCACTTTTGCACTTGTATTAGTGTGGAAAAACCACTTTTCGCACTTGTGTTAGTCTTGAAAAACCACTTTTTGCACTTGTGTTAGTGTTGAAAAACCACTTTTCGCACTTGTGTTGGTGCAGGAAACCACTTTTGCACTTGTATTAGTGTGGAAAAAACACTTTTTGCACTTGTGATAGTGTTGAAAAACCACTTTTCGCACTTGTGTTAGTGTTGAAAAACCACTTTTCGCACTTGTGTTGGTGCAGGAAACCACTTTTGCACTTGTATTAGTGTGGAAAAAACCACTTTTCGCACTTGTGTTAGTGTTGAAAAACCACTTTTCGCACTTGTGTTAGTGTTGAAAAACCACTTTTCGCACTTGTGTTGGTGCAGGAAACCACTTTTGCACTTGTATTAGTGTGGAAAAAACACTTTTTGCACTTGTGATAGTGTTGAAAAACCACTTTTCGCACTTGTGTTAGTGTTGAAAAACCACTTTTCGCACTTGTGTTGGTGCAGGAAACCACTTTTGCACTTGTATTAGTGTGGAAAAACCACTTTTCGCACTTGTGTTAGTGTTGAAAAACCATTTTCGCACTTGTGTTAGTGTTGAAAAACCACTTTTCACACTTGTGTTGGTGCAGGAAACCACTTTTGCACTTGTATTAGTGTGGAAAAACACTTTTTGCACTTGTGATAGTGTTGAAAAACAACTTTTCGCACTTGTGTTAGTGTTGAAAAACCACTTTTCGCACTTGTGTTGGTGCAGGAAACCACTTTTGCACTTGTATTAGTGTGGAAAAACCACTTTTCGCACTTGTGTTAGTGTTGAAAAACCATTTTTCGCACTTGTGTTAGTGTTGAAAAACCACTTTTCGCACTTGTGTTAGTGTTGAAAAACCACTTTTCGCACTTGTGTTGGTGCAGGAAACCACTTTTGCACTTGTATTGGTGTGGAAAAAACACTTTTTGCACTTGTGATAGTGTTGAAAAACCACTTTTCGCTCTTGTGTTAGTGTTGAAAAACCACTTTTCGCACTTGTGTTGGTGCAGGAAACCACTTTTGCACTTGTATTCGTGTGGAAAAAACACTTTTTGCACTTGTGATAGTGTTGAAAAACCACTTTTCGCACTTGTGTTAGTGTTGAAAAACCACTTTTCGCACTTGTGTTGGTGCAGGAAACCACTTTTGCACTTGTATTCGTGTGGAAAAAACACTTTTTGCACTTGTGATAGTGTTGAAAAACCACTTTTCGCACTTGTGTTAGTGTTGAAAAACCACTTTTCGCACTAGTGTTAGTGTTGAAAAACCACTTTTCGCACTTGTGTTGGTGCAGGAAACCACTTTTGCACTTGTATTAGTGTGGAAAAACCACTTTTCGCACTTGTGTTAGTGTTGAAAAACCACTTATCGCACTTGTGTTGGTGCAGGAAACCACTTTTGCACTTGTATTAGTGTGTAAAAATCACTTTTCGCACTTGTGTTAGTGTTGAAAAACCACTTTTCGCACTTGTGTTGGTGCAGGAAACCACTTTTGCACTTGTATTAGTGTGGAAAAAACACTTTTTGCACTTGTGATAGTGTTGAAAAACCACTTTTCGCACTTGTGTTAGTGTTGAAAAACCACTTTTCGCACTTGTGTTAGTGTTGAAAAACCACTTTTGCACTTGTATTAGTGTGGAAAAAACACTTTTTGCACTTGTGATAGTGTTGAAAAACCACTTTTCGCACTTGTGTTAGTGTTGAAAAACCACTTTTCGCACTTGTGTTGGTGCAGGAAACCACTTTTGCACTTGTATTAGTGCGGAAAAAGCACTTTTCGCACTTGTGTTAGTGTTGAAAAACCATTTTTCGCACTTGTGTTAGTGTTGAAAAACCACTTTTTGCACTTGTGTTAGTGTTGAAAAACCACTTTTCGCACTTGTGTTGGTGCAGGAAACCACTTTTGCACTTGTATTAGTGTGGAAAAAACCACTTTTCGCACTTGTGTTAGTGTTGAAAAACCACTTTTCGCACTTGTGTTAGTGTTGAAAAACCACTTTTCGCACTTGTGTTGGTGCAGGAAACCACTTTTGCACTTGTATTAGTGTGGAAAAAACACTTTTTGCACTTGTGATAGTGTTGAAAAACCACTTTTCGCACTTGTGTTAGTGTTGAAAAACCACTTTTCGCACTTGTGTTGGTGCAGGAAACCACTTTTGCACTTGTATTAGTGTGGAAAAACCACTTTTCGCACTTGTGTTAGTGTTGAAAAACCACTTTTCGCACTTGTGTTAGTGTTGAAAAACCACTTTTCACACTTGTGTTGGTGCAGGAAACCACTTTTGCACTTGTATTAGTGTGGAAAAACACTTTTTGCACTTGTGATAGTGTTGAAAAACAACTTTTCGCACTTGTGTTGGTGCAGGAAACCACTTTTGCACTTGTATTAGTGTAGAAAAACGACTTTTCGCACTTGTGTTAGTGTTGAAAAACCATTTTTCGCACTTGTGTTAGTGTTGAAAAACCACTTTTCGCACTTGTGTTAGTGTTGAAAAACCACTTTTCGCACTTGTGTTGGTGCAGGAAACCACTTTTGCACTTGTATTGGTGTGGAAAAACACTTTTTGCACTTGTGATAGTGTTGAAAAACCACTTTTCGCTCTTGTGCTAGTGTTGAAAAACCACTTTTCGCACTTGTGTTGGTGCAGGAAACCACTTTTGCACTTGTATTCGTGTGGAAAAAACACTTTTTGCACTTGTGATAGTGTTGAAAAACCACTTTTCGCACTTGTGTTAGTGTTGAAAAACCACTTTTCGCACTTGTGTTGGTGCAGGAAACCACTTTTGCACTTGTATTCGTGTGGAAAAAACACTTTTTGCACTTGTGATAGTGTTGAAAAACCACTTTTCGCACTTGTGTTAGTGTTGAAAAACCACTTTTCGCACTAGTGTTAGTGTTGAAAAACCACTTTTCGCACTTGTGTTGGTGCAGGAAACCACTTTTGCACTTGTATTAGTGTGGAAAAACCACTTTTCTCACTTGTGTTAGTGTTGAAAAACCACTTTTCGCACTTGTGTTGGTGCAGGAAACCACTTTTGCACTTGTACGTGTGTAAAAATCACTTTTCGCACTTGTGTTAGTGTTGAAAAACCACTTTTCGCACTTGTGTTGGTGCAGGAAACCACTTTTGCACTTGTATTAGTGTGGAAAAAACACTTTTTGCACTTGTGATAGTGTTGAAAAACCACTTTTCGCACTTGTGTTAGTGTTGAAAAACCACTTTTCGCACTTGTGTTAGTGTTGAAAAACCACTTTTCGCACTTGTGTTAGTGTTGAAAAACCACTTTTTGCACTTGTGTTGGTGCAGGAAACCACTTTTGCACTTGTATTAGTGTGGAAAAAACACTTTTTGCACTTGTGATAGTGTTGAAAAACCACTTTTCGCACTTGTGTTAGTGTTGAAAAACCACTTTTCGCACTTGTGTTAGTGTTGAAAAACCACTTTTCGCACTTGTGTTAGTGTTGAAAAACCACTTTTCGCACTTGTGTTGGTGCAGGAAACCACTTTTGCACTTGTATTCGTGTGGAAAAAACACTTTTTGCACTTGTGATAG
Organism: Myxine glutinosa; assembly: GCF_964187855.1. NCBI lineage: Eukaryota > Metazoa > Chordata > Myxini > Myxiniformes > Myxinidae > Myxine > Myxine glutinosa. Next base: position 187,531 of record NW_027616435.1, on the reverse strand, counting down.
TGTTGAAAAACCACTTTTCGCACTTGTGTTAGTGTTGAAAAACCACTTTTCGCACTTGTGTTAGTGTTGAAAAACCACTTTTCGCACTTGTGTTAGTGTTGAAAGACCACTTTTCGCACTTGTGTTGGTGCAGGAAACCACTTTTGCACTTGTATTAGTGTGGAAAAAACACTTTTCGCACTTGTGTTAGTGTTGAAAAACCACTTTTCGCACTTGTGTTAGTGTTGAAAAACCACTTTTCGCACTTGTGTTGGTGTAGGAAACCACTTTTGCACTTGTATTAGTGTGGAAAAAACACTTTTCGCACTTGTGTTAGTCTTGAAAAACCACTTTTTGCACTTGTGTTAGTGTTGAAAAACCACTTTTCGCACTTGTGTTAGTGTTGAAAAACCACTTTTCGCACTTGTGTTAGTGTTGAAAGACCACTTTTCGCACTTGTGTTGGTGCAGGAAACCACTTTCGCACTTGTATTAGTGTGGAAAAAACACTTTTTGCACTTGTGATAGTGTTGAAAAACCACTTTTCGCACTTGTGTTAGTGTTGAAAAACCACTTTTCGCACTTGTGTTGGTGTAGGAAACCACTTTTGCACTTGTATTAGTGTGGAAAAACCACTTTTCGCACTTGTGTTAGTCTTGAAAAACCACTTTTTGCACTTGTGTTAGTGTTGAAATACCACTTTTCGCACTTGTGTTGGTGCAGGAAACCACTTTTGCACTTGTATTAGTGTGGAAAAAACACTTTTTGCACTTGTGATAGTGTTGAAAAACCACTTTTCGCACTTGTGTTAGTGTTGAAAAACCACTTTTCGCACTTGTGTTGGTGCAGGAAACCACTTTTGCACTTGTATTAGTGTGGAAAAAACCACTTTTCGCACTTGTGTTAGTGTTGAAAAACCACTTTTCGCACTTGTGTTAGTGTTGAAAAACCACTTTTCGCACTTGTGTTGGTGCAGGAAACCACTTTTGCACTTGTATTAGTGTGGAAAAAACACTTTTTGCACTTGTGATAGTGTTGAAAAACCACTTTTCGCACTTGTGTTAGTGTTGAAAAACCACTTTTCGCACTTGTGTTGGTGCAGGAAACCACTTTTGCACTTGTATTAGTGTGGAAAAACCACTTTTCGCACTTGTGTTAGTGTTGAAAAACCATTTTCGCACTTGTGTTAGTGTTGAAAAACCACTTTTCACACTTGTGTTGGTGCAGGAAACCACTTTTGCACTTGTATTAGTGTGGAAAAACACTTTTTGCACTTGTGATAGTGTTGAAAAACAACTTTTCGCACTTGTGTTAGTGTTGAAAAACCACTTTTCGCACTTGTGTTGGTGCAGGAAACCACTTTTGCACTTGTATTAGTGTGGAAAAACCACTTTTCGCACTTGTGTTAGTGTTGAAAAACCATTTTTCGCACTTGTGTTAGTGTTGAAAAACCACTTTTCGCACTTGTGTTAGTGTTGAAAAACCACTTTTCGCACTTGTGTTGGTGCAGGAAACCACTTTTGCACTTGTATTGGTGTGGAAAAAACACTTTTTGCACTTGTGATAGTGTTGAAAAACCACTTTTCGCTCTTGTGTTAGTGTTGAAAAACCACTTTTCGCACTTGTGTTGGTGCAGGAAACCACTTTTGCACTTGTATTCGTGTGGAAAAAACACTTTTTGCACTTGTGATAGTGTTGAAAAACCACTTTTCGCACTTGTGTTAGTGTTGAAAAACCACTTTTCGCACTTGTGTTGGTGCAGGAAACCACTTTTCGCACTTGTGTTGGTGCAGGAAACCACTTTTGCACTTGTATTAGTGTGGAAAAACCACTTTTCGCACTTGTGTTAGTGTTGAAAAACCACTTTTCGCACTTGTGTTGGTGCAGGAAACCACTTTTGCACTTGTATTAGTGTGTAAAAATCACTTTTCGCACTTGTGTTAGTGTTGAAAAACCACTTTTCGCACTTGTGTTGGTGCAGGAAACCACTTTTGCACTTGTATTAGTGTGGAAAAAACACTTTTTGCACTTGTGATAGTGTTGAAAAACCACTTTTCGCACTTGTGTTAGTGTTGAAAAACCACTTTTCGCACTTGTGTTAGTGTTGAAAAACCACTTTTGCACTTGTATTAGTGTGGAAAAAACACTTTTTGCACTTGTGATAGTGTTGAAAAACCACTTTTCGCACTTGTGTTAGTGTTGAAAAACCACTTTTCGCACTTGTGTTGGTGCAGGAAACCACTTTTGCACTTGTATTAGTGCGGAAAAAGCACTTTTCGCACTTGTGTTAGTGTTGAAAAACCATTTTTCGCACTTGTGTTAGTGTTGAAAAACCACTTTTTGCACTTGTGTTAGTGTTGAAAAACCACTTTTCGCACTTGTGTTGGTGCAGGAAACCACTTTTGCACTTGTATTGGTGTGGAAAAAACACTTTTCGCACTTGTGTTAGTGTTGAAAAACCACTTTTCGCACTTGTGTTAATGTTGAAAAACCACTTTTCGCACTTGTGTTAGTGTTGAAAAACCACTTTTCGCACTTGTGTTGGTGCAGGAAACCACTTTTGCAATTATATTAGTGTGGAAAAAACACTTTTTGCACTTGTGATAGTGTTGAAAAACCACTTTTCGCTCTTGTGTTAGTGTTGAAAAACCACTTTTCGCACTTGTGTTGGTGCAGGAAAACACTTTTGCACTTGTATTCGTGTGGAAAAAACACTTTTTGCACTTGTGATAGTGTTGAAAAACCACTTTTCGCACTTGTGTTAGTGTTGAAAAACCACTTTTCGCACTTGTGTTGGTGCAGGAAACCACTTTTGCACTTGCATTAGTGTGGAAAACCACTTTTCGCACTTGTGTTATTGTTGAAAAACCACTTTTCGCACTTGTGTTGGTGCAGGAAACCACTTTTGCACTTGTATTAGTGTGGAAAAACCACTTTTCGCACTTGTGTTAGTGTTGAAAAACCACTTTTCGCACTTGTGTTAGTGTTGAAAAACCACTTTTCGCACTTGTGTTCGTGTTGAAAAACCACTTTTCGCACTTGTGTTGGTGCAGGAAACCACTTTCGCACTTGTATTAGTGTGGAAAAAACACTTTTTGCACTTGTGATAGTGTTGAAAAACCACTTTTCGCACTTGTGTTAGTGTTGAAAAACCACTTTTCGCACTTGTGTTGGGTGCAGGAAACCACTTTTGCACTTGTATTAGTGTGGAAAAACCACTTTTCGCACTTGTGTTAGTCTTGAAAAACCACTTTTTGCACTTGTGTTAGTGTTGAAAAACCACTTTTCGCACTTGTGTTGGTGCAGGAAACCACTTTTGCACTTGTATTAGTGTGGAAAAAACACTTTTTGCACTTGTGATAGTGTTGAAAAACCACTTTTCGCACTTGTGTTAGTGTTGAAAAACCACTTTTCGCACTTGTGTTGGTGCAGGAAACCACTTTTGCACTTGTATTAGTGTGGAAAAAACCACTTTTCGCACTTGTGTTAGTGTTGAAAAACCACTTTTCGCACTTGTGTTAGTGTTGAAAAACCACTTTTCGCACTTGTGTTGGTGCAGGAAACCACTTTTGCACTTGTATTAGTGTGGAAAAAACACTTTTTGCACTTGTGATAGTGTTGAAAAACCACTTTTCGCACTTGTGTTAGTGTTGAAAAACCACTTTTCGCACTTGTGTTGGTGCAGGAAACCACTTTTGCACTTGTATTAGTGTGGAAAAACCACTTTTCGCACTTGTGTTAGTGTTGAAAAACCACTTTTCGCACTTGTGTTAGTGTTGAAAAACCACTTTTCACACTTGTATTGGTGCAGGAAACCACTTTTGCACTTGTATTAGTGTGGAAAAACACTTTTTGCACTTGTGATAGTGTTGAAAAACAACTTTTCGCACTTGTGTTGGTGCAGGAAACCACTTTTGCACTTGTATTAGTGTAGAAAAACGACTTTTCGCACTTGTGTTAGTGTTGAAAAACCATTTTTCGCACTTGTGTTAGTGTTGAAAAACCACTTTTCGCACTTGTGTTAGTGTTGAAAAACCACTTTTCGCACTTGTGTTGGTGCAGGAAACCACTTTTGCACTTGTATTGGTGTGGAAAAACACTTTTTGCACTTGTGATAGTGTTGAAAAACCACTTTTCGCTCTTGTGCTAGTGTTGAAAAACCACTTTTCGCACTTGTGTTGGTGCAGGAAACCACTTTTGCACTTGTATTCGTGTGGAAAAAACACTTTTTGCACTTGTGATAGTGTTGAAAAACCACTTTTCGCACTTGTGTTAGTGTTGAAAAACCACTTTTCGCACTTGTGTTGGTGCAGGAAACCACTTTTGCACTTCTATTCGTGTGGAAAAAACACTTTTTGCACTTGTGATAGTGTTGAAAAACCACTTTTCGCACTTGTGTTAGTGTTGAAAAACCACTTTTCGCACTAGTGTTAGTGTTGAAAAACCACTTTTCGCACTTGTGTTGGTGCAGGAAACCACTTTTGCACTTGTATTAGTGTGGAAAAACCACTTTTCTCACTTGTGTTAGTGTTGAAAAACCACTTTTCGCACTTGTGTTGGTGCAGGAAACCACTTTTGCACTTGTACGTGTGTAAAAATCACTTTTCGCACTTGTGTTAGTGTTGAAAAACCACTTTTCGCACTGGTGTTGGTGCAGGAAACCACTTTTGCACTTGTATTAGTGTGGAAAAAACACTTTTTGCACTTGTGATAGTGTTGAAAAACCACTTTTCGCACTTGTGTTAGTGTTGAAAAACCACTTTTCGCACTTGTGTTAGTGTTGAAAAACCACTTTTCGCACTTGTGTTAGTGTTGAAAAACCACTTTTTGCACTTGTGTTGGTGCAGGAAACCACTTTTGCACTTCTATTAGTGTGGAAAAAACACTTTTTGCACTTGTGATAGTGTTGAAAAACCACTTTTCGCACTTGTGTTAGTGTTGAAAAACCACTTTTCGCACTTGTGTTAGTGTTGAAAAACCACTTTTCGCACTTGTGTTGGTGCAGGAAACCACTTTTGCACTTATATTAGTGTGGAAAAAACACTTTTTGCACTTGTGATAGTGTTGAAAAACCACTTTTCGCACTTGTGTTAGTGTTGAAAAACCACTTTTCACACTTGTGTTAGTGTTGAAAAACCACTTTTCGCACTTGTGTTGGTGCAGGAAACCACTTTTGCACTTATATTAGTGTGGAAAAAACACTTTTTGCACTTGTGATAGTGTTGAAAAACCACATTTCGCACTTGTGTTAGTGTTGAAAAACCACTTTTCGCACTTGTGTTGGTGCAGGAAACCACTTTTGCACTTGTATTAGTGCGGAAAAAGCACTTTTCGCACTTGTGTTAGTGTTGAAAAACCATTTTTCGCACTTGTGTTAGTGTTGAAAAACCACTTTTCGCACTTGTGTTGGTGCAGTAAACCACTTTTGCACTTGTATTAGTGTGGAAAAACCACTTTTCGCACTTGTGTTAGTGTTGAAAAACCACTTTTCGCACTTGTGTTAGTGTTGAAAAACCACTTTTCGCACTTGTGTTGGTGGAGTAAACTACTTTTGCACATGTATTAGTTTGGAAAAACCACTTTTCGCACTTGTGTTAGTGTTGAAAAACCACTTTTCGCACTTGTGTTCATGTTGAAAAACCACTTTTCGCACTTGTGTTGGTGCAGGAAACCACTTTTGCACTTGTATTAGTGTGGAAAAAACACTTTATGCACTTGTGATAGTGTTGAAAAACCACTTTTCGCACTTGTGTTAGTGTTGAAAAACCACTTTTCGCACTTGCGTTGGTGCAGGAAACCACTTTTGCACTTGTATTAGTGTGGAAAAAACCACTTTTCGCACTTGTGTTAGTGTTGAAAAACCACTTTTCGCACTTGTGTTAGTGTTGAAAATCCACTTTTCGCACTTGTGTTGGTGCAGGAAACCACTTTTGCACTTGTATTAGTGTGGAAGAAACACTTTTTGCACTTGTGATAGTGTTGAAAAACCACTTTTCGCACTTGTGTTAGTGTTGAAAAACCACTTTTCGCACTTGTGTTGGTGCAGGAAGCCACTTTTGCACTTGTATTAGTGTGGAAAAACCACTTTTTGCACTTGTGTTAGTGTTGAAATACCACTTTTCGCACTTGTGTTAGTGTTGAAAAACCACTTTTCGCACTTGTGTTGGTGCAGGAAACCACTTTTGCACTTGTATTAGTGTGGAAAAAACACTTTTTGCACTTGTGATAGTGTTGAAAAACTACTTTTCGCACTTGTGTTAGTGTTGAAAAACCACTTTTCGCACTTGTGTTAGTGTTGAAAAACCACTTTTCGCACTTGTGTTGGTGCAGGAACCCACTTTTGCACTTGTATTAGTGTGGAAAAAACCACTTTTCGCACTTGTGTTAGTGTTGAAAAACCACTTTTTGCACTTGTGTTAGTGTTGAAAAACCACTTTTCGCACTTGTGTTGGTGCAGGAAACCACTTTTGCACTTGTATTAGTGTGGAAAAACCACTTTTCGCACTTGTGTTAGTGTTGAAAAACCACTTTTCGCACTTGTGTTAGTGTTGAAAAACCACTTTTCGCACTTGTGTTGGTGCAGGAAACCACTTTTGCACTTGTATTAGTGTGGAAAAAACACTTTTTGCACTTGTGATAGTGTTGAAAAACCACTTTTCGCATTTGTGTTAGTGTTGAAAAACCACTTTTCGCACTTGTGTTGGTGCAGGAAACCACTTTTGCACTTGTATTAGTGTGAAAAACCACTTTTCGCACTTGTGTTCGTGTTGAAAAACCACTTTTTGCATTTGTGTTAGTGTTGAAAAACCACTTTTCGCACTTGTGTTAGTGTTGAAAAACCACTTTTCGCACTTGTGTTAGTGTTGAAAGACCACTTTTCGCACTTGTGTTGGTGCAGGAAACCACTTTTGCACTTGTATTAGTGTGGAAAAAACACTTTTCGCACTTGTGTTAGTGTTGAAAAACCACTTTTTGCACTTGTGTTAGTGTTGAAAAACCACTTTTCGCACTTGTGTTGGTGTAGGAAACCACTTTTGCACTTGTATTAGTGTGGAAAAAACACTTTTCGCACTTGTGTTAGTCTTGAAAAACCACTTTTTGCACTTGTGTTAGTGTTGAAAAACCACTTTTCGCACTTGTGTTAGTGTTGAAAAACCACTTTTCGCACTTGTGTTAGTGTTGAAAGACCACTTTTCGCACTTGTGTTGGTGCAGGAAACCACTTTCGCACTTGTATTAGTGTGGAAAAAACACTTTTTGCACTTGTGATAGTGTTGAAAAACCACTTTTCGCACTTGTGTTAGTGTTGAAAAACCACTTTTCGCACTTGTGTTGGTGTAGGAAACCACTTTTGCACTTGTATTAGTGTGGAAAAACCACTTTTCGCACTTGTGTTAGTCTTGAAAAACCACTTTTTGCACTTGTGTTAGTGTTGAAAAACCACTTTTCGCACTTGTGTTGGTGCAGGAAACCACTTTTGCACTTGTATTAGTGTGGAAAAAACACTTTTTGCACTTGTGATAGTGTTGAAAAACCACTTTTCGCACTTGTGTTAGTGTTGAAAAACCACTTTTCGCACTTGTGTTGGTGCAGGAAACCACTTTTGCTCTTGTATTAGTGTGGAAAAAACCACTTTTCGCACTTGTGTTAGTGTTGAAAAACCACTTTTCGCACGTGTGTTAGTGTTGAAAAACCACTTTTCGCACTTGTGTTGGTGCAGGAAACCACTTTTGCACTTGTATTAGTGTGGAAAAAACACTTTTTGCACTTGTGATAGTGTTGAAAAACCACTTTTCGCACTTGTGTTAGTGTTGAAAAACCACTTTTCGCACTTGTGTTGGTGCAGGAAACCACTTTTGCACTTGTATTAGTGTGGAAAAACCACTTTTCGCACTTGTGTTAGTGTTGAAAAACCATTTTCGCACTTGTGTTAGTGTTGAAAAACCACTTTTCACACTTGTGTTGGTGCAGGAAACCACTTTTGCACTTGTATTAGTGTGGAAAAACACTTTTTGCACTTGTGATAGTGTTGAAAAACAACTTTTCGCACTTGTGTTAGTGTTGAAAAACCACTTTTCGCACTTGTGTTGGTGCAGGAAACCACTTTTGCACTTGTATTAGTGTGGAAAAACCACTTTTCGCACTTGTGTTAGTGTTGAAAAACCATTTTTCGCACTTGTGTTAGTGTTGAAAAACCACTTTTCGCACTTGTGTTAGTGTTGAAAAACCACTTTTCGCACTTGTGTTGGTGCAGGAAACCACTTTTGCACTTGTATTGGTGTGGAAAAAACACTTTTTGCACTTGTGATAGTGTTGAAAAACCACTTTTCGCTCTTGTGTTAGTGTTGAAAAACCACTTTTCGCACTTGTGTTGGTGCAGGAAACCACTTTTGCACTTGTATTCGTGTGGAAAAAACACTTTTTGCACTTGTGATAGTGTTGAAAAACCACTTTTCGCACTTGTGTTAGTGTTGAAAAACCACTTTTCGCACTTGTGTTGGTGCAGGAAACCACTTTTGCACTTGTATTCGTGTGGAAAAAACACTTTTTGCACTTGTGATAGTGTTGAAAAACCACTTTTCGCACTTGTGTTAGTGTTGAAAAACCACTTTTCGCACTTGTGTTAGTGTTGAAAAACCACTTTTCGCACTTGTGTTAGTGTTGAAAGACCACTTTTCGCACTTGTGTTGGTGCAGGAAACCACTTTTGCACTTGTATTAGTGTGGAAAAAACACTTTTCGCACTTGTGTTAGTGTTGAAAAACCACTTTTCGCACTTGTGTTAGTGTTGAAAAACCACTTTTCGCACTTGTGTTGGTGTAGGAAACCACTTTTGCACTTGTATTAGTGTGGAAAAAACACTTTTCGCACTTGTGTTAGTCTTGAAAAACCACTTTTTGCACTTGTGTTAGTGTTGAAAAACCACTTTTCGCACTTGTGTTAGTGTTGAAAAACCACTTTTCGCACTTGTGTTAGTGTTGAAAGACCACTTTTCGCACTTGTGTTGGTGCAGGAAACCACTTTCGCACTTGTATTAGTGTGGAAAAAACACTTTTTGCACTTGTGATAGTGTTGAAAAACCACTTTTCGCACTTGTGTTAGTGTTGAAAAACCACTTTTCGCACTTGTGTTGGTGCAGGAAACCACTTTTGCACTTGTATTAGTGTGGAAAAAACACTTTTTGCACTTGTGATAGTGTTGAAAAACCACTTTTCGCACTTGTGTTAGTGTTGAAAAACCACTTTTCGCACTTGTGTTGGTGCAGGAAACCACTTTTGCACTTGTATTAGTGTGGAAAAAACCACTTTTCGCACTTGTGTTAGTGTTGAAAAACCACTTTTCGCACTTGTGTTAGTGTTGAAAAACCACTTTTCGCACTTGTGTTGGTGCAGGAAACCACTTTTGCACTTGTATTAGTGTGGAAAAAACACTTTTTGCACTTGTGATAGTGTTGAAAAACCACTTTTCGCACTTGTGTTAGTGTTGAAAAACCACTTTTCGCACTTGTGTTGGTGCAGGAAACCACTTTTGCACTTGTATTAGTGTGGAAAAACCACTTTTCGCACTTGTGTTAGTGTTGAAAAACCATTTTCGCACTTGTGTTAGTGTTGAAAAACCACTTTTCACACTTGTGTTGGTGCAGGAAACCACTTTTGCACTTGTATTAGTGTGGAAAAACACTTTTTGCACTTGTGATAGTGTTGAAAAACAACTTTTCGCACTTGTGTTAGTGTTGAAAAACCACTTTTCGCACTTGTGTTGGTGCAGGAAACCACTTTTGCACTTGTATTAGTGTGGAAAAACCACTTTTCGCACTTGTGTTAGTGTTGAAAAACCATTTTTCGCACTTGTGTTAGTGTTGAAAAACCACTTTTCGCACTTGTGTTAGTGTTGAAAAACCACTTTTCGCACTTGTGTTGGTGCAGGAAACCACTTTTGCACTTGTATTGGTGTGGAAAAAACACTTTTTGCACTTGTGATAGTGTTGAAAAACCACTTTTCGCTCTTGTGTTAGTGTTGAAAAACCACTTTTCGCACTTGTGTTGGTGCAGGAAACCACTTTTGCACTTGTATTCGTGTGGAAAAAACACTTTTTGCACTTGTGATAGTGTTGAAAAACCACTTTTCGCACTTGTGTTAGTGTTGAAAAACCACTTTTCGCACTTGTGTTGGTGCAGGAAACCACTTTTGCACTTGTATTCGTGTGGAAAAAACACTTTTTGCACTTGTGATAGTGTTGAAAAACCACTTTTCGCACTTGTGTTAGTGTTGAAAAACCACTTTTCGCACTAGTGTTAGTGTTGAAAAACCACTTTTCGCACTTGTGTTGGTGCAGGAAACCACTTTTGCACTTGTATTAGTGTGGAAAAACCACTTTTCGCACTTGTGTTAGTGTTGAAAAACCACTTTTCGCACTTGTGTTGGTGCAGGAAACCACTTTTGCACTTGTATTAGTGTGGAAAAAACACTTTTCGCACTTGTGTTAGTCTTGAAAAACCACTTTTTGCACTTGTGTTAGTGTTGAAAAACCACTTTTCGCACTTGTGTTAGTGTTGAAAAACCACTTTTCGCACTTGTGTTAGTGTTGAAAGACCACTTTTCGCACTTGTGTTGGTGCAGGAAACCACTTTCGCACTTGTATTAGTGTGGAAAAAACACTTTTTGCACTTGTGATAGTGTTGAAAAACCACTTTTCGCACTTGTGTTAGTGTTGAAAAACCACTTTTCGCACTTGTGTTGGTGTAGGAAACCACTTTTGCACTTGTATTAGTGTGGAAAAACCACTTTTCGCACTTGTGTTAGTCTTGAAAAACCACTTTTTGCACTTGTGTTAGTGTTGAAAAACCACTTTTCGCACTTGTGTTGGTGCAGGAAACCACTTTTGCACTTGTATTAGTGTGGAAAAAACACTTTTTGCACTTGTGATAGTGTTGAAAAACCACTTTTCGCACTTGTGTTAGTGTTGAAAAACCACTTTTCGCACTTGTGTTGGTGCAGGAAACCACTTTTGCACTTGTATTAGTGTGGAAAAAACCACTTTTCGCACTTGTGTTAGTGTTGAAAAACCACTTTTCGCACTTGTGTTAGTGTTGAAAAACCACTTTTCGCACTTGTGTTGGTGCAGGAAACCACTTTTGCACTTGTATTAGTGTGGAAAAAACACTTTTTGCACTTGTGATAGTGTTGAAAAACCACTTTTCGCACTTGTGTTAGTGTTGAAAAACCACTTTTCGCACTTGTGTTGGTGCAGGAAACCACTTTTGCACTTGTATTAGTGTGGAAAAACCACTTTTCGCACTTGTGTTAGTGTTGAAAAACCATTTTCGCACTTGTGTTAGTGTTGAAAAACCACTTTTCACACTTGTGTTGGTGCAGGAAACCACTTTTGCACTTGTATTAGTGTGGAAAAACACTTTTTGCACTTGTGATAGTGTTGAAAAACAACTTTTCGCACTTGTGTTAGTGTTGAAAAACCACTTTTCGCACTTGTGTTGGTGCAGGAAACCACTTTTGCACTTGTATTAGTGTGGAAAAACCACTTTTCGCACTTGTGTTAGTGTTGAAAAACCATTTTTCGCACTTGTGTTAGTGTTGAAAAACCACTTTTCGCACTTGTGTTAGTGTTGAAAAACCACTTTTCGCACTTGTGTTGGTGCAGGAAACCACTTTTGCACTTGTATTGGTGTGGAAAAAACACTTTTTGCACTTGTGATAGTGTTGAAAAACCACTTTTCGCTCTTGTGTTAGTGTTGAAAAACCACTTTTCGCACTTGTGTTGGTGCAGGAAACCACTTTTGCACTTGTATTCGTGTGGAAAAAACACTTTTTGCACTTGTGATAGTGTTGAAAAACCACTTTTCGCACTTGTGTTAGTGTTGAAAAACCACTTTTCGCACTTGTGTTGGTGCAGGAAACCACTTTTGCACTTGTATTCGTGTGGAAAAAACACTTTTTGCACTTGTGATAGTGTTGAAAAACCACTTTTCGCACTTGTGTTAGTGTTGAATAACCACTTTTCGCACTTGTGTTAGTGTTGAAAAACCACTTTTCGCACTTGTGTTAGTGTTGAAAGACCACTTTTCGCACTTGTGTTGGTGCAGGAAACCACTTTTGCACTTGTATTAGTGTGGAAAAAACACTTTTCGCACTTGTGTTAGTGTTGAAAAACCACTTTTCGCACTTGTGTTAGTGTTGAAAAACCACTTTTCGCACTTGTGTTGGTGTAGGAAACCACTTTTGCACTTGTATTAGTGTGGAAAAAACACTTTTCGCACTTGTGTTAGTCTTGAAAAACCACTTTTTGCACTTGTGTTAGTGTTGAAAAACCACTTTTCGCACTTGTGTTAGTGTTGAAAAACCACTTTTCGCACTTGTGTTAGTGTTGAAAGACCACTTTTCGCACTTGTGTTGGTGCAGGAAACCACTTTCGCACTTGTATTAGTGTGGAAAAAACACTTTTTGCACTTGTGATAGTGTTGAAAAACCACTTTTCGCACTTGTGTTAGTGTTGAAAAACCACTTTTCGCACTTGTGTTGGTGTAGGAAACCACTTTTGCACTTGTATTAGTGTGGAAAAACCACTTTTCGCACTTGTGTTAGTCTTGAAAAACCACTTTTTGCACTTGTGTTAGTGTTGAAAAACCACTTTTCGCACTTGTGTTGGTGCAGGAAACCACTTTTGCACTTGTATTAGTGTGGAAAAAACACTTTTTGCACTTGTGATAGTGTTGAAAAACCACTTTTCGCACTTGTGTTAGTGTTGAAAAACCACTTTTCGCACTTGTGTTGGTGCAGGAAACCACTTTTGCACTTGTATTAGTGTGGAAAAAACCACTTTTCGCACTTGTGTTAGTGTTGAAAAACCACTTTTCGCACTTGTGTTAGTGTTGAAAAACCACTTTTCGCACTTGTGTTGGTGCAGGAAACCACTTTTGCACTTGTATTAGTGTGGAAAAAACACTTTTTGCACTTGTGATAGTGTTGAAAAACCACTTTTCGCACTTGTGTTAGTGTTGAAAAACCACTTTTCGCACTTGTGTTGGTGCAGGAAACCACTTTTGCACTTGTATTAGTGTGGAAAAACCACTTTTCGCACTTGTGTTAGTGTTGAAAAACCATTTTCGCACTTGTGTTAGTGTTGAAAAACCACTTTTCACACTTGTGTTGGTGCAGGAAACCACTTTTGCACTTGTATTAGTGTGGAAAAACACTTTTTGCACTTGTGATAGTGTTGAAAAACAACTTTTCGCACTTGTGTTAGTGTTGAAAAACCACTTTTCGCACTTGTGTTGGTGCAGGAAACCACTTTTGCACTTGTATTAGTGTGGAAAAACCACTTTTCGCACTTGTGTTAGTGTTGAAAAACCATTTTTCGCACTTGTGTTAGTGTTGAAAAACCACTTTTCGCACTTGTGTTAGTGTTGAAAAACCACTTTTCGCACTTGTGTTGGTGCAGGAAACCACTTTTGCACTTGTATTGGTGTGGAAAAAACACTTTTTGCACTTGTGATAGTGTTGAAAAACCACTTTTCGCTCTTGTGTTAGTGTTGAAAAACCACTTTTCGCACTTGTGTTGGTGCAGGAAACCACTTTTGCACTTGTATTCGTGTGGAAAAAACACTTTTTGCACTTGTGATAGTGTTGAAAAACCACTTTTCGCACTTGTGTTAGTGTTGAAAAACCACTTTTCGCACTTGTGTTGGTGCAGGAAACCACTTTTGCACTTGTATTCGTGTGGAAAAAACACTTTTTGCACTTGTGATAGTGTTGAAAAACCACTTTTCGCACTTGTGTTAGTGTTGAAAAACCACTTTTCGCACTAGTGTTAGTGTTGAAAAACCACTTTTCGCACTTGTGTTGGTGCAGGAAACCACTTTTGCACTTGTATTAGTGTGGAAAAACCACTTTTCGCACTTGTGTTAGTGTTGAAAAACCACTTTTCGCACTTGTGTTGGTGCAGGAAACCACTTTTGCACTTGTATTAGTGTGTAAAAATCACTTTTCGCACTTGTGTTAGTGTTGAAAAACCACTTTTCGCACTTGTGTTGGTGCAGGAAACCACTTTTGCACTTGTATTAGTGTGGAAAAAACACTTTTTGCACTTGTGATAGTGTTGAAAAACCACTTTCGCACTTGTGTTAGTGTTGAAAAACCACTTTTCGCACTTGTGTTAGTGTTGAAAAACCACTTTTGCACTTGTATTAGTGTGGAAAAAACACTTTTTGCACTTGTGATAGTGTTGAAAAACCACTTTTCGCACTTGTGTTAGTGTTGAAAAACCACTTTTCGCACTTGTGTTGGTGCAGGAAACCACTTTTGCACTTGTATTAGTGCGGAAAAAGCACTTTTCGCACTTGTGTTAGTGTTGAAAAACCATTTTTCGCACTTGTGTTAGTGTTGAAAAACCACTTTTTGCACTTGTGTTAGTGTTGAAAAACCACTTTTCGCACTTGTGTTGGTGCAGGAAACCACTTTTGCACTTGTATTGGTGTGGAAAAAACACTTTTCGCACTTGTGTTAGTGTTGAAAAACCACTTTTCGCACTTGTGTTAATGTTGAAAAACCACTTTTCGCACTTGTGTTAGTGTTGAAAAACCACTTTTCGCACTTGTGTTGGTGCAGGAAACCACTTTTGCACTTATATTAGTGTGGAAAAAACACTTTTTGCACTTGTGATAGTGTTGAAAAACCACTTTTCGCTCTTGTGTTAGTGTTGAAAAACCACTTTTCGCACTTGTGTTGGTGCAGGAAACCACTTTTGCACTTGTATTCGTGTGGAAAAAACACTTTTTGCACTTGTGATAGTGTTGAAAAACCACTTTTCGCAATTGTGTTAGTGTTGAAAAACCACTTTTCGCACTTGTGTTGGTGCAGGAAACCACTTTTGCACTTGCATTAGTGTGGAAAACCACTTTTCGCACTTGTGTTATTGTTGAAAAACCACTTTTCGCACTTGTGTTGGTGCAGGAAACCACTTTTGCACTTGTATTCGTGTGGAAAAACCACTTTTCGCACTTGTGTTAGTGTTGAAAAACCACTTTTCGCACTTGTGTTAGTGTTGAAAAACCACTTTTCGCACTTGTGTTCGTGTTGAAAAACCACTTTTCGCACTTGTGTTGGTGCAGGAAACCACTTTCGCACTTGTATTAGTGTGGAAAAAACACTTTTTGCACTTGTGATAGTGTTGAAAAACCACTTTTCGCACTTGTGTTAGTGTTGAAAAACCACTTTTCGCACTTGTGTTGGTGCAGGAAACCACTTTTGCACTTGTATTAGTGTGGAAAAACCACTTTTCGCACTTGTGTTAGTCTTGAAAAACCACTTTTTGCACTTGTGTTAGTGTTGAAAAACCACTTTTCGCACTTGTGTTGGTGCAGGAAACCACTTTTGCACTTGTATTAGTGTGGAAAAAACACTTTTTGCACTTGTGATAGTGTTGAAAAACCACTTTTCGCACTTGTGTTAGTGTTGAAAAACCACTTTTCGCACTTGTGTTGGTGCAGGAAACCACTTTTGCACTTGTATTAGTGTGGAAAAACCACTTTTCGCACTTGTGTTAGTGTTGAAAAACCACTTTTCGCACTTGTGTTAGTGTTGAAAAACCACTTTTCACACTTGTGTTGGTGCAGGAAACCACTTTTGCACTTGTATTAGTGTGGAAAAACACTTTTTGCACTTGTGATAGTGTTGAAAAACAACTTTTCGCACTTGTGTTGGTGCAGGAAACCACTTTTGCACTTGTATTAGTGTAGAAAAACGACTTTTCGCACTTGTGTTAGTGTTGAAAAACCACTTTTCGCACTTGTGTTAGTGTTGAAAAACCACTTTTCGCACTTGTGTTGGTGCAGGAAACCACTTTTGCACTTGTATTGGTGTGGAAAAACACTTTTTGCACTTGTGATAGTGTTGAAAAACCACTTTTCGCACTTGTGTTAGTGTTGAAAAACCACTTTTCGCACTTGTGTTGGTGCAGGAAACCACTTTTGCACTTGTATTCGTGTGGAAAAAACACTTTTTGCACTTGTGATAGTGTTGAAAAACCACTTTTCGCACTTGTGTTAGTGTTGAAAAACCACTTTTCGCACTTGTGTTGGTGCAGGAAACCACTTTTGCACTTGTATTCGTGTGGAAAAAACACTTTTTGCACTTGTGATAGTGTTGAAAAACCACTTTTCACACTTGTGTTAGTGTTGAAAAACCACTTTTCGCACTAGTGTTAGTGTTGAAAAACCACTTTTCGCACTTGTGTTGGTGCAGGAAACCACTTTTGCACTTGTATTAGTGTGGAAAAACCACTTTTCTCACTTGTGTTAGTGTTGAAAAACCACTTTTCGCACTTGTGTTGGTGCAGGAAACCACTTTTGCACTTGTATTAGTGTGTAAAAATCACTTTTCGCACTTGTGTTAGTGTTGAAAAACCACTTTTCGCACTTGTGTTGGTGCAGGAAACCACTTTTGCACTTGTATTAGTGTGGAAAAAACACTTTTTGCACTTGTGATAGTGTTGAAAAACCACTTTTCGCACTTGTGTTAGTGTTGAAAAACCACTTTTCGCACTTGTGTTAGTGTTGAAAAACCACTTTTCGCACTTGTGTTAGTGTTGAAAAACCACTTTTTGCACTTGTGTTGGTGCAGGAAACCACTTTTGCACTTGTATTAGTGTGGAAAAAACACTTTTTGCACTTGTGATAGTGTTGAAAAACCACTTTTCGCACTTGTGTTAGTGTTGAAAAACCACTTTTCGCACTTGTGTTAGTGTTGAAAAACCACTTTTCGCACTTGTGTTGGTGCAGGAAACCACTTTTGCACTTATATTAGTGTGGAAAAAACACTTTTTGCACTTGTGATAGTGTTGAAAAACCACTTTTCGCACTTGTGTTAGTGTTGAAAAACCACTTTTCACACTTGTGTTAGTGTTGAAAAACCACTTTTCGCACTTGTGTTGGTGCAGGAAACCACTTTTGCACTTATATTAGTGTGGAAAAAACACTTTTTGCACTTGTGATAGTGTTGAAAAACCACTTTTCGCACTTGTGTTAGTGTTGAAAAACCACTTTTCGCACTTGTGTTGGTGCAGGAAACCACTTTTGCACTTGTATTAGTGCGGAAAAAGCACTTTTCGCACTTGTGTTAGTGTTGAAAAACCATTTTTCGCACTTGTGTTAGTGTTGAAAAACCACTTTTTGCACTTGTGTTAGTGTTGAAAAACCACTTTTCGCACTTGTGTTGGTGCAGGAAACCACTTTTGCACTTGTATTGGTGTGGAAAAAACACTTTTCGCACTTGTGTTAGTGTTGAAAAACCACTTTTCGCACTTGTGTTAATGTTGAAAAACCACTTTTCGCACTTGTGTTAGTGTTGAAAAACCACTTTTCGCACTTGTGTTGTATTAGTGTGGAACTAGAAACCTAGAAAAAATCTAGAAAACCTAGAAAAACCTAGAAAACCTAGAAACCTAAACCTAAAAACCTAAAAACCTAAAAACCTAAAAAAGAAAACCTAGAAACCTAGAAATCTAGAAACTAGAACTAGAAGCAGGAAACCACTTTTGCACTTATATTAGTGTGGAAAAAACACTTTTTGCACTTGTGATAGTGTTGAAAAACCACTTTTCGCTCTTGTGTTAGTGTTGAAAAACCACTTTTCGCACTTGTGTTGGTGCAGGAAACCACTTTTGCACTTGTATTCGTGTGGAAAAAACACTTTTTGCACTTGTGATAGTGTTGAAAAACCACTTTTCGCACTTGTGTTAGTGTTGAAAAACCACTTTTCGCACTTGTGTTGGTGCAGGAAACCACTTTTGCACTTGCATTAGTGTGGAAAAACCACTTTTCGCACTTGTGTTATTGTTGAAAAACCACTTTTTGCACTTGTGTTGGTGCAGGAAACCACTTTTGCACTTGTATTAGTGTGAAAAAACCACTTTTCGCACTTGTGTTAGTGTTGAAAAACCACTTTTCGCACTTGTGTTAGTGTTGAAAAACCACTTTTCGCACTTGTGTTCGTGTTGAAAAACCACTTTTCGCACTTGTGTTGGTGCAGGAAACCACTTTCGCACTTGTATTAGTGTGGAAAAAACACTTTTTGCACTTGTGATAGTGTTGAAAAACCACTTTTCGCACTTGTGTTAGTGTTGAAAAACCACTTTTCGCACTTGTGTTGGTGCAGGAAACCACTTTTGCACTTGTATTAGTGTGGAAAAACCACTTTTCGCACTTGTGTTAGTCTTGAAAAACCACTTTTTGCACTTGTGTTAGTGTTGAAAAACCACTTTTCGCACTTGTGTTGGTGCAGGAAACCACTTTTGCACTTGTATTAGTGTGGAAAAAACACTTTTTGCACTTGTGATAGTGTTGAAAAACCACTTTTCGCACTTGTGTTAGTGTTGAAAAACCACTTTTCGCACTTGTGTTGGTGCAGGAAACCACTTTTGCACTTGTATTAGTGTGGAAAAAACCACTTTTCGCACTTGTGTTAGTGTTGAAAAACCACTTTTCGCACTTGTGTTAGTGTTGAAAAACCACTTTTCGCACTTGTGTTGGTGCAGGAAACCACTTTTGCACTTGTATTAGTGTGGAAAAAATACTTTTTGCACTTGTGATAGTGTTGAAAAACCACTTTTCGCACTTGTGTTAGTGTTGAAAAACCACTTTTCGCACTTGTGTTGGTGCAGGAAACCACTTTTGCACTTGTATTAGTGTGGAAAAACCACTTTTCGCACTTGTGTTAGTGTTGAAAAACCACTCTTCGCACTTGTGTTAGTGTTGAAAAACCACTTTTCACACTTGTGTTGGTGCAGGAAACCACTTTTGCACTTGTATTAGTGTGGAAAAACACTTTTTGCACTTGTGTTAGTGTTGAAAAACCACTTTTCGCACTTGTGTTGGTGCAGGAAACCACTTTTGCACTTGTATTCGTGTGGAAAAAACACTTTTTGCACTTGTGATCGTGTTGAAAAACCACTTTTCGCACTTGTGTTAGTGTTGAAAAACCACTTTTCGCACTTGTGTTGGTGCAGGAAACCACTTTTGCACTTGTATTAGTGTGGAAAAACCACTTTTCGCACTTGTGTTAGTGTTGAAAAACCACTTTTCGCACTTGTGTTAGTGTTGAAAAACCACTTTTCACACTTGTGTTGGTGCAGGAAACCACTTTTGCACTTGTATTAGTGTGGAAAAACACTTTTTGCACTTGTGATAGTGTTGAAAAACAACTTTTCGCACTTGTGTTGGTGCAGGAAACCACTTTTGCACTTGTATTAGTGTGGAAAAACCACTTTTCGCACTGGTGTTAGTGTTGAAAAACCATTTTTCGCACTTGTGTTAGTGTTGAAAAACCACTTTTCGCACTTGTGTTAGTGTTGAAAAACCACTTTTCGCACTTGTGTTGGTGCAGGAAACTACTTTTGCACTTGTATTGGTGTGGAAAAACACTTTTTGCACTTGTGATAGTGTTGAAAAACCACTTTTCGCTCTTGTGTTAGTGTTGAAAAACCACTTTTCGCACTTGTGTTGGTGCAGGAAACCACTTTTGCACTTGTATTCGTGTGGAAAAAACACTTTTTGCACTTGTGATAGTGTTGAAAAACCACTTTTCGCACTTGTGTTAGTGTTGAAAAACCACTTTTCGCACTTGTGTTGGTGCAGGAAACCACTTTTGCACTTGTATTCGTGTGGAAAAAACACTTTTTGCACTTGTGATAGTGTTGAAAAACCACTTTTCGCACTTGTGTTAGTGTTGAAAAACCACTTTTCGCACTAGTGTTAGTGTTGAAAAACCACTTTTCGCACTTGTGTTGGTGCAGGAAACCACTTTTGCACTTGTATTAGTGTGGAAAAACCACTTTTCGCACTTGTGTTAGTGTTGAAAAACCACTTTTCGCACTTGTGTTGGTGCAGGAAACCACTTTTGCACTTGTATTAGTGTGGAAAAAACACTTTTTGCACTTGTGATAGTGTTGAAAAACCACTTTTCGCACTTGTGTTAGTGTTGAAAAACCACTTTTCGCACTTGTGTTAGTGTTGAAAAACCACTTTTCGCACTTGTGTTAGTGTTGAAAAACCACTTTTTGCACTTGTGTTGGTGCAGGAAACCACTTTTGCACTTGTATTAGTGTGGAAAAAACACTTTTTGCACTTGTGATAGTGTTGAAAAACCACTTTTCGCACTTGTGTTAGTGTTGAAAAACCACTTTTCGCACTTGTGTTAGTGTTGAAAAACCACTTTTCGCACTTGTGTTGGTGCAGGAAACCACTTTTGCACTTATATTAGTGTGGAAAAAACACTTTTTGCACTTGTGATAGTGTTGAAAAACCACTTTTCGCACTTGTGTTAGTGTTGAAAAACCACTTTTCGCACTTGTGTTAGTGTTGAAAAACCACTTTTTGCACTTGTGTTGGTGCAGGAAACCACTTTTGCACTTATATTAGTGTGGAAAAAACACTTTTTGCACTTGTGATAGTGTTGAAAAACCACTTTTCGCACTTGTGTTAGTGTTGAAAAACCACTTTTCGCACTTGTGTTAGTGTTGAAAAACCACTTTTCGCACTTGTGTTGGTGCAGGAAACCACTTTTGCACATGTATTAGTGTGGAAAAAACACTTTTTGCACTTGTGATAGTGTTGAAAAACCACTTTTCGCACTTGTGTTAGTGTTGAAAAACCACTTTTCGCACTTGTGTTGGTGCAGGAAACCACTTTTGCACTTGTATTAGTGCGGAAAAAGCACTTTTCGCACTTGTGTTAGTGTTGAAAAACCATTTTTCGCACTTGTGTTAGTGTTGAAAAACCACTTTTTGCACTTGTGTTAGTGTTGAAAAACCACTTTTCGCACTTGTGTTGGTGCAGGAAACCACTTTTGCACTTGTATTGGTGTGGAAAAAACACTTTTCGCACTTGTGTTAGTGTTGAAAAACCACTTTTCGCACTTGTGTTAATGTTGAAAAACCACTTTTCGCACTTGTGTTAGTGTTGAAAAACCACTTTTCGCACTTGTGTTGTTGCAGGAAACCACTTTTGCACTTATATTAGTGTGGAAAAAACACTTTTTGCACTTGTGATAGTGTTGAAAAACCACTTTTCGCTCTTGTGTTAGTGTTGAAAAACCACTTTTCGCACTTGTGTTGGTGCAGGAAACCACTTTTGCACTTGTATTCGTGTGGAAAAAACACTTTTTGCACTTGTGATAGTGTTGAAAAACCACTTTTCGCACTTGTGTTAGTGTTGAAAAACCACTTTTCGCACTTGTGTTGGTGCAGGAAACCACTTTTGCACTTGCATTAGTGTGGAAAAACCACTTTTCGCACTTGTGTTATTGTTGAAAAACCACTTTTCGCACTTGTGTTGGTGCAGGAAACCACTTTTGCACTTGTATTAGTGTGGAAAAACCACTTTTCGCACTTGTGTTAGTGTTGAAAAACCACTTTTCGCACTTGTGTTAGTGTTGAAAAACCACTTTTCGCACTTGTGTTCGTGTTGAAAAACCACTTTTCGCACTTGTGTTGGTGCAGGAAACCACTTTCGCACTTGAATTAGTGTGGAAAAAACACTTTTTGCACTTGTGATAGTGTTGAAAAACCACTTTTCGCACTTGTGTTAGTGTTGAAAAACCACTTTTCGCACTTGTGTTGGTGCAGGAAACCACTTTTGCACTTGTATTAGTGTGGAAAAACCACTTTTCGCACTTGTGTTAGTCTTGAAAAACCACTTTTTGCACTTGTGTTAGTGTTGAAAAACCACTTTTCGCACTTGTGTTGGTGCAGGAAACCACTTTTGCACTTGTATTAGTGTGGAAAAAACACTTTTTGCACTTGTGATAGTGTTGAAAAACCACTTTTCGCACTTGTGTTAGTGTTGAAAAACCACTTTTCGCACTTGTGTTGGTGCAGGAAACCACTTTTGCACTTGTATTAGTGTGGAAAAAACCACTTTTCGCACTTGTGTTAGTGTTGAAAAACCACTTTTCGCACTTGTGTTAGTGTTGAAAAACCACTTTTCGCACTTGTGTTGGTGCAGGAAACCACTTTTGCACTTGTATTAGTGTGGAAAAAACACTTTTTGCACTTGTGATAGTGTTGAAAAACCACTTTTCGCACTTGTGTTAGTGTTGAAAAACCACTTTTCGCACTTGTGTTGGTGCAGGAAACCACTTTTGCACTTGTATTAGTGTGGAAAAACCACTTTTCGCACTTGTGTTAGTGTTGAAAAACCACTTTTCGCACTTGTGTTAGTGTTGAAAAACCACTTTTCACACTTGTGTTGGTGCAGGAAACCACTTTTGCACTTGTATTAGTGTGGAAAAACCACTTTTCGCACTTGTGTTAGTGTTGAAAAACCATTTTTCGCACTTGTGTTAGTGTTGAAAAACCACTTTTCGCACTTGTGTTAGTGTTGAAAAACCACTTTTCACACTTGTGTTGGTGCAGGAAACCACTTTTGCACTTGTATTGGTGTGGAAAAAACACTTTTTGCACTTGTGATAGTGTTGAAAAACCACTTTTCGCTCTTGTGTTAGTGTTGAAAAACCACTTTTCGAACTTGTGTTGGTGCAGGAAACCACTTTTGCACTTGTATTCGTGTGGAAAAAACACTTTTTGCACTTGTGATAGTGTTGAAAAACCACTTTTCGCACTTGTGTTAGTGTTGAAAAACCACTTTTCGCACTTGTGTTGGTGCAGGAAACCACTTTTGCACTTGTATTCGTGTGGAAAAAACACTTTTTGCACTTGTGATAGTGTTGAAAAACCACTTTTCGCACTTGTGTTAGTGTTGAAAAACCACTTTTCGCACTAGTGTTAGTGTTGAAAAACCACTTTTCGCACTTGTGTTGGTGCAGGAAACCACTTTTGCACTTGTATTAGTGTGGAAAAACCACTTTTCGCACTTGTGTTAGTGTTGAAAAACCACTTTTCGCACTTGTGTTGGTGCAGGAAACCACTTTTGCACTTGTATTAGTGTGTAAAAATCACTTTTCGCACTTGTGTTAGTGTTGAAAAACCACTTTTCGCACTTGTGTTGGTGCAGGAAACCACTTTTGCACTTGTATTAGTGTGGAAAAAACACTTTTTGCACTTGTGATAGTGTTGAAAAACCACTTTTCGCACTTGTGTTAGTGTTGAAAAACCACTTTTCGCACTTGTGTTAGTGTTGAAAAACCACTTTTCGCACTTGTGTTAGTGTTGAAAAACCACTTTTTGCACTTGTGTTGGTGGAGGAAACCACTTTTACACTTGCATTAGTGTGGAAAAACCACTTTTCGCACTTGTGTTAGTGTTGAAAAAACACTTTTCGCACTTGTGTTAGTGTTGAAAAACCACTTTTCGCACTTGTGTTGGTGCAGGAAACCACTTTTGCACTTGTATTCGTGTGGAAAAAACACTTTTTGCACTTGTGATAGTGTTGAAAAACCACTTTTCGCACTTGTGTTAGTGTTGAAAAACCACTTTTCGCACTTGTGTTGGTGCAGGAAACCACTTTTGCACTTGTATTCGTGTGGAAAAAACACTTTTTGCACTTGTGATAGTGTTGAAAAACCACTTTTCGCACTTGTGTTAGTGTTGAAAAACCACTTTTCGCACTAGTGTTAGTGTTGAAAAACCACTTTTCGCACTTGTGTTGGTGCAGGAAACCACTTTTGCACTTGTATTAGTGTGGAAAAACCACTTTTCGCACTTGTGTTAGTGTTGAAAAACCACTTTTCGCACTTGTGTTGGTGCAGGAAACCACTTTTGCACTTGTATTAGTGTGGAAAAAACACTTTTTGCACTTGTGATAGTGTTGAAAAACCACTTTTCGCACTTGTGTTAGTGTTGAAAAACCACTTTTCGCACTTGTGTTAGTGTTGAAAAACCACTTTTCGCACTTGTGTTAGTGTTGAAAAACCACTTTTTGCACTTGTGTTGGTGCAGGAAACCACTTTTGCACTTGTATTAGTGTGGAAAAAACACTTTTTGCACTTGTGATAGTGTTGAAAAACCACTTTTCGCACTTGTGTTAGTGTTGAAAAACCACTTTTCGCACTTGTGTTAGTGTTGAAAAACCACTTTTCGCACTTGTGTTGGTGCAGGAAACCACTTTTGCACTTATATTAGTGTGGAAAAAACACTTTTTGCACTTGTGATAGTGTTGAAAAACCACTTTTCGCACTTGTGTTAGTGTTGAAAAACCACTTTTCGCACTTGTGTTAGTGTTGAAAAACCACTTTTTGCACTTGTGTTGGTGCAGGAAACCACTTTTGCACTTATATTAGTGTGGAAAAAACACTTTTTGCACTTGTGATAGTGTTGAAAAACCACTTTTCGCACTTGTGTTAGTGTTGAAAAACCACTTTTCGCACTTGTGTTAGTGTTGAAAAACCACTTTTCGCACTTGTGTTGGTGCAGGAAACCACTTTTGCACTTGTATTAGTGTGGAAAAAACACTTTTTGCACTTGTGATAGTGTTGAAAAACCACTTTTCGCACTTGTGTTAGTGTTGAAAAACCACTTTTCGCACTTGTGTTGGTGCAGGAAACCACTTTTGCACTTGTATTAGTGCGGAAAAAGCACTTTTCGCACTTGTGTTAGTGTTGAAAAACCATTTTTCGCACTTGTGTTAGTGTTGAAAAACCACTTTTTGCACTTGTGTTAGTGTTGAAAAACCACTTTTCGCACTTGTGTTGGTGCAGGAAACCACTTTTGCACTTGTATTGGTGTGGAAAAAACACTTTTCGCACTTGTGTTAGTGTTGAAAAACCACTTTTCGCACTTGTGTTAATGTTGAAAAACCACTTTTCGCACTTGTGTTAGTGTTGAAAAACCACTTTTCGCACTTGTGTTGTTGCAGGAAACCACTTTTGCACTTATATTAGTGTGGAAAAAACACTTTTTGCACTTGTGATAGTGTTGAAAAACCACTTTTTGCTCTTGTGTTAGTGTTGAAAAACCACTTTTCGCACTTGTGTTGGTGCAGGAAACCACTTTTGCACTTGTATTCGTGTGGAAAAAACACTTTTTGCACTTGTGATAGTGTTGAAAAACCACTTTTCGCACTTGTGTTAGTGTTGAAAAACCACTTTTCGCACTTGTGTTGGTGCAGGAAACCACTTTTGCACTTGCATTAGTGTGGAAAAACCACTTTTCGCACTTGTGTTATTGTTGAAAAACCACTTTTCGCACTTGTGTTGGTGCAGGAAACCACTTTTGCACTTGTATTAGTGTGGAAAAACCACTTTTCGCACTTGTGTTAGTGTTGAAAAACCACTTTTCGCACTTGTGTTAGTGTTGAAAAACCACTTTTCGCACTTGTGTTCGTGTTGAAAAACCACTTTTCGCACTTGTGTTGGTGCAGGAAACCACTTTCGCACTTGTATTAGTGTGGAAAAAACACTTTTTGCACTTGTGATAGTGTTGAAAAACCACTTTTCGCACTTGTGTTAGTGTTGAAAAACCACTTTTCGCACTTGTGTTGGTGCAGGAAACCACTTTTGCACTTGTATTAGTG
Source organism: Myxine glutinosa (assembly GCF_964187855.1). NCBI lineage: Eukaryota > Metazoa > Chordata > Myxini > Myxiniformes > Myxinidae > Myxine > Myxine glutinosa. The sequence goes on along the minus strand of NW_027616435.1, from coordinate 162,077 downwards.
TGGAAAAACCACTTTTCGCACTTGTGTTAGTCTTGAAAAACCACTTTTTGCACTTGTGTTAGTGTTGAAAAACCACTTTTCGCACTTGTGTTGGTGCAGGAAACCACTTTTGCACTTGTATTAGTGTGGAAAAAACACTTTTTGCACTTGTGATAGTGTTGAAAAACCACTTTTCGCACTTGTGTTAGTGTTGAAAAACCACTTTTCGCACTTGTGTTGGTGCAGGAAACCACTTTTGCACTTGTATTAGTGTGGAAAAAACCACTTTTCGCACTTGTGTTAGTGTTGAAAAACCACTTTTCGCACTTGTGTTAGTGTTGAAAAACCACTTTTCGCACTTGTGTTGGTGCAGGAAACCACTTTTGCACTTGTATTAGTGTGGAAAAAACACTTTTTGCACTTGTGATAGTGTTGAAAAACCACTTTTCGCACTTGTGTTAGTGTTGAAAAACCACTTTTCGCACTTGTGTTGGTGCAGGAAACCACTTTTGCACTTGTATTAGTGTGGAAAAACCACTTTTCGCACTTGTGTTAGTGTTGAAAAACCACTTTTCGCACTTGTGTTAGTGTTGAAAAACCACTTTTCACACTTGTGTTGGTGCAGGAAACCACTTTTGCACTTGTATTAGTGTGGAAAAACACTTTTTGCACTCGTGATAGTGTTGAAAAACAACTTTTCGCACTTGTGTTAGTGTTGAAAAACCACTTTTCGCACTTGTGTTGGTGCAGGAAACCACTTTTGCACTTGTATTAGTGTGGAAAAACCACTTTTCGCACTTGTGTTAGTGTTGAAAAACCATTTTTCGCACTTGTGTTAGTGTTGAAAAACCACTTTTCGCACTTGTGTTAGTGTTGAAAAACCACTTTTCACACTTGTGTTGGTGCAGGAAACCACTTTTGCACTTGTATTGGTGTGGAAAAAACACTTTTTGCACTTGTGATAGTGTTGAAAAACCACTTTTCGCTCTTGTGTTAGTGTTGAAAAACCACTTTTCGAACTTGTGTTGGTGCAGGAAACCACTTTTGCACTTGTATTCGTGTGGAAAAAACACTTTTCGCACTTGTGTTATTGTTGAAAAACCACTTTTCGCACTTGTGTTGGTGCAGGAAACCACTTTTGCACTTGTATTAGTGTGGAAAAACCACTTTTCGCACTTGTGTTAGTGTTGAAAAACCACTTTTCGCACTTGTGTTAGTGTTGAAAAACCACTTTTCGCACTTGTGTTCGTGTTGAAAAACCACTTTTCGCACTTGTGTTGGTGCAGGAAACCACTTTCGCACTTGTATTAGTGTGGAAAAAACACTTTTTGCACTTGTGATAGTGTTGAAAAACCACTTTTCGCACTTGTGTTAGTGTTGAAAAACCACTTTTCGCACTTGTGTTGGTGCAGGAAACCACTTTTGCACTTGTATTAGTGTGGAAAAACCACTTTTCGCACTTGTGTTAGTCTTGAAAAACCAATTTTTGCACTTGTGTTAGTGTTGAAAAACCACTTTTCGCACTTGTGTTGGTGCAGGAAACCACTTTTGCACTTGTATTAGTGTGGAAAAAACACTTTTTGCACTTGTGATAGTGTTGAAAAACCACTTTTCGCACTTGTGTTAGTGTTGAAAAACCACTTTTCGCACTTGTGTTGGTGCAGGAAACCACTTTTGCACTTGTATTAGTGTGGAAAAAACCACTTTTCGCACTTGTGTTAGTGTTGAAAAACCACTTTTCGCACTTGTGTTAGTGTTGAAAAACCACTTTTCGCACTTGTGTTGGTGCAGGAAACCACTTTTGCACTTGTATTAGTGTGGAAAAAACACTTTTTGCACTTGTGATAGTGTTGAAAAACCACTTTTCGCACTTGTGTTAGTGTTGAAAAACCACTTTTCGCACTTGTGTTGGTGCAGGAAACCACTTTTGCACTTGTATTAGTGTGGAAAAACCACTTTTCGCACTTGTGTTAGTGTTGAAAAACCACTTTTCGCACTTGTGTTAGTGTTGAAAAACCACTTTTCACACTTGTGTTGGTGCAGGAAACCACTTTTGCACTTGTATTAGTGTGGAAAAACACTTTTTGCACTCGTGATAGTGTTGAAAAACAACTTTTCGCACTTGTGTTAGTGTTGAAAAACCACTTTTCGCACTTGTGTTGGTGCAGGAAACCACTTTTGCACTTGTATTAGTGTGGAAAAACCACTTTTCGCACTTGTGTTGGTGCAGGAAACCACTTTTGCACTTGTATTAGTGTGGAAAAAACACTTTTTGCACTTGTGATAGTGTTGAAAAACCACTTTTCGCACTTGTGTTAGTGTTGAAAAACCACTTTTCGCACTTGTGTTGGTGCAGGAAACCACTTTTGCACTTGTATTAGTGTGGAAAAAACCACTTTTCGCACTTGTGTTAGTGTTGAAAAACCACTTTTCGCACTTGTGTTAGTGTTGAAAAACCACTTTTCGCACTTGTGTTGGTGCAGGAAACCACTTTTGCACTTGTATTAGTGTGGAAAAAACACTTTTTGCACTTGTGATAGTGTTGAAAAACCACTTTTCGCACTTGTGTTAGTGTTGAAAAACCACTTTTCGCACTTGTGTTGGTGCAGGAAACCACTTTTGCACTTGTATTAGTGTGGAAAAACCACTTTTCGCACTTGTGTTAGTGTTGAAAAACCACTTTTCGCACTTGTGTTAGTGTTGAAAAACCACTTTTCACACTTGTGTTGGTGCAGGAAACCACTTTTGCACTTGTATTAGTGTGGAAAAACACTTTTTGCACTCGTGATAGTGTTGAAAAACAACTTTTCGCACTTGTGTTAGTGTTGAAAAACCACTTTTCGCACTTGTGTTGGTGCAGGAAACCACTTTTGCACTTGTATTAGTGTGGAAAAACCACTTTTCGCACTTGTGTTAGTGTTGAAAAACCATTTTTCGCACTTGTGTTAGTGTTGAAAAACCACTTTTCGCACTTGTGTTAGTGTTGAAAAACCACTTTTCACACTTGTGTTGGTGCAGGAAACCACTTTTGCACTTGTATTGGTGTGGAAAAAACACTTTTTGCACTTGTGATAGTGTTGAAAAACCACTTTTCGCTCTTGTGTTAGTGTTGAAAAACCACTTTTCGAACTTGTGTTGGTGCAGGAAACCACTTTTGCACTTGTATTCGTGTGGAAAAAACACTTTTCGCACTTGTGTTATTGTTGAAAAACCACTTTTCGCACTTGTGTTGGTGCAGGAAACCACTTTTGCACTTGTATTAGTGTGGAAAAACCACTTTTCGCACTTGTGTTAGTGTTGAAAAACCACTTTTCGCACTTGTGTTAGTGTTGAAAAACCACTTTTCGCACTTGTGTTCGTGTTGAAAAACCACTTTTCGCACTTGTGTTGGTGCAGGAAACCACTTTCGCACTTGTATTAGTGTGGAAAAAACACTTTTTGCACTTGTGATAGTGTTGAAAAACCACTTTTCGCACTTGTGTTAGTGTTGAAAAACCACTTTTCGCACTTGTGTTGGTGCAGGAAACCACTTTTGCACTTGTATTAGTGTGGAAAAACCACTTTTCGCACTTGTGTTAGTCTTGAAAAACCACTTTTTGCACTTGTGTTAGTGTTGAAAAACCACTTTTCGCACTTGTGTTGATGCAGGAAACCACTTTTGCACTTGTATTAGTGTGGAAAAAACACTTTTTGCACTTGTGATAGTGTTGAAAAACCACTTTTCGCACTTGTGTTAGTGTTGAAAAACCACTTTTCGCACTTGTGTTGGTGCAGGAAACCACTTTTGCACTTGTATTAGTGTGGAAAAAACCACTTTTCGCACTTGTGTTAGTGTTGAAAAACCACTTTTCGCACTTGTGTTAGTGTTGAAAAACCACTTTTCGCACTTGTGTTGGTGCAGGAAACCACTTTTGCACTTGTATTAGTGTGGAAAAAACACTTTTTGCACTTGTGATAGTGTTGAAAAACCACTTTTCGCACTTGTGTTAGTGTTGAAAAACCACTTTTCGCACTTGTGTTGGTGCAGGAAACCACTTTTGCACTTGTATTAGTGTGGAAAAACCACTTTTTGCACTTGTGTTAGTGTTGAAAAACCACTTTTCGCACTTGTGTTAGTGTTGAAAAACCACTTTTCACACTTGTGTTGGTGCAGGAAACCACTTTTGCACTTGTATTAGTGTGGAAAAACACTTTTTGCACTCGTGATAGTGTTGAAAAACAACTTTTCGCACTTGTGTTAGTGTTGAAAAACCACTTTTCGCACTTGTGTTGGTGCAGGAAACCACTTTTGCACTTGTATTAGTGTGGAAAAACCACTTTTCGCACTTGTGTTAGTGTTGAAAAACCATTTTTCGCACTTGTGTTAGTGTTGAAAAACCACTTTTCGCACTTGTGTTAGTGTTGAAAAACCACTTTTCACACTTGTGTTGGTGCAGGAAACCACTTTTGCACTTGTATTGGTGTGGAAAAAACACTTTTTGCACTTGTGATAGTGTTGAAAAACCACTTTTCGCTCTTGTGTTAGTGTTGAAAAACCACTTTTCGAACTTGTGTTGGTGCAGGAAACCACTTTTGCACTTGTATTCGTGTGGAAAAAACACTTTTTGCACTTGTGATAGTGTTGAAAAACCACTTTTCGCACTTGTGTTAGTGTTGAAAAACCACTTTTCGCACTTGTGTTGGTGCAGGAAACCACTTTTGCACTTGTATTCGTGTGGAAAAAACACTTTTTGCACTTGTGATAGTGTTGAAAAACCACTTTTCGCACTTGTGTTAGTGTTGAAAAACCACTTTTCGCACTAGTGTTAGTGTTGAAAAACCACTTTTCGCACTTGTGTTGGTGCAGGAAACCACTTTTGCACTTGTATTAGTGTGGAAAAACCACTTTTCGCACTTGTGTTAGTGTTGAAAAACCACTTTTCGCACTTGTGTTGGTGCAGGAAACCACTTTTGCACTTGTATTAGTGTGTAAAAATCACTTTTCGCACTTGTGTTAGTGTTGAAAAACCACTTTTCGCACTTGTGTTGGTGCAGGAAACCACTTTTGCACTTGTATTAGTGTGGAAAAAACACTTTTTGCACTTGTGATAGTGTTGAAAAACCACTTTTCGCACTTGTTTAGTGTTGAAAAACCACTTTTCGCACTTGTGTTAGCGTTGAAAAACCACTTTTCGCACTTGTGTTAGTGTTGAAAAACCACTTTTTGCACTTGTGTTGGTGCAGGAAACCACTTTTGCACTTGTATTAGTGTGGAAAAAACACTTTTTGCACTTGTGATAGTGTTGAAAAACCACTTTTCGCACTTGTGTTAGTGTTGAAAAACCACTTTTCGCACTTGTGTTAGTGTTGAAAAACCACTTTTCGCACTTGTGTTGGTGCAGGAAACCACTTTTGCACTTATATTAGTGTGGAAAAAACACTTTTTGCACTTGTGATAGTGTTGAAAAACCACTTTTCGCACTTGTGTTAGTGTTGAAAAACCACTTTTCGCACGTGTGTTAGTGTTGAAAAACCACTTTTCGCACTTGTGTTGGTGCAGGAAACCACTTTTGCACTTATATTAGTGTGGAAAAAACACTTTTTGCACTTGTGATAGTGTTGAAAAACCACTTTTCGCACTTGTGTTAGTGTTGAAAAACCACTTTTCGCACTTGTGTTAGTGTTGAAAAACCACTTTTTGCACTTGTGTTGGTGCAGGAAACCACTTTTGCACTTATATTAGTGTGGAAAAAACACTTTTTGCACTTGTGATAGTGTTGAAAAACCACTTTTCGCACTTGTGTTAGTGTTGAAAAACCACTTTTCGCACTTGTGTTAGTGTTGAAAAACCACTTTTCGCACTTGTGTTGGTGCAGGAAACCACTTTTGCACTTATATTAGTGTGGAAAAAACACTTTTTGCACTTGTGATAGTGTTGAAAAACCACTTTTCGCACTTGTGTTAGTGTTGAAAAACCACTTTTCGCACTTGTGTTGGTGCAGGAAACCACTTTTGCACCTGTATTAGTATGGCAAAAACACTTTTTGCACTTGTGATAGTGTTGAAAAACCACTTTACGCACTTGTGTTATTGTTGAAAAACCACTTTTCGCATTTGTGTTGGTGCAGCAAACCACTTTTGCACTTGTATTAGTGTGGAAAAACCACTTTTCGCACTTGTGTAAGTGTTGAAAAACCACTTTTCGCACTTGTGTTAGTGTTGAAAAACCACTTTTCGCACTTGTGTTGGTGCAGGAAACCACTTTTGCACTTGTATTAGTGTGGAACAAACACTTTGTGCACTTGTGATAGTGTTGAAAAACCACTTTTCGCACTTGTGTTAGTGTTGAAAAACCACTTTTCGCACTTGTGTTTGTGCAGGAAACCACTTTTGCACTTGTATTAGTGTTGAAAAACCACTTTTCGCATTTGTGTTGGTGTAGGAAACCACTTTTCGCACTTGTATTAGTGTGGAAAGACCACTTTTCGCACTTGTGTTACTGTTGAAAACCCACTTTTCGCACTTGTCTTGGTGTAGGAAACCACTTTTCGCACTTGTGTTAGTGTTGAAAAACCACTTTTCGCAATTGTGTTGGTGTGGGAAACCACTTTTCGCACTTGTGTTGGTGTAGGAAACCTCTTTTTGCACTTGTATTAGTGTGGAAAGACCACTTTTCGCACTTGTGTGACTGTTGAAAACCCACTTTTCGCACTTGTGTTGGTGTAGGAAACCACTTTTCGCACATGTGTTAGTGTTGAAAAACCACTTTTCGCACTTGCATTAGTGTGGAAAAACCACTTTTCGCACATGTGTAGGTGTAGGAAACCACTTTTCGCACTTGTGTTGGTGGAGGAAACCACTTTTCGCACTTGTGTTAGTGTTGAAAAACCACTTTTAGCACTTGTTTTCATGTAGGAAACCACTTTTCGCACTTGTATTAGTGTGGAAAAACCACTTTTCGCACTTGTGTTGGTGTCGGAAACCACTTTTTGCACATGCATTAGTGTGGAAAAACCACTTTTAGCACTTGTGTTAGTGTTGAAAAACCACTTTTCGCACTTGTGTTAGTGTTGAAAAACCACTTTTTGCACTTGTGTTAGTGTTGAAAAACCACTTTTTGCACTTGTGTTAGTGTTGAAAAACCACTTTTCGCACTTGTGTTGGTGCAGGAAACCACTTTTGCACTTGTATTAGTGTGGAAAAAACACTTTTTGCACTTGTGATAGTGTTGAAAAACAACTTTTCGCACTTGTGTTAGTGTTGAAAAACCACTTTTCGCACTTGTGTTGGTGCAGGAAACCACTTTTGCACTTGTATAAGTGTGGAAAAACCACTTTTCGCACTTGGGATAGTGTTGAAAACCCACTTTTCGCACTTGTGTTGGTGCAGGAAACCACTTTTGCACTTGTATTAGTGTGGAAAAACCACTTTTCGCACTTGTGTTAGTGTTGAAAAACCACTTTTCGCACTTGTGTTGGTGGAGGAAACCACTTTTCGCACTTGTGTTAGTGTTGAAAAACCACTTTTAGCACTTGTTTTCATGTAGGAAACCACTTTTCGCACTTGTATTAGTGTGGAAAAACCACTTTTCGCACTTGTGTTGGTGTCGGAAACCACTTTTTGCACATGCATTAGTGTGGAAAAACCACTTTTAGCACTTGTATTAGTGTTGAAAAACCACTTTTCGCACTTGTGTTAGTATTGAAAAACCACTTTTTGCACTTGTGTTAGTGTTGAAAAACCACTTTTCGCACTTGTGTTGGTGCAGGAAACCACTTTTGCACTTGTATTAGTGTGGAAAAAACACTTTTTGCACTTGTGATAGTGTTGAAAAACAACTTTTCGCACTTGTGTTAGTGTTGAAAAACCACTTTTCGCACTTGTGTTGGTGCAGGAAACCACTTTTGCACTTGTATTAGTGTGGAAAAACCACTTTTCGCACTTGTGTTAGTGTTGAAAAACCACTTTTCGCACTTGTGTTAGTGTTGAAAAACCACTTTTCGCACTTGTGTTGGTGCAGGAAACCACTTTTGCACTTGTATTAGTGTGGAAAAAACACTTTTTGCACTTGTGATAGTGTTGAAAAACTACTTTTCGCACTTGTGTTAGTGTTGAAAAACCACTTTTCGCACTTGTGTTGGTGCAGGAAACCACTTTTGCACTTGTATTAGTGTGGAAAACCACTTTTTGCACTTGTGTTAGTGTTGAAAAACCACTTTTCGCACTTGTGTTGGTGCAGGAAACCACTTTTGCACTTGTATTAGTGTGGAAAAACCACTTTTCGCACTTGTGTTAGTGTTGAAAAACCACTTTTCGCACTTGTGTTAGTGTTGAAAAACCACTTTTCGCACTTGTGTTGGTGCAGGAAACCACTTTTGCACTTGTATTAGTGTGGAAAAAACACTTTTTGCACTTGTGATAGTGTTGAAAAACCATTTTCGCATTTGTGTTAGTGTTGAAAACCCACTTTTCGCATTTGTGTTGGTGCAGGAAACCACTTTTGCACTTGTATTATTGTGGAAAAACCACTTTTCGCACTTGTGTTCGTTTGAAAAACCACTTTTCGCACTTGTGTTAGTGTTGAAAAACCACTTTTCGCACTTGTGTTAGTGTTGAAAAACCACTTTTCGCACTTGTGTTTGTGCAGGAAACCACTTTTGCACTTATATTAGTGTCTAAAAACCACTTTTCGCACTTGTATTAGTGTTGAAAAACCACTTTTCGCACTTGTGTTAGTGTTGAAAAACCACTTTTCGCACTTGTGTTAGTGTTGAAAAACCACTTTTCGCACTTGTGTTGGTGCAGGAAACCACTTTTGCACTTGTATTAGTGTGGAAAAACCACTTTTCGCACTTGTGTTAGTGTTGAAAAACCACTTTTCGCACTTGTGTTAGTGTTGAAAAACCACTTTTCGCACTTGTGTTAGTGTTGAAAAACCACTTTTCGCACTTGTGTTGGTGCAGGAAACCACTTTTGCACTTGTATTAGTGTGGAAAAAACACTTTTTGCACTTGTGATAGTGTTGAAAAACCACTTTTCGCATTTGTGTTAGTGTTGAAAACCCACTTTTCGCACTTGTGTTGGTGCAGGAAACCACTTTTGCACTTGTATTATTGTGGAAAAACCACTTTTCGCACTTGTGTTCGTTTGAAAAACCACTTTTCGCACTTGTGTTAGTGTTGAAAAACCACTTTTCGCACTTGTGTTAGTGTTGAAAAACCACTTTTCGCACTTGTGTTTGTGCAGGAAACCACTTTTGCACTTGTATTAGTGTCGAAAAACCACTTTTCGCACTTGTGTTAGTGTTGAAAAACCACATTTCGCACTTGTGTTAGTGTTGAAAAACCACTTTTCGCACTTGTGTTAGTGTTGAAAAACCACTTTTCGCACTTGTGTTGGTGCAGGAAACCACTTTTGCACTTGTATTAGTGTGGAAAAACACTTTTTTCACTTGTGATAGTGTTGAAAAACCACTTTTCGCACTTGTGTTAGTGTTGAAAAACCACTTTTCGCACTTGTGTTAGTGTTGAAAAACCACTTTTCGCACTTGTGTTGGTGCAGGAAACCACTTTTGCATTTGTATTAGTGTGGAAAAAACACTTTTTGCACTTGTGATAGTGTTGAAAAACCACTTTTCGCATTTGTGTTAGTGTTGAAAACCCACTTTTCGCACTTGTGTTGGTGCAGGAAACCACTTTTGCACTTGTGTTAGTGTTGAAAAACCACTTTTCGCACTTGTGTTCGTTTGAAAAACCACTTTTCGCACTTGTGTTAGTGTTGAAAAACCACTTTTCGCACTTGTGTTAGTGTTGAAAAACCACTTTTCGCACTTGTGTTAGTGTTGAAAAACCACTTTTCGCACTTGTGTTGGTGCAGGAAACCACTTTTGCATTTGTATTAGTGTGGAAAAAACACTTTTTGCACTTGTGATAGTGTTGAAAAACCACTTTTCGCATTTGTGTTAGTGTTGAAAACCCACTTTTCGCACTTGTGTTGGTGCAGGAAACCACTTTTGCACTTGTGTTAGTGTTGAAAAACCACTTTTCGCACTTGTGTTCGTTTGAAAAACCACTTTTCGCACTTGTGTTAGTGTTGAAAAACCACTTTTCGCACTTGTGTTAGTGTTGAAAAACCACTTTTCGCACGTGTTTGTGCAGGAAACCACTTTTGCATTTGTATTAGTGTCGAAAAACCAATTTTCGCACATGTGTTAGTGTTGAAAAACCACTTTTCGCACTTGTGTTAGTGTTGAAAAACCACTTTTCGCACTTGTGTTAGTGTTGAAAAAACACTTTTCGCACTTGTGTTGGTGCAGGAAACCAGTTTTGCACTTGTATTAGTGTGGAAAAAACACTTTTTGCACTTGTGATAGTGTTGAAAAACCACTTTTCGCACTTGTGTTAGTGTTGAAAAACCACTTTTCGCACTTGTGTTGGTGCAGGAAACCACTTTTGCACTTGTATTAGTGTCGAAAAACCAATTTTCGCACATGTGTTAGTGTTGAAAAACCACTTTTCGCACTTGTGTTAGTGTTGAAAAACCACTTTTCGCACTTGTGTTAGTGTTGAAAAACCACTTTTCGCACTTGTGTTGGTGCAGGAAACCAGTTTTGCACTTGTATTAGTGTGGAAAAAACACTTTTTGCACTTGTGATAGTGTTGAAAAACCACTTTTCGCACTTGTGTTAGTGTTGAAAAACCACTTTTCGCACTTGTGTTGGTGCAGGAAACCACTTTTGCACTTGTATTAGTGTGGAAAAACCACTTTTTGCACTTGTGTTAGTGTTGAAAAACCACTTTTCGCACTTGTATCAGTGTTGAAAAACCACTTTTCGCACTTGTGTTAGTGTTGAAAAACCACTTTTCGCACTTGTGTTCGTGCAGGAAACCACTTTTGCACTTGTATTAGTGTGGAAAAACCACTTTTCGCACTTGTGTTAGTGTTGAAAAACCACTTTTCGCACTTGTGTTAGTGTTGAAAAACCACTTTTCGCACTTGTGTTAGTGTTGAAAAACCACTTTTCGCACTTGTGTTGGTGCAGGAAACCACTTTTGCACTTGTATTAGTGTGGAAAAAACACTTTTTGCACTTGTGATAGTGTTGAAAAACCACTTTTCGCACTTGTGTTAGTGTTGAAAAACCACTTTTCGCACTTGTGTTGGTGCAGGAAACCACTTTTTCACTTGTATTAGTGTGGAAAAACCACTTTTCGCACTTGTGTTAGTGTTGAAAAACCACTTTTCGCACTTGTGTTAGTGTTGAAAAACCACTTTTCGCACTTGTGTTGGTACAGGAAACCACTTTTGCACTTGTATTAGTGTGGAAAAAACACTTTTTGCACTTGTGTTAGTGTTGAAAAACCACTTTTCGCACTTGTGTTAGTATTGAAAAACCACTTTTCGCACTTGTGTTGGTGCAGGAAACCACTTTTGCACTTGTATTAGTGTGGAAAAAACCACTTTTCGCACTTGTGTTAGTGTTGAAAAACCACTTTTCGCACTTGTGTTAGTGTTGAAAAACCACTTTTCGCACTTGTGTTAGTGTTGAAAAACCACTTTTCGCACTTGTGTTAGTGTTGAAAACCACTTTTCGCACTTGTGTTAGTGTTGAAAAACCACTTTTCGCACTTGTGTTGGTGCAGGACACCACTTTTGCACTTGTATTAGTGTGGAAAAACCACTTTTCGCACTTGTGTTAGTGTTGAAAAACCACTTTTCGCACTTGTGTTAGTGTTGAAAAACCACTTTTCGCACTTGTGTTGGTGCAGGAAACCACTTTTGCACTTGTATTAGTGTGGAAAAAACACTTTTTGCACTTGTGATAATGTTGAAAAACCACTTTTCGCACTTGTGTTAGTGTTGAAAAACCACTTTTCGCACTTGTGTTGGTGCAGGAAACCACTTTTGCACTTGTATTAGTGTGGAAAAACCACTTTTCGCACTTGTGTTAGTGTTGAAAAACCACTTTTCGCACTTGTGTTAGTGTTGAAAAACCACTTTTCGCACTCGTGTTAGTGTTGAAAAACCACTTTTCGCACTTGTGTTAGTGTTGAAAAACCACTTTTCGCACTTGTGTTGGTGCAGGAAACCACTTTTGCACTTGTATTAGTGTGGAAAAACCACTTTTCGCACTTGTGTTCGTGTTGAAAAACCACTTTTCGCACTTGTGTTAGTGTTGAAAAACCACTTTTCGCACTTGTGTTAGTGTTGAAAAACCACTTTTCGCACTTGTGTTGGTGGAGGAAACCACTTTTGCACTTGTATTAGTGTGGAAAAGCCACTTTCCGCACTTGTGTTAGTGTTGAAAAACCACTTTTCGCACTTGTGTTAGTGTTGAAAAACCACTTTTCGCACTTGTGTTAGTGTTGAAAAACCACTTTTCGCACTTGTGTTGGTGCAGGAAACCACTTTTGCACTTGTATTAGTGTGGAAAAAACACTTTTTGCACTTGTGATAGTGTTGAAAAACCACTTTTCGCATTTGTGTTAGTGTTGAAAACCCACTTTTCGCACTTGTGTTGGTGCAGGAAACCACTTTTGCACTTGTATTAGTGTGGAAAAACCACTTTTCGCACTTGTGTTCGTGTTGAAAAACCACTTTTCGCACTTGTGTTAGTGTTGAAAAACCACTTTTCGCACTTGTGTTAGTGTTGAAAAACCACTTTTCGCACTTGTGTTTGTGCAGGAAACCTCTTTTGCACTTGTATTAGTGCGGAAAAACCACATTTCGCACTTGTGTTAGTCTTGAAAATCCACTTTTCGCACTTGTGTTAGTGTTGAAAAACCACTTTTCGCACTTGTGTTAGTGTTGAAAAACCACTTTTCGCACTTGTGTTGGTGGAGGAAACCACTTTTACACTTGCATTAGTGTGGAAAAACCACTTTTCGCACTTGTGTTAGTGTTGAAAAAACACTTTTCGCACTTGTGTTAGTGTTGAAAAACCACTTTTCGCACTTGTGTTAGTGTTGAAAAACCACTTTTCGCACTTGTGTTGGTGCAGGAAACCACTTTTGCACTTGTATTAGTGTGGAAAAAACACTTTTTGCACTTGTGATAGTGTTGAAAAACCACTTTTCGCAGTTGTGTTAGTGTTGAAAAACCACTTTTCGCACTTGTGTTGGTGCAGGAAACCACTTTTGCACTTGTATTAGTGTGGAAAAGCCACTTTTCGCACTTGTGTTAGTGTTGAAAAACCACTTTTCGCACTTGTGTTAGTGTTGAAAAACCACTTTTCACAATTGTGTTAGTGTTGAAAAACCACTTTTCGCACTTGTTTTGGTGCAGGAAACCACTTTTGCACTTGTATTAGTGTGGAAAAAAACACTTTTTGCACTTGTGATAGTGTTGAAAAACCACTTTTTGCACTTGTGTTAGTGTTGAAAAACCACTTTTCGCACTTGTGTTGGTGCAGGAAACCACTTTTGCACTTGTATTAGTGTGGAAAAACCACATTTCGCACTTGTGTTAGTGTTGAAAAACTACTTTTCGCACTTGTGTTAGTGTTGAAAAACCACTTTTCGCACTTGTGCTGGTGCAGGAAACCACTTTTGCACTTGTATTAGTGTGGAAAAAACACTTTTTGCACTTGTGATATTGTTGAAAAACCACTTTTCGCACTTGTGTTAGTGTTGAAAGACCACTTTTCGCACTTGTGTTGGTGCAGGAAACCACTTTTGCACTTGTATTAGTGTGGAAAAACCACTTTTCGCACTTGTGTTAGTGTTGAAAAACCACTTTTCGCACTTGTGTTAGTGTTGAAAAACCACTTTTCGCACTTGTGTTAGTGTTGAAAAACCACTTTTCGCACTTGTGTTGGTGCAGGAAACCACTTTTGCACTTGTATTAGTGTGGAAAAAACACTTTTTGCACTTGTGATAGTGTTGAAAAACCACTTTTCGCATTTGTGTTAGTGTTGAAAACCCACTTTTCGCACTTGTGTTGGTGCAGGAAACCACTTTTGCACTTGTATTATTGTGGAAAAACCACTTTTCGCACTTGTGTTCGTTTGAAAAACCACTTTTCGCACTTGTGTTAGTGTTGAAAAACCACTTTTCGCACTTGTGTTAGTGTTGAAAAACCACTTTTCGCACTTGTGTTTGTGCAGGAAACCACTTTTGCACTTGTATTAGTGTCGAAAAACCACTTTTCGCACTTGTGTTCGTGTTGAAAAACCACTTTTCGCACTTGTGTTAGTGTTGAAAAACCACTTTTCGCACTTGTGTTAGTGTTGAAAAACCACTTTTCGCACTTGTGTTGGTGCAGGAAACCAGTTTTGCACTTGTATTAGTGTAGAAAAAACACTTTTTGCACTTGTGATAGTGTTGAAAAACCACTTTTCGCACTTGTGTTAGTGTTGAAAAACCACTTTTCGCACTTGTGTTGGTGCAGGAAACCACTTTTGCACTTGTATTAGTGTGGAAAAACCACTTTTTGCACTTGTGTTAGTGTTGAAAAACCACTTTTCGCACTTGTGTCAGTGTTGAAAAACCACTTTTCGCACTTGTGTTAGTGTTGAAAAACCACTTTTCGCACTTGTGTTCGTGCAGGAAACCACTTTTGCACTTGTATTAGTGTGGAAAAACCACTTTTCGCACTTGTGTTAGTGTTGAAAAACCACTTTTCGCACTTGTGTTAGTGTTGAAAAACCACTTTTCGCACTTGTGTTGGTGCAGGAAACCACTTTTTCACTTGTATTAGTGTGGAAAAACCACTTTTCGCACTTGTGTTAGTGTTGAAAAACCACTTTTCGCACTTGTGTTAGTGTTGAAAAACCACTTTTCGCACTTGTGTTGGTGCAGGAAACCACTTTTGCACTTGTATTAGTGTGGAAAAACCACTTTTGCACTTGCATTAGTGTGGAAAAAACACTTTTTGCACTTGTGATAGTGTTGAAAAACCACTTTTCGCACTTGTGTTAGTGTTGAAAAACCACTTTTCGCACTTGTGTTGGTGCAGGAAACCACTTTTGCACTTGTATTAGTGTGGAAAAACCACTTTTCGCACTTGTGTTAGTGTTGAAAAACCACTTTTCGCACTTGTGTTAGTGTTGAAAAACCACTTTTCGCACTTGTGTTAGTGTTGAAAAACCATTTTTCGCATTTGTGTTGGTGCAGGAAACCACTTTTGCACTTGTATTAGTGTGGAAAAAACAATTTTTGCACTTGTGATAGTGTTGAAAAACCACTTTTCGCACTTGTGTTAGTGTTGAAAAACCACTTTTCGCACTTGTGTTGGTGCAGGAAACCACTTTTGCACTTGTATTAGTGGTGAAAAACCACTTTTCGCACTTGTGTTAGTGTTGAAAAACCACTTTTCGCACTTGTGTTAGTGTTGAAAAACCACTTTTCGCACTTGTGTTAGTGTTGAAAACCCACTTTTCGCACTTGTGTTCGTGCAGGAAACCACTTTTGCACTTGTATTAGTGTGGAAAAAACACTTTTTGCACTTGTGATAGTGTTGAAAAACCACTTTTCGCACTTGTGTTAGTGTTGAAAAACCACTTTTCGCACTTGTGTTGGTGCAGGACACCACTTTTGCACTTGTATTAGTGTGGAAAAACCACTTTTCGCACTTGTGTTAGTGTTGAAAAACCACTTTTCGCACTTGTGTTAGTGTTGAAAAACCACTTTTCGCACTTGTGTTGGTGCAGGAAATCACTTTTGCACTTATATTAGTGTGGAAAAAACACTTTTTGCACTTGTGATAGTGTTGAAAAACCACTTTTCGCACTTGTGTTGTTAGTGTTGAAAAACCACTTTTCGCACTTGTGTTAGTGTTGAAAAACCACTTTTCGCACTTGTGTTGGTGCAGGAAACCACTTTTGCACTTGTATTAGTGTGGAAAAACCACTTTTCGCACTTGTGTTAGTGTTGAAAAACCACTTTTCGCACTTGTGTTAGTGTTGAAAAACCACTTTTCGCACTTGTGTTGGTGCAGGAAACCACTTTTGCACTTGTATTAGTGTGGAAAAACCACTTTTCGCACTTGTGTTAGTGTTGAAAAACCACTTTTCGCACTTGTGTTAGTGCAGGAAACCACTTTTGCACTTGTATTAGTGTGGAAAAACCACTTTTCGCACTTGTGTTAGTGTTGAAAAACCACTTTTCGCACTTGTGTTAGTGTTGAAAAACCACTTTTCGCACTTGTGTTGGTGCAGGAAACCACTTTTGCACTTGTATTAGTGTGGAAAAAACACTTTTTGCACTTGTGATAGTGTTGAAAAACCACTTTTCGCACTTGTGTTAGTGTTGAAATACCACTTTTCGCACTTGTGTTGGTGCAGGAAACCACTTTTGCACTTGTATTAGTGTGGAAAAACCACATTTCGCACTTGTGTTAGTGTTGAAAAACCACTTTTCGCACTTGTGTTAGTGTTAAAAAACCACTTTTCGCACTTGTGTTGGTGCAGGAAACCACTTTTGCACTTGTATTAGTGTGGAAAAACCACTTTTCGCACTTGTGTTAGTGTTGAAAAACCACTTTTCGCACTTGTGTTAGTGTTGAAAAACCACTTTTCGCATTTGTGTTGGTGCAGGAAACCACTTTTGCACTTGTATTAGTGTGGAAAAAACAATTTTTGCACTTGTGATAGTGTTGAAAAACCACTTTTCGCACTTGTGTTAGTGTTGAAAAACCACTTTTCGCACTTGTGTTGGTGCAGGAAACCACTTTTGCACTTGTATTAGTGTGGAAAAACCACTTTTCGCACTTGTGTTAGTGTTGAAAAAACACTTTTCGCACTTGTGTTAGTGTTGAAAAACCACTTTTCGCACTTGTGTTAGTGTTGAAAACCCACTTTTCGCACTTGTGTTCGTGCAGGAAACCACTTTTGCACTTGTATTAGTGTGGAAAAAACACTTTTTGCACTTGTGATAGTGTTGAAAAACCACTTTTCGCACTTGTGTTAGTGTTGAAAAACCACTTTTCGCACTTGTGTTGGTGCAGGACACCACTTTTGCACTTGTATTAGTGTGGAAAAACCACTTTTCGCACTTGTGTTAGTGTTGAAAAACCACTTTTCGCACTTGTGTTAGTGTTGAAAAACCACTTTTCGCACTTGTGTTGGTGCAGGAAATCACTTTTGCACTTATATTAGTGTGGAAAAAACACTTTTTGCACTTGTGATAGTGTTGAAAAACCACTTTTCGCACTTGTGTTGTTAGTGTTGAAAAACCACTTTTCGCACTTGTGTTAGTGTTGAAAAACCACTTTTCGCACTTGTGTTGGTGCAGGAAACCACTTTTGCACTTGTATTAGTGTGGAAAAACCACTTTTCGCACTTGTGTTAATGTTGAAAAACCACTTTTCGCACTTGTGTTAGTGTTGAAAAACCACTTTTCGCACTTGTGTTGGTGCAGGAAACCACTTTTGCACTTGTATTAGTGTGGAAAAAACCACTTTTCGCACTTGTGTTAGTGTTGAAAAACCACTTTTCGCACTTGTGTTGGTGCAGGAAACCACTTTTGCACTTGTATTAGTTTGGAAAAACCACTTTTCGCACTTGTGTTAGTGTTGAAAAACCACTTTTCGCACTTGTGTTAGTGTTGAAAAACCACTTTTCGCACTTGTGTTGGTGCAGGAAACCACTTTCGCACTTGTATTAGTGTGGAAAAAACACTTTTTGCACTTGTGATAGTGTTGAAAAACCACTTTTCGCACTTGTGTTAGTGTTGAAATACCACTTTTCGCACTTGTGTTGGTGCAGGAAACCACTTTTGCACTTGTATTAGTGTGGAAAAACCACATTTCGCACTTGTGTTAGTGTTGAAAAACCACTTTTCGCACTTGTGTTAGTGTTGAAAAAACACTTTTCGCACTTGTGTTGGTGCAGGAAACCACTTTTGCACTTGTATTAGTGTGGAAAAACCACTTTTCGCACTTGTGTTAGTGTTGAAAAACCACTTTTTGCACTTGTGTTAGTGTTGAAAAACCACTTTTCGCACTTGCGTTGGTGCAGGAAACCACTTTTGCACTTGTATTAGTGTGGAAAAAACACTTTTTGCACTTGTGATAGTGTTGAAAAACCACTTTTCGCACTTGTGTTAGTGTTGAAAAACCACTTTTCGCACTTGTGTTGGTGCAGGTAACCACTTTTGCACTTGTATTAGTGTGGAAAAACCACTTTTCGCACTTGTGTTAGTGTTGAAAAACCACTTTTCGCACTTGTGTTGGTGCAGGAAACCACTTTTGCACTTGTATTAGTGTGGAAGAAACACTTTTTGCACTTGTGATAGTGTTGAAAAACCACTTTTCGCACTTGTGTTAGTGTTGAAAAACCACTTTTCGCACTTGTGTTGGTGGAGGAAGCCACTTTTGCACTTGTATTAGTGTGGAAAAACCACTTTTCGCACTTGTGTTAGTGTTGAAATACCACTTTTCGCACTTGTGTTAGTGTTGAAAAACCACTTTTCGCACTTGTGTTGGTGCAGGAAACCACTTTTGCACTTGTATTAGTGTGGAAAAAATACTTTTCGCACTTGTGTTAGTGTTGAAAAACCACTTTTCGCACTTGTGTTAGTGTTGAAAAACCACTTTTCGCACTTGTGTTGGTGCAGGAAACCACTTTTGCACTTGTATTAGTGTGGAAAAAACCCTTTTTGCACTTGTGATAGTGTTGAAAAACCACTTTTCGCACTTTTGTTAGTGTTGAAAAACCACTTTTCGCACTTGTGTTGGTGCAGTAAACCACTTTTGCACTTGTATTAGTGTGGAAAAACCACTTTTCGCACTTGTGTTGGTGCAGTAAACCACTTTTGCACTTGTATTAGTGTGGAAAAACCACTTTTCGCACTTGTGTTAGTGTTGAAAAACCACTTTTCGCACTTGTGTTAGTGTTGAAAAACCACTTTTCGCACTTGTGTTAGTGTTGAAAAACCACTTTTCGCACTTGTGTTGGTGCAGGAAACCACTTTTGCACTTGTATTAGTGTGGAAAAACCACTTTTCGCACTTGGGTTAGTGTTGAAAAACCACTTTTCGCACTTGTATTGGTGCAGGAAACCACTTTTGCACTTGTATTAGTGTGGAAAAACCACTTTTCGCACTTGTGTTAGTGTTGAAAAACCACTTTTCGCACTTGTGTTGGTGCAGGAAACCACTTTTGGACTTGTATTAGTGTGGAAAAAACACTTTTTGCACTTGTGATAGTGTTGAAAAACCACTTTTCGCACTTGTGTTAGTGTTGAAATACCACTTTTCGCACTTGTGTTGGTGCAGGAAACCACTTTTGCACTTGTATTAGTGTGGAAAAACCACATTTCGCACTTGTGTTAGTGTTGAAAAACCACTTTTCGCACTTGTGTTAGTGTTGAAAAACCACTTTTCGCACTTGTGTTAGTGTTGAAAATCCACTTTTCGCACTTGTGTTGGTGCAGGAAACCACTTTTGCACTTGTATTAGTGTGGAAGAAACACTTTTTGCACTTGTGATATTGTTGAAAAACCACTTTTCGCACTTGTGTTAGTGTTGAAAAACCACTTTTCGCACTTGTGTTGGTGCAGGAAGCCACTTTTGCACTTGTATTAGTGTGGAAAAACCACTTTTCGCACTTGTGTTAGTGTTGAAATACCACTTTTCGCACTTGTGTTAGTGTTGAAAAACCACTTTTCGCACTTGTGTTGGTGCAGGAAACCACTTTTGCACTTGTATTAGTGTGGAAAAAACACTTTTTGCACTTGTGATAGTGTTGAAAAACTACTTTTCGCACTTGTGTTAGTGTTGAAAAACCACTTTTCGCACTTGTGTTAGTGTTGAAAAACCACTTTTCGCACTTGTGTTGGTGCAGGAAACCACTTTTGCACTTGTATTAGTGTGGAAAAAACACTTTTTGCACTTGTGATAGTGTTGAAAAACCACTTTTCGCACTTGTGTTAGTGTTGAAAAACCACTTTTCGCACTTGTGTTGGTGCAGTAAACCACTTTTGCACTTGTATTAGTGTGGAAAAACCACTTTTCGCACTTGTGTTAGTGTTGAAAAACCACTTTTCGCACTTGTGTTGGTGGAGGAAGCCACTTTTGCACTTGTATTAGTGTGGAAAAACCACTTTTCGCACTTGTGTTAGTGTTGAAATACCACTTTTCGCACTTGTGTTAGTGTTGAAAAACCACTTTTCGCACTTGTGTTGGTGCAGGAAACCACTTTTGCACTTGTATTAGTGTGGAAAAAATACTTTTTGCACTTGTGATAGTGTTGAAAAACTACTTTTCGCACTTGTGTTAGTGTTGAAAAACCACTTTTCGCACTTGTGTTAGTGTTGAAAAACCACTTTTCGCACTTGTGTTGGTGCAGGAAACCACTTTTGCACTTGTATTAGTGTGGAAAAAACACTTTTTGCACTTGTGATAGTGTTGAAAAACCACTTTTCGCACTTGTGTTAGTGTTGAAAAACCACTTTTCGCACTTGTGTTGGTGCAGTAAACCACTTTTGCACTTGTATTAGTGTGGCAAAACCACTTTTCGCACTTGTGTTAGTGTTGAAAAACCACTTTTTGCACTTGTGTTGGTGCAGGAAACCACTTTTGCACTTGTATTAGTGTGGAAAAACCACTTTTCGCACTTGTGTTAGTGTTGAAAAACCACTTTTCGCACTTGTGTTAGTGTTGAAAAACCACTTTTTGCACTTGTGTTAGTGTTGAAAAACCACTTTTCGCACTTGTGTTGGTGCAGGAAACCACTTTTGCACTTGTATTAGTGTGGAAAAAACACTTTTGCACTTGTATTAGTGTGGAAAAACACTTTTTGCACTTGTGATAGTGTTGAAAAACTACTTTTCGCACTTGTATTAGTGTGGAAAAACCACTTTTCGCACTTGTGTTAGTGTTGAAAAACCACTTTTTGCACTTGTGTTAGTGTAGAAAAACCACTTTTCGCATTTGTGTTAGTGTTGAAAAACCACTTTTCGCATTTGTGTTGGTACAGGAAACCACTTTTGCACTTGTATTAGTGTGGAAAAAACACTTTTTGCACTTGTGATAGGGTTGAAAAACCACTTTTCGCACTTGTGTTAGTGTTGAAAAACCACTTTTTGCACTTGTGTTCGTGCAGGAAACCACTTTTGCACTTGTATTAGTGTGGAAAAAACACTTTTTGCACTTGTGATAGTGTTGAAAAACCACTTTTCGCACTTGTGTTAGTGTTGAAAAACCACTTTTCGCACTTGTGTTGGTGCAGGACACCACTTTTGCACTTGTATTAGTGTGGAAAAACCACTTTTCGCACTTGTGTTAGTGTTGAAAAACCACTTTTCGCACTTGTGTTAGTGTTGAAAAACCACTTTTCGCACTTGTGTTGGTGCAGGAAATCACTTTTGCACTTATATTAGTGTGGAAAAAAAACACTTTTTGCACTTGTGATAGTGTTGAAAAACCACTTTTCGCACTTGTGTTAGTGTTGAAAAACCACTTTTCGCACTTGTGTTGGTGCAGTAAATCACTTTTGCACTTGTATTAGTGTGGAAAAATCACTTTTCGCACTTGTGTTAGTGTTGAAAAACCACTTTTCGCACTTGCGTTAGTGTTGAAAAACCACTTTTCGCACTTGTGTTGGTGCAGGAAACCACTTTTGCACTTGTATTAGTGTGGAAACACCACTTTTCGCACTTGTGTTAGTGTTGAAAAACCACTTTTCGCACTTGTGTTAGTGTTGAAAAACCACTTTTCGCACTTGTGTTAGTGTTGAAAAACCACTTTTCGCACTTGTGTTGGTGCAGGAAACCACTTTTGCACTTGTATTAGTGTGGAAAAACCACTTTTCACACTGGGTTAGTGTTGAAAAACCACTTTTCGCACTTGTGTTGGTGCAGGAAACCACTTTTGGACTTGTATTAGTGTGGAAAAAACACTTTTTGCACTTATGATAGTGTTGAAAAACCACTTTTCGCACTTGTGTTAGTGTTGAAATACCACTTTTCGCATTTGTGTTGGTGCAGGAAACCACTTTTGCATTTGTATTAGTGTGGAAAAACCACTTTTCGCACTTGTGTTAGTGTTGAAAAACCACTTTTCGCACTTGTGTTGGTGCAGGAAACCACTTTTGGACTTGTATTAGTGTGGAAAAAACACTTTTTGCACTTATGATAGTGTTGAAAAACCACTTTTCGCACTTGTGTTAGTGTTGAAATACCACTTTTCGCATTTGTGTTGGTGCAGGAAACCACTTTTGCATTTGTATTAGTGTGGAAAAACCACATTTCGCACTTGTGTTAGTGTTGAAAAACCACTTTTCGCACTTGTGTTAGTGTTGAAAAACCACTTTTCGCACTTGTGTTGGTGCAGGAAACCACTTTTGCACTTGTATTAGTGTGGAAAAACCACTTTTCGTACTTGTGTTAGTGTTGAAAAACCACTTTTCGCACTTGTGTTAGTGTTGAAAAAACACTTTTCGCACTTGTGTTGGTGCAGGAAACCACTTTTGCACTTGTATTAGTGTGGAAAAAACACTTTTTGCACTTGTGATAGTGTTGAAAAACCACTTTTCGCACTTGTGTTAGTGTTGAAAACCCACTTTTTGCACTTGTGTTGGTGCAGGAAACCACTTTTGCACTTGTATTAGTGTGGAAAAAACCACTTTCCGCACTTGTGTTGGTGCAGGAAACCACTTTTGCACTTGTATTAGTGTGGAAAAAACACTTTTTGCACTTGTGATAGTGTTGAAAAACCACTTTTCGCACTTGTGTTAGTGTTGAAAAACCACTTTTTGCACTTGTGTTGATGCAGGAAACCACTTTTGCACTTGTGTTAGTGTTGAAAAACCACTTTTCGCACTTGTGTTGGTGCAGGAAACCACTTTTGCACTTGTATTAGTGTGGAAAAAACCCTTTTTGCACTTGTGATAGTGTTGAAAAACCACTTTTCGCACTTTTGTTAGTGTTGAAAAACCACTTTTCGCACTTGTGTTGGTGCAGTAAACCACTTTTGCACTTGTATTAGTGTGGAAAAACCACTTTTCGCACTTGTGTTGGTGCAGTAAACCACTTTTGCACTTGTATTAGTGTGGAAAAACCACTTTTCGCACTTGTGTTAGTGTTGAAAAACCACTTTTCGCACTTGTGTTAGTGTTGAAAAACCACTTTTCGCACTTGTGTTAGTGTTGAAAAACCACTTTTTGCACTTGTGATAGTGTTGAAAAACCACTTTTCGCACTTGTGTTAGTGTTGAAAAACCACTTTTTGCACTTGTGTTGGTGCAGGAAACCACTTTTGCACTTGTATTAGTGTGGAAAAAACCACTTTCGCACTTGTGTTAGTGTTGAAAAACCACTTTTCGCACTTGTGTTAGTGTTGAAAATCCACTTTTCGCACTTGTGTTGGTGCAGGAAACCACTTTTGGACTTGTATTAGTGTGGAAAAAACACTTTTTGCACTTGTGATAGTGTTGAAAAACCACTTTTCGCACTTGTGTTAGTGTTGAAATACCACTTTTCGCACTTGTGTTGGTGCAGGAAACCACTTTTGCACTTGTATTAGTGTGGAAAAACCACATTTCGCACTTGTGTTAGTGTTGAAAAACCACTTTTCGCACTTGTGTTAGTGTTGAAAAACCACTTTTCGCACTTGTGTTAGTGTTGAAAATCCACTTTTCGCACTTGTGTTGGTGCAGGAAACCACTTTTGCACTTGTATTAGTGTGGAAGAAACACTTTTTGCACTTGTGATATTGTTGAAAAACCACTTTTCGCACTTGTGTTAGTGTTGAAAAACCACTTTTCGCACTTGTGTTGGTGCAGGAAGCCACTTTTGCACTTGTATTAGTGTGGAAAAACCACTTTTCGCACTTGTGTTAGTGTTGAAATACCACTTTTCGCACTTGTGTTAGTGTTGAAAAACCACTTTTCGCACTTGTGTTGGGGCAGGAAACCACTTTTGCACTTGTATTAGTGTGGAAAAAACACTTTTTGCACTTGTGATAGTGTTGAAAAACTACTTTTCGCACTTGTGTTAGTGTTGAAAAACCACTTTTCGCACTTGTGTTAGTGTTGAAAAACCACTTTTCGCACTTGTGTTGGTGCAGGAAACCACTTTTGCACTTGTATTAGTGTGGAAAAAACACTTTTTGCACTTGTGATAGTGTTGAAAAACCACTTTTCGCACTTGTGTTAGTGTTGAAAAACCACTTTTCGCACTTGTGTTGGTGCAGTAAACCACTTTTGCACTTGTATTAGTGTGGAAAAACCACTTTTCGCACTTGTGTTAGTGTTGAAAAACCACTTTTCGCACTTGTGTTGGTGGAGGAAGCCACTTTTGCACTTGTATTAGTGTGGAAAAACCACTTTTCGCACTTGTGTTAGTGTTGAAATACCACTTTTCGCACTTGTGTTAGTGTTGAAAAACCACTTTTCGCACTTGTGTTGGTGCAGGAAACCACTTTTGCACTTGTATTAGTGTGGAAAAAATACTTTTTGCACTTGTGATAGTGTTGAAAAACTACTTTTCGCACTTGTGTTAGTGTTGAAAAACCACTTTTCGCACTTGTGTTAGTGTTGAAAAACCACTTTTCGCACTTGTGTTGGTGCAGGAAACCACTTTTGCACTTGTATTAGTGTGGAAAAAACACTTTTTGCACTTGTGATAGTGTTGAAAAACCACTTTTCGCACTTGTGTTAGTGTTGAAAAACCACTTTTCGCACTTGTGTTGGTGCAGTAAACCACTTTTGCACTTGTATTAGTGTGGCAAAACCACTTTTCGCACTTGTGTTAGTGTTGAAAAACCACTTTTTGCACTTGTGTTGGTGCAGGAAACCACTTTTGCACTTGTATTAGTGTGGAAAAACCACTTTTCGCACTTGTGTTAGTGTTGAAAAACCACTTTTCGCACTTGTGTTAGTGTTGAAAAACCACTTTTTGCACTTGTGTTAGTGTTGAAAAACCACTTTTCGCACTTGTGTTGGTGCAGGAAACCACTTTTGCACTTGTATTAGTGTGGAAAAAACACTTTTGCACTTGTATTAGTGTGGAAAAACACTTTTTGCACTTGTGATAGTGTTGAAAAACTACTTTTCGCACTTGTATTAGTGTGGAAAAACCACTTTTCGCACTTGTGTTAGTGTTGAAAAACCACTTTTTGCACTTGTGTTAGTGTAGAAAAACCACTTTTCGCATTTGTGTTAGTGTTGAAAAACCACTTTTCGCATTTGTGTTGGTGCAGGAAACCACTTTTGCACTTGTATTAGTGTGGAAAAAACACTTTTTGCACTTGTGATAGGGTTGAAAAACCACTTTTCGCACTTGTGTTAGTGTTGAAAAACCACTTTTTGCACTTGTGTTCGTGCAGGAAACCACTTTTGCACTTGTATTAGTGTGGAAAAAACACTTTTTGCACTTGTGATAGTGTTGAAAAACCACTTTTCGCACTTGTGTTAGTGTTGAAAAACCACTTTTCGCACTTGTGTTGGTGCAGGACACCACTTTTGCACTTGTATTAGTGTGGAAAAACCACTTTTTGCACTTGTGTTAGTGTTGAAAAACCACTTTTCGCACTTGTGTTAGTGTTGAAAAACCACTTTTCGCACTTGTGTTGGTGCAGGAAATCACTTTTGCACTTATATTAGTGTGGAAAAAAAACACTTTTTGCACTTGTGATAGTGTTGAAAAACCACTTTTCGCACTTGTGTTAGTGTTGAAAAACCACTTTTCGCACTTGTGTTGGTGCAGTAAACC
The DNA here is from genome assembly GCF_964187855.1 of Myxine glutinosa. Classification (NCBI taxonomy): domain Eukaryota; kingdom Metazoa; phylum Chordata; class Myxini; order Myxiniformes; family Myxinidae; genus Myxine; species Myxine glutinosa. Next base: position 136,470 of record NW_027616435.1, on the reverse strand, counting down.
ACTTTTGCACTTGTATTAGTGTGGAAAAATCACTTTTCGCACTTGTGTTAGTGTTGAAAAACCACTTTTCGCACTTGCGTTAGTGTTGAAAAACCACTTTTCGCACTTGTGTTGGTGCAGGAAACCACTTTTGCACTTGTATTAGTGTGGAAACACCACTTTTCGCACTTGTGTTAGTGTTGAAAAACCACTTTTCGCACTTGTGTTAGTGTTGAAAAACCACTTTTCGCACTTGTGTTAGTGTTGAAAAACCACTTTTCGCACTTGTGTTGGTGCAGGAAACCACTTTTGCACTTGTATTAGTGTGGAAAAACCACTTTTCGCACTTGGGTTAGTGTTGAAAAACCACTTTTCGCACTTGTGTTGGTGCAGGAAACCACTTTTGCACTTGTATTAGTGTGGAAAAACCACTTTTCGCACTTGTGTTAGTGTTGAAAAACCACTTTTCGCACTTGTGTTAGTGTTGAAAAACCACTTTTCGCACTTGTGTTGGTGCAGGAAACCACTTTTGGACTTGTATTAGTGTGGAAAAAACACTTTTTGCACTTATGATAGTGTTGAAAAACCACTTTTCGCACTTGTGTTAGTGTTGAAATACCACTTTTCGCATTTGTGTTGGTGCAGGAAACCACTTTTGCATTTGTATTAGTGTGGAAAAAACCACATTTCGCACTTGTGTTAGTGTTGAAAAACCACTTTTCGCACTTGTGTTAGTGTTGAAAAACCACTTTTCGCACTTGTGTTGGTGCAGGAAACCACTTTTGCACTTGTATTAGTGTGGAAAAACCACTTTTCGTACTTGTGTTAGTGTTGAAAAACCACTTTTCGCACTTGTGTTAGTGTTGAAAAACCACTTTTCGCACTTGTGTTGGTGCAGGAAACCACTTTTGCACTTGTATTAGTGTGGAAAAAACACTTTTTGCACTTGTGATAGTGTTGAAAAACCACTTTTCGCACTTGTGTTAGTGTTGAAAAACCACTTTTTGCACTTGTGTTGGTGCAGGAAACCACTTTTGCACTTGTATTAGTGTGGAAAAAACCACTTTCGCACTTGTGTTAGTGTTGAAAAACCACTTTTCGCACTTGTGTTAGTGTTGAAAATCCACTTTTCGCACTTGTGTTGGTGCAGGAAACCACTTTTGCACTTGTATTAGTGTGGAAGAAACACTTTTTGCACTTGTGATAGTGTTGAAAAACCACTTTTCACACTTGTGTTAGTGTTGAAAAACCACTTTTCGCACTTGTGTTGGTGCAGGAAGCCACTTTTGCACTTGTATTAGTGTGGAAAAACCACTTTTCGCACTTGTGTTAGTGTTGAAATACCACTTTTCGCACTTGTGTTAGTGTTGAAAAACCACTTTTCGCACTTGTGTTGGTGCAGGAAACCACTTTTGCACTTGTATTAGTGTGGAAAAAACACTTTTTGCACTTGTGATAGAGTTGAAAAACTACTTTTCGCACTTGTGTTAGTGTTGAAAAAACACTTTTCGCACTTGTGTTAGTGTTGGAAAACCACTTTTCGCACTTGTGTTGGTGCAGGAAACCACTTTTGCACTTGTATTAGTGTGGAGAAAACACTTTTTGCACTTGTGATAGTGTTGAAAAACCACTTTTCGCACTTGTGTTAGTGTTGAAAAACCACTTTTCGCACTTGTGTTGGTGCAGTAAACCACTTTTGCACTTGTATTAGTGTGGAAAAACCACTTTTCGCACTTGTGTTAGTGTTGAAAAACCACTTTTCGCACTTGTGTTAGTGTTGAAAAACCACTTTTCGCACTTGTGTTGGTGGAGGAAACTACTTTTGCACATGTATTAGTTTGGAAAAACCACTTTTCGCACTTGTGTTAGTGTTGAAAAACCACTTTTCGCACTTGTGTTCATGTTGAAAAACCACTTTTCGCACTTGTGTTGGTGCAGGAAACCACTTTTGCACTTGTATTAGTGTGGAAAAACACTTTATGCACTTGTGATAGTGTTGAAAAACCACTTTTCGCACTTGTGTTAGTGTTGAAAAACCACTTTTCGCACTTGCGTTGGTGCAGGAAACCACTTTTGCACTTGTATTAGTGTAGAAAAAACCACTTTTCGCACTTGTGTTAGTGTTGAAAAACCACTTTTCGCACTTGTGTTAGTGTTGAAAATCCACTTTTCGCACTTGTGTTGGTGCAGGAAACCACTTTTGCACTTGTATTAGTGTGGAAGAAACACTTTTTGCACTTGTGATAGTGTTGAAAAACCACTTTTCGCACTTGTGTTAGTGTTGAAAAACCACTTTTCGCACTTGTGTTGGTGCAGGAAGCCACTTTTGCACTTGTATTAGTGTGGAAAAACCACTTTTTGCACTTGTGTTAGTGTTGAAATCCCACTTTTCGCACTTGTGTTAGTGTTGAAAAACCACTTTTCGCACTTGTGTTGGTGCAGGAAACCACTTTTGCACTTGTATTAGTGTGGAAAAAACACTTTTTGCACTTGTGATAGTGTTGAAAAACTACTTTTCGCACTTGTGTTAGTGTTGAAAAACCACTTTTCGCACTTGTGTTAGTGTTGAAAAACCACTTTTCGCACTTGTGTTGGTGCAGGAAACCACTTTTGCACTTGTATTAGTGTGGAAAAAACCACTTTTCGCACTTGTGTTAGTGTTGAAAAACCACTTTTCGCACTTGTGTTAGTGTTGAAATACCACTTTTCGCATTTGTGTTGGTGCAGGAAACCACTTTTGCATTTGTATTAGTGTGGAAAAACCACATTTCGCACTTGTGTTAGTGTTGAAAAACCACTTTTCGCACTTGTGTTAGTGTTGAAAAACCACTTTTCGCACTTGTGTTGGTGCAGGAAACCACTTTTGCACTTGTATTAGTGTGGAAAAACCACTTTTCGTACTTGTGTTAGTGTTGAAAAACCACTTTTCGCACTTGTGTTAGTGTTGAAAAACCACTTTTCGCACTTGTGTTGGTGCAGGAAACCACTTTTGCACTTGTATTAGTGTGGAAAAAACACTTTTTGCACTTGTGATAGTGTTGAAAAACCACTTTTCGCACTTGTGTTAGTGTTGAAAAACCACTTTTTGCACTTGTGTTGGTGCAGGAAACCACTTTTGCACATGTATTAGTGTGGAAAAAACCACTTTCGCACTTGTGTTAGTGTTGAAAAACCACTTTTCGCACTTGTGTTAGTGTTGAAAATCCACTTTTCGCACTTGTGTTGGTGCAGGAAACCACTTTTGCACTTGTATTAGTGTGGAAGAAACACTTTTTGCACTTGTGATAGTGTTGAAAAACCACTTTTCGCACTTGTGTTAGTGTTGAAAAACCACTTTTCGCACTTGTGTTGGTGCAGGAAGCCACTTTTGCACTTGTATTAGTGTGGAAAAACCACTTTTCGCACTTGTGTTAGTGTTGAAATACCACTTTTCGCACTTGTGTTAGTGTTGAAAAACCACTTTTCGCACTTGTGTTGGTGCAGGAAACCACTTTTGCACTTGTATTAGTGTGGAAAAAACACTTTTTGCACTTGTGATAGAGTTGAAAAACTACTTTTCGCACTTGTGTTAGTGTTGAAAAAACACTTTTCGCACTTGTGTTAGTGTTGGAAAACCACTTTTCGCACTTGTGTTGGTGCAGGAAACCACTTTTGCACTTGTATTAGTGTGGAAAAAACACTTTTTGCACTTGTGATAGTGTTGAAAAACCACTTTTCGCACTTGTGTTAGTGTTGAAAAACCACTTTTCGCACTTGTGTTAGTGTTGAAAAACCACTTTTCGCACTTGTGTTGGTGGAGGAAACTACTTTTGCACATGTATTAGTTTGGAAAAACCACTTTTCGCACTTGTGTTAGTGTTGAAAAACCACTTTTCGCACTTGTGTTCATGTTGAAAAACCACTTTTCGCACTTGTGTTGGTGCAGGAAACCACTTTTGCACTTGTATTAGTGTGGAAAAAACACTTTATGCACTTGTGATAGTGTTGAAAAACCACTTTTCGCACTTGTGTTAGTGTTGAAAAACCACTTTTCGCACTTGCGTTGGTGCAGGAAACCACTTTTGCACTTGTATTAGTGTAGAAAAAACCACTTTTTGCACTTGTGTTAGTGTTGAAATCCCACTTTTCGCACTTGTGTTAGTGTTGAAAAACCACTTTTCGCACTTGTGTTGGTGCAGGAAACCACTTTTGCACTTGTATTAGTGTGGAAAAAACACTTTTTGCACTTGTGATAGTGTTGAAAAACTACTTTTCGCACTTGTGTTAGTGTTGAAAAACCACTTTTCGCACTTGTGTTAGTGTTGAAAAACCACTTTTCGCACTTGTGTTGGTGCAGGAAACCACTTTTGCACTTGTATTAGTGTGGAAAAAACCACTTTTCGCACTTGTGTTAGTGTTGAAAAACCACTTTTTGCACTTGTGTTAGTGTTGAAAAACCACTTTTCGCACTTGTGTTGGTGCAGGAAACCACTTTTGCACTTGTATTAGTGTGGAAAAACCACTTTTCGCACTTGTGTTAGTGTTGAAAAACCACTTTTCGCACTTGTGTTAGTGTTGAAAAACCACTTTTCGCACTTGTGTTGGTGCAGGAAACCACTTTTGCACTTGTATTAGTGTGGAAAAAACACTTTTTGCACTTGTGATAGTGTTGAAAAACCACTTTTCGCATTTGTGTTAGTGTTGAAAAACCACTTTTCGCACTTGTGTTGGTGCAGGAAACCACTTTTGCACTTGTATTAGTGTGGAAAAACCACTTTTCGCACTTGTGTTCATGTTGAAAAACCACTTTTTGCATTTGTGTTAGTGTTGAAAAACCACTTTTCGCACTTGTGTTAGTGTTGAAAAACCACTTTTCGCACTTGTGTTAGTGTTGAAAGACCACTTTTCGCACTTGTGTTGGTGCAGGAAACCACTTTTGCACTTGTATTAGTGTGGAAAAAACACTTTTCGCACTTGTGTTAGTGTTGAAAAACCACTTTTCGCACTTGTGTTAGTGTTGAAAAACCACTTTTCGCACTTGTGTTAGTGTTGAAAGACCACTTTTCGCACTTGTGTTGGTGTAGGAAACCACTTTTGCACTTGTATTAGTGTGGAAAAAACACTTTTCGCACTTGTGTTAGTCTTGAAAAACCACTTTTTGCACTTGTGTTAGTGTTGAAAAACCACTTTTCGCACTTGTGTTAGTGTTGAAAAACCACTTTTCGCACTTGTGTTAGTGTTGAAAGACCACTTTTCGCACTTGTGTTGGTGCAGGAAACCACTTTCGCACTTGTATTAGTGTGGAAAAAACACTTTTTGCACTTGTGATAGTGTTGAAAAACCACTTTTCGCACTTGTGTTAGTGTTGAAAAACCACTTTTCGCACTTGTGTTGGTGTAGGAAACCACTTTTGCACTTGTATTAGTGTGGAAAAACCACTTTTCGCACTTGTGTTAGTCTTGAAAAACCACTTTTTGCACTTGTGTTAGTGTTGAAAAACCACTTTTCGCACTTGTGTTGGTGCAGGAAACCACTTTTGCACTTGTATTAGTGTGGAAAAAACACTTTTTGCACTTGTGATAGTGTTGAAAAACCACTTTTCGCACTTGTGTTAGTGTTGAAAAACCACTTTTCGCACTTGTGTTGGTGCAGGAAACCACTTTTGCACTTGTATTAGTGTGGAAAAAACCACTTTTCGCACTTGTGTTAGTGTTGAAAAACCACTTTTCGCACTTGTGTTAGTGTTGAAAAACCACTTTTCGCACTTTTGTTGGTGCAGGAAACCACTTTTGCACTTGTATTAGTGTGGAAAAAACACTTTTTGCACTTGTGATAGTGTTGAAAAACCACTTTTCGCACTTGTGTTAGTGTTGAAAAACCACTTTTCACACTTGTGTTGGTGCAGGAAACCACTTTTGCACTTGTATTAGTGTGGAAAAACACTTTTTGCACTTGTGATAGTGTTGAAAAACAACTTTTCGCACTTGTGTTAGTGTTGAAAAACCACTTTTCGCACTTGTGTTGGTGCAGGAAACCACTTTTGCACTTGTATTAGTGTGGAAAAACCACTTTTCGCACTTGTGTTAGTGTTGAAAAACCATTTTTCGCACTTGTGTTAGTGTTGAAAAACCACTTTTCGCACTTGTGTTAGTGTTGAAAAACCACTTTTCGCACTTGTGTTGGTGCAGGAAACCACTTTTGCACTTGTATTGGTGTGGAAAAAACACTTTTTGCACTTGTGATAGTGTTGAAAAACCACTTTTCGCTCTTGTGTTAGTGTTGAAAAACCACTTTTCGCACTTGTGTTGGTGCAGGAAATCACTTTTGCACTTGTATTCGTGTGGAAAAAACACTTTTTGCACTTGTGATAGTGTTGAAAAACCACTTTTCGCACTTGTGTTAGTGTTGAAAAACCACTTTTCGCACTTGTGTTGGTGCAGGAAACCACTTTTGCACTTGTATTCGTGTGGAAAAAACACTTTTTGCACTTGTGATAGTGTTGAAAAACCACTTTTCGCACTTGTGTTAGTGTTGAAAAACCACTTTTCGCACTAGTGTTAGTGTTGAAAAACCACTTTTCGCACTTGTGTTGGTGCAGAAAACCACTTTTGCACTTGTATTAGTGTGGAAAAACCACTTTTCGCACTTGTGTTAGTGTTGAAAAACCACTTTTCGCACTTGTGTTGGTGCAGGAAACCACTTTTGCACTTGTATTAGTGTGTAAAAATCACTTTTCGCACTTGTGTTAGTGTTGAAAAACCACTTTTCGCACTTGTGTTGGTGCAGGAAACCACTTTTGCACTTGTATTAGTGTGGAAAAAACACTTTTTGCACTTGTGATAGTGTTGAAAAACCACTTTTCGCACTTGTGTTAGTGTTGAAAAACCACTTTTCGCACTTGTGTTAGTGTTGAAAAACCACTTTTGCACTTGTATTAGTGTGGAAAAAACACTTTTTGCACTTGTGATAGTGTTGAAAAACCACTTTTCGCACTTGTGTTAGTGTTGAAAAACCACTTTTCGCACTTGTGTTGGTGCAGGAAACCACTTTTGCACTTGTATTAGTGCGGAAAAAGCACTTTTCGCACTTGTGTTAGTGTTGAAAAACCATTTTTCGCACTTGTGTTAGTGTTGAAAAACCACTTTTTGCACTTGTGTTAGTGTTGAAAAACCACTTTTCGCACTTGTGTTGGTGCAGGAAACCACTTTTGCACTTGTATTGGTGTGGAAAAAACACTTTTCGCACTTGTGTTAGTGTTGAAAAACCACTTTTCGCACTTGTGTTAATGTTGAAAAACCACTTTTCGCACTTGTGTTAGTGTTGAAAAACCACTTTTCGCACTTGTGTTGGTGCAGGAAACCACTTTTGCACTTATATTAGTGTGGAAAAAACACTTTTTGCACTTGTGATAGTGTTGAAAAACCACTTTTCGCTCTTGTGTTAGTGTTGAAAAACCACTTTTCGCACTTGTGTTGGTGCAGGAAACCACTTTTGCACTTGTATTCGTGTGGAAAAAACACTTTTTGCACTTGTGATAGTGTTGAAAAACCACTTTTCGCACTTGTGTTAGTGTTGAAAAACCACTTTTCGCACTTGTGTTGGTGCAGGAAACCACTTTTGCACTTGCATTAGTGTGGAAAAACCACTTTTCGCACTTGTGTTATTGTTGAAAAACCACTTTTCGCACTTGTGTTGGTGCAGGAAACCACTTTTGCACTTGTATTAGTGTGGAAAAACCACTTTTCGCACTTGTGTTAGTGTTGAAAAACCACTTTTCGCACTTGTGTTAGTGTTGAAAAACCACTTTTCGCACTTGTGTTCGTGTTGAAAAACCACTTTTCGCACTTGTGTTGGTGCAGGAAACCACTTTCGCACTTGTATTAGTGTGGAAAAAACACTTTTTGCACTTGTGATAGTGTTGAAAAACCACTTTTCGCACTTGTGTTAGTGTTGAAAAACCACTTTTCGCACTTGTGTTGGTGCAGGAAACCACTTTTGCACTTGTATTAGTGTGGAAAAACCACTTTTCGCACTTGTGTTAGTCTTGAAAAACCACTTTTTGCACTTGTGTTAGTGTTGAAAAACCACTTTTCGCACTTGTGTTGGTGCAGGAAACCACTTTTGCACTTGTATTAGTGTGGAAAAAACACTTTTTGCACTTGTGATAGTGTTGAAAAACCACTTTTCGCACTTGTGTTAGTGTTGAAAAACCACTTTTCGCACTTGTGTTGGTGCAGGAAACCACTTTTGCACTTGTATTAGTGTGGAAAAAACCACTTTTCGCACTTGTGTTAGTGTTGAAAAACCACTTTTCGCACTTGTGTTAGTGTTGAAAAACCACTTTTCGCACTTGTGTTGGTGCAGGAAACCACTTTTGCACTTGTATTAGTGTGGAAAAAACACTTTTTGCACTTGTGATAGTGTTGAAAAACCACTTTTCGCACTTGTGTTAGTGTTGAAAAACCACTTTTCGCACTTGTGTTGGTGCAGGAAACCACTTTTGCACTTGTATTAGTGTGGAAAAACCACTTTTCGCACTTGTGTTAGTGTTGAAAAACCACTTTTCGCACTTGTGTTAGTGTTGAATAGCCACTTTTCACACTTGTGTTGGTGCAGGAAACCACTTTTGCACTTGTATTAGTGTGGAAAAACACTTTTTGCACTTGTGATAGTGTTGAAAAACAACTTTTCGCACTTGTGTTGGTGCAGGAAACCACTTTTGCACTTGTATTAGTGTGGAAAAACCACTTTTCGCACTTGTGTTAGTGTTGAAAAACCATTTTTCGCACTTGTGTTAGTGTTGAAAAACCACTTTTCGCACTTGTGTTAGTGTTGAAAAACCACTTTTCGCACTTGTGTTGGTGCAGGAAACCACTTTTGCACTTGTATTGGTGTGGAAAAACACTTTTTGCACTTGTGATAGTGTTGAAAAACCACTTTTCGCTCTTGTGTTAGTGTTGAAAAACCACTTTTCGCACTTGTGTTGGTGCAGGAAACCACTTTTGCACTTGTATTCTTGTGGAAAAAACACTTTTTGCACTTGTGATAGTGTTGAAAAACCACTTTTCGCACTTGTGTTAGTGTTGAAAAACCACTTTTCGCACTTGTGTTGGTGCAGGAAACCACTTTTGCACTTGTATTCGTGTGGAAAAAACACTTTTTGCACTTGTGATAGTGTTGAAAAACCACTTTTCGCACTTGTGTTAGTGTTGAAAAACCACTTTTCGCACTAGTGTTAGTGTTGAAAAACCACTTTTCGCACTTGTGTTGGTGCAGGAAACCACTTTTGCACTTGTATTAGTGTGGCAAAACCACTTTTCTCACTTGTGTTAGTGTTGAAAAACCACTTTTCGCACTTGTGTTGGTGCAGGAAACCACTTTTGCACTTGTATTAGTGTGTAAAAATCACTTTTCGCACTTGTGTTAGTGTTGAAAAACCACTTTTCGCACTTGTGTTGGTGCAGGAAACCACTTTTGCACTTGTATTAGTGTGGAAAAAACACTTTTTGCACTTGTGATAGTGTTGAAAAACCACTTTTCGCACTTGTGTTAGTGTTGAAAAACCACTTTTCGCACTTGTGTTAGTGTTGAAAAACCACTTTTCGCACTTGTGTTAGTGTTGAAAAACCACTTTTTGCACTTGTGTTGGTGCAGGAAACCACTTTTGCACTTGTATTAGTGTGGAAAAAACACTTTTTGCACTTGTGATAGTGTTGAAAAACCACTTTTCGCACTTGTGTTAGTGTTGAAAAACCACTTTTCGCACTTGTGTTAGTGTTGAAAAACCACTTTTCGCACTTGTGTTGGTGTAGGAAACCACTTTTGCACTTATATTAGTGTGGAAAAAACACTTTTTGCACTTGTGATAGTGTTGAAAAACCACTTTTCGCACTTGTGTTAGTGTTGAAAAACCACTTTTCGCACTTGTGTTAGTGTTGAAAAACCACTTTTCGCACTTGTGTTGGTGCAGGAAACCACTTTTGCACTTATATTAGTGTGGAAAAAACACTTTTTGCACTTGTGATAGTGTTGAAAAACCACTTTTCGCACTTGTGTTAGTGTTGAAAAACCACTTTTCGCACTTGTGTTAGTGTTGAAAAACCACTTTTTGCACTTGTGTTGGTGCAGGAAACCACTTTTGCACTTATATTAGTGTGGAAAAAACACTTTTTGCACTTGTGATAGTGTTGAAAAACCACTTTTCGCACTTGTGTTAGTGTTGAAAAACCACTTTTCGCACTTGTGTTAGTGTTGAAAAACCACTTTTCGCACTTGTGTTGGTGCAGGAAACCACTTTTGCACTTGTATTAGTGTGGAAAAAACACTTTTTGCACTTGTGATAGTGTTGAAAAACCACTTTTCGCACTTGTGTTAGTGTTGAAAAACCACTTTTCGCACTTGTGTTGGTGCAGGAAACCACTTTTGCACTTGTATTAGTGCGGAAAAAGCACTTTTCGCACTTGTGTTAGTGTTGAAAAACCATTTTTCGCACTTGTGTTAGTGTTGAAAAACCACTTTTTGCACTTGTGTTAGTGTTGAAAAACCACTTTTCTCACTTGTGTTAGTGTTGAAAAACCACTTTTCGCACTTGTGTTGGTGCAGGAAACCACTTTTGCACTTGTATTAGTGTGTAAAAATCACTTTTCTCACTTGTGTTAGTGTTGAAAAACCACTTTTCGCACTTGTGTTGGTGCAGGAAACCACTTTTGCACTTGTATTAGTGTGTAAAAATCACTTTTCGCACTTGTGTTAGTGTTGAAAAACCACTTTTCGCACTTGTGTTGGTGCAGGAAACCACTTTTGCACTTGTATTAGTGTGGAAAAAACACTTTTTGCACTTGTGATAGTGTTGAAAAACCACTTTTCGCACTTGTGTTAGTGTTGAAAAACCACTTTTCGCACTTGTGTTAGTGTTGAAAAACCACTTTTCGCACTTGTGTTAGTGTTGAAAAACCACTTTTTGCACTTGTGTTGGTGCAGGAAACCACTTTTGCACTTGTATTAGTGTGGAAAAAACACTTTTTGCACTTGTGATAGTGTTGAAAAACCACTTTTCGCACTTGTGTTAGTGTTGAAAAACCACTTTTCGCACTTGTGTTAGTGTTGAAAAACCACTTTTCGCACTTGTGTTGGTGCAGGAAACCACTTTTGCACTTATATTAGTGTGGAAAAAACACTTTTTGCACTTGTGATAGTGTTGAAAAACCACTTTTCGCACTTGTGTTAGTGTTGAAAAACCACTTTTCGCACTTGTGTTAGTGTTGAAAAACCACTTTTCGCACTTGTGTTGGTGCAGGAAACCACTTTTGCACTTATATTAGTGTGGAAAAAACACTTTTTGCACTTGTGATAGTGTTGAAAAACCACTTTTCGCACTTGTGTTAGTGTTGAAAAACCACTTTTCGCACTTGTGTTAGTGTTGAAAAACCACTTTTTGCACTTGTGTTGGTGCAGGAAACCACTTTTGCACTTATATTAGTGTGGAAAAAACACTTTTTGCACTTGTGATAGTGTTGAAAAACCACTTTTCGCACTTGTGTTAGTGTTGAAAAACCACTTTTCGCACTTGTGTTAGTGTTGAAAAACCACTTTTCGCACTTGTGTTGGTGCAGGAAACCACTTTTGCACTTGTATTAGTGTGGAAAAAACACTTTTTGCACTTGTGATAGTGTTGAAAAACCACTTTTCGCACTTGTGTTAGTGTTGAAAAACCACTTTTCGCACTTGTGTTGGTGCAGGAAACCACTTTTGCACTTGTATTAGTGCGGAAAAAGCACTTTTCGCACTTGTGTTAGTGTTGAAAAACCATTTTTCGCACTTGTGTTAGTGTTGAAAAACCACTTTTTGCACTTGTGTTAGTGTTGAAAAACCACTTTTCGCACTTGTGTTAGTGTTGAAAAACCACTTTTCGCACTTGTGTTGGTGCAGGAAACCACTTTTGCACTTGTATTGGTGTGGAAAAACACTTTTTGCACTTGTGATAGTGTTGAAAAACCACTTTTCGCTCTTGTGCTAGTGTTGAAAAACCACTTTTCGCACTTGTGTTGGTGCAGGAAACCACTTTTGCACTTGTATTCGTGTGGAAAAAACACTTTTTGCACTTGTGATAGTGTTGAAAAACCACTTTTCGCACTTGTGTTAGTGTTGAAAAACCACTTTTCGCACTTGTGTTGGTGCAGGAAACCACTTTTGCACTTGTATTCGTGTGGAAAAAACGCTTTTTGCACTTGTGATAGTGTTGAAAAACCACTTTTCGCACTTGTGTTAGTGTTGAAAAACCACTTTTCGCACTAGTGTTAGTGTTGAAAAACCACTTTTCGCACTTGTGTTGGTGCAGGAAACCACTTTTGCACTTGTATTAGTGTGGAAAAACCACTTTTCGCACTTGTGTTAGTGTTGAAAAACCACTTTTCGCACTTGTGTTGGTGCAGGAAACCACTTTTGCACTTGTATTAGTGTGTAAAAATCACTTTTCGCACTTGTGTTAGTGTTGAAAAACCACTTTTCGCACTTGTGTTGGTGCAGGAAACCACTTTTGCACTTGTATTAGTGTGGAAAAAACACTTTTTGCACTTGTGATAGTGTTGAAAAACCACTTTTCGCACTTGTGTTAGTGTTGAAAAACCACTTTTCGCACTTGTGTTAGTGTTGAAAAACCACTTTTCGCACTTGTGTTAGTGTTGAAAAACCACTTTTTGCACTTGTGTTGGTGCAGGAAACCACTTTTGCACTTATATTAGTGTGGAAAAAACACTTTTTGCACTTGTGATAGTGTTGAAAAACCACTTTTCGCACTTGTGTTAGTGTTGAAAAACCACTTTTCGCACTTGTGTTAGTGTTGAAAAACCACTTTTCGCACTTGTGTTGGTGCAGGAAACCACTTTTGCACTTGTATTAGTGTGGAAAAAACACTTTTTGCACTTGTGATAGTGTTGAAAAACCACTTTTCGCACTTGTGTTAGTGTTGAAAAACCACTTTTCGCACTTGTGTTGGTGCAGGAAACCACTTTTGCACTTGTATTAGTGCGGAAAAAGCACTTTTCGCACTTGTGTTAGTGTTGAAAAACCATTTTTCGCACTTGTGTTAGTGTTGAAAAACCACTTTTTGCACTTGTGTTAGTGTTGAAAAACCACTTTTCTCACTTGTGTTAGTGTTGAAAAACCACTTTTCGCACTTGTGTTGGTGCAGGAAACCACTTTTGCACTTGTATTAGTGTGTAAAAATCACTTTTCTCACTTGTGTTAGTGTTGAAAAACCACTTTTCGCACTTGTGTTGGTGCAGGAAACCACTTTTGCACTTGTATTAGTGTGTAAAAATCACTTTTCGCACTTGTGTTAGTGTTGAAAAACCACTTTTCGCACTTGTGTTGGTGCAGGAAACCACTTTTGCACTTGTATTAGTGTGGAAAAAACACTTTTTGCACTTGTGATAGTGTTGAAAAACCACTTTTCGCACTTGTGTTAGTGTTGAAAAACCACTTTTCGCACTTGTGTTAGTGTTGAAAAACCACTTTTCGCACTTGTGTTAGTGTTGAAAAACCACTTTTTGCACTTGTGTTGGTGCAGGAAACCACTTTTGCACTTGTATTAGTGTGGAAAAAACACTTTTTGCACTTGTGATAGTGTTGAAAAACCACTTTTCGCACTTGTGTTAGTGTTGAAAAACCACTTTTCGCACTTGTGTTAGTGTTGAAAAACCACTTTTCGCACTTGTGTTGGTGCAGGAAACCACTTTTGCACTTATATTAGTGTGGAAAAAACACTTTTTGCACTTGTGATAGTGTTGAAAAACCACTTTTCGCACTTGTGTTAGTGTTGAAAAACCACTTTTCGCACTTGTGTTAGTGTTGAAAAACCACTTTTCGCACTTGTGTTGGTGCAGGAAACCACTTTTGCACTTATATTAGTGTGGAAAAAACACTTTTTGCACTTGTGATAGTGTTGAAAAACCACTTTTCGCACTTGTGTTAGTGTTGAAAAACCACTTTTCGCACTTGTGTTAGTGTTGAAAAACCACTTTTTGCACTTGTGTTGGTGCAGGAAACCACTTTTGCACTTATATTAGTGTGGAAAAAACACTTTTTGCACTTGTGATAGTGTTGAAAAACCACTTTTCGCACTTGTGTTAGTGTTGAAAAACCACTTTTCGCACTTGTGTTAGTGTTGAAAAACCACTTTTCGCACTTGTGTTGGTGCAGGAAACCACTTTTGCACTTGTATTAGTGTGGAAAAAACACTTTTTGCACTTGTGATAGTGTTGAAAAACCACTTTTCGCACTTGTGTTAGTGTTGAAAAACCACTTTTCGCACTTGTGTTGGTGCAGGAAACCACTTTTGCACTTGTATTAGTGCGGAAAAAGCACTTTTCGCACTTGTGTTAGTGTTGAAAAACCATTTTTCGCACTTGTGTTAGTGTTGAAAAACCACTTTTTGCACTTGTGTTAGTGTTGAAAAACCACTTTTCGCACTTGTGTTAGTGTTGAAAAACCACTTTTCGCACTTGTGTTGGTGCAGGAAACCACTTTTGCACTTGTATTGGTGTGGAAAAACACTTTTTGCACTTGTGATAGTGTTGAAAAACCACTTTTCGCTCTTGTGTTAGTGTTGAAAAACCACTTTTCGCACTTGTGTTGGTGCAGGAAACCACTTTTGCACTTGTATTCGTGTAGAAAAAACACTTTTTGCACTTGTGATAGTGTTGAAAAACCACTTTTCGCACTTGTGTTAGTGTTGAAAAACCACTTTTCGCACTTGTGTTGGTGCAGGAAACCACTTTTGCACTTGTATTCGTGTGGAAAAAACACTTTTTGCACTTGTGATAGTGTTGAAAAACCACTTTTCGCACTTGTGTTAGTGTTGAAAAACCACTTTTCGCACTAGTGTTAGTGTTGAAAAACCACTTTTCGCACTTGTGTTGGTGCAGGAAACCACTTTTGCACTTGTATTAGTGTGGAAAAACCACTTTTCGCACTTGTGTTAGTGTTGAAAAACCACTTTTCGCACTTGTGTTGGTGCAGGAAACCACTTTTGCACTTGTATTAGTGTGTAAAAATCACTTTTCGCACTTGTGTTAGTGTTGAAAAACCACTTTTCGCACTTGTGTTGGTGCAGGAAACCACTTTTGCACTTGTATTAGTGTGGAAAAAACACTTTTTGCACTTGTGATAGTGTTGAAAAACCACTTTTCGCACTTGTGTTAGTGTTGAAAAACCACTTTTCGCACTTGTGTTAGTGTTGAAAAACCACTTTTCGCACTTGTGTTAGTGTTGAAAAACCACTTTTTGCACTTGTGTTGGTGCAGGAAACCACTTTTGCACTTGTATTAGTGTGGAAAAAACACTTTTTGCACTTGTGATAGTGTTGAAAAACCACTTTTCACACTTGTGTTAGTGTTGAAAAACCACTTTTCGCACTTGTGTTAGTGTTGAAAAACCACTTTTCGCACTTGTGTTGGTGCAGGAAACCACTTTTGCACTTATATTAGTGTGGAAAAAACACTTTTTGCACTTGTGATAGTGTTGAAAAACCACTTTTCGCACTTGTGTTAGTGTTGAAAAACCACTTTTCGCACTTGTGTTAGTGTTGAAAAACCACTTTTCGCACTTGTGTTGGTGCAGGAAACCACTTTTGCACTTATATTAGTGTGGAAAAAACACTTTTTGCACTTGTGATAGTGTTGAAAAACCACTTTTCGCACTTGTGTTAGTGTTGAAAAACCACTTTTCGCACTTGTGTTAGTGTTGAAAAACCAATTTTTGCACTTGTGTTGGTGCAGGAAACCACTTTTGCACTTATATTAGTGTGGAAAAAACACTTTTTGCACTTGTGATAGTGTTGAAAAACCACTTTTCGCACTTGTGTTAGTGTTGAAAAACCACTTTTCGCACTTGTGTTAGTGTTGAAAAACCACTTTTCGCACTTGTGTTGGTGCAGGAAACCACTTTTGCACTTGTATTAGTGTGGAAAAAACACTTTTTGCACTTGTGATAGTGTTGAAAAACCACTTTTCGCACTTGTGTTAGTGTTGAAAAACCACTTTTCGCACTTGTGTTGGTGCAGGAAACCACTTTTGCACTTGTATTAGTGCGGATAAAGCACTATTCGCACTTGTGTTAGTGTTGAAAAACCATTTTTCGCACTTGTGTTAGTGTTGAAAAACCACTTTTTGCACTTGTGTTAGTGTTGAAAAACCACTTTTCGCACTTGTGTTGGTGCAGGAAACCACTTTTGCACTTGTATTGGTGTGGAAAAAACACTTTTCGCACTTGTGTTAGTGTTGAAAAACCACTTTTCGCACTTGTGTTAATGTTGAAAAACCACTTTTCGCACTTGTGTTAGTGTTGAAAAACCACTTTTCGCACTTGTGTTGGTGCAGGAAACCACTTTTGCACTTATATTAGTGTGGAAAAAACACTTTTTGCACTTGTGATAGTGTTGAAAAACCACGTTTCGCTCTTGTGTTAGTGTTGAAAAACCACTTTTCGCACTTGTGTTGGTGCAGGAAACCACTTTTGCACTTGTATTCGTGTGGAAAAAACACTTTTTGCACTTGTGATAGTGTTGAAAAACCACTTTTCGCACTTGTGTTAGTGTTGAAAAACCACTTTTCGCACTTGTGTTGGTGCAGGAAACCACTTTTGCACTTGCATTAGTGTGGAAAAACCACTTTTCGCACTTGTGTTATTGTTGAAAAACCACTTTTCGCACTTGTGTTGGTGCAGGAAACCACTTTTTCACTTGTATTAGTGTGGAAAAACCACTTTTCGCACTTGTGTTAGTGTTGAAAAACCACTTTTCGCACTTGTGTTAGTGTTGAAAAACCACTTTTCGCACTTGTGTTCGTGTTGAAAAACCACTTTTCGCACTTGTGTTGGTGCAGGAAACCACTTTCGCACTTGTATTAGTGTGGAAAAAACACTTTTTGCACTTGTGATAGTGTTGAAAAACCACTTTTCGCACTTGTGTTAGTGTTGAAAAACCACTTTTCACACTTGTGTTGGTGCAGGAAACCACTTTTGCACTTGTATTAGTGTGGAAAAACCACTTTTCGCACTTGTGTTAGTCTTGAAAAACCACTTTTTGCACTTGTGTTAGTGTTGAAAAACCACTTTTCGCACTTGTGTTGGTGCAGGAAACCACTTTTGCACTTGTATTAGTGTGGAAAAAACACTTTTTGCACTTGTGATAGTGTTGAAAAACCACTTTTCGCACTTGTGTTAGTGTTGAAAAACCACTTTTCGCACTTGTGTTGGTGCAGGAAACCACTTTTGCACTTGTATTAGTGTGGAAAAAACCACTTTTCGCACTTGTGTTAGTGTTGAAAAACCACTTTTCGCACTTGTGTTAGTGTTGAAAAACCACTTTTCGCACTTGTGTTGGTGCAGGAAACCACTTTTGCACTTGTATTAGTGTGGAAAAAACACTTTTTGCACTTGTGATAGTGTTGAAAAACCACTTTTCGCACTTGTGTTAGTGTTGAAAAACCACTTTTCGCACTTGTGTTGGTGCAGGAAACCACTTTTGCACTTGTATTAGTGTGGAAAAACCACTTTTCGCACTTGTGTTAGTGTTGAAAAACCACTTTTCGCACTTGTGTTAGTGTTGAAAAACCACTTTTCACACTTGTGTTGGTGCAGGAAACCACTTTTGCACTTGTATTAGTGTGGAAAAACACTTTTTGCACTTGTGATAGTGTTGAAATACAACTTTTCGCACTTGTGTTAGTGTTGAAAAACCACTTTTCGCACTTGTGTTGGTGCAGGAAACCACTTTTGCACTTGTATTAGTGTGGAAAAACCACTTTTCGCACTTGTGTTAGTGTTGAAAAACCATTTTTCGCACTTGTGTTAGTGTTGAAAAACCACTTTTCGCACTTGTGTTAGTGTTGAAAAACCACTTTTCACACTTGTGTTGGTGCAGGAAACCACTTTTGCACTTGTATTGGTGTGGAAAAAACACTTTTTGCACTTGTGATAGTGTTGAAAAACCACTTTTCGCTCTTGTGTTAGTGTTGAAAAACCACTTTTCGAACTTGTGTTGGTGCAGGAAACCACTTTTGCACTTGTATTCGTGTGGAAAAAACACTTTTTGCACTTGTGATAGTGTTGAAAAACCACTTTTCGCACTTGTGTTAGTGTTGAAAAACCACTTTTCGCACTTGTGTTGGTGCAGGAAACCACTTTTGCACTTGTATTCCTGTGGAAAAAACACTTTTTGCACTTGTGATAGTGTTGAAAAACCACTTTTCGCACTTGTGTTAGTGTTGAAAAACCACTTTTCGCACTAGTGTTAGTGTTGAAAAACCACATTTCGCACTTGTGTTGGTGCAGGAAACCACTTTTGCACTTGTATTAGTGTGGAAAAACCACTTTTCGCACTTGTGTTAGTGTTGAAAAACCACTTTTCGCACTTGTGTTGGTGCAGGAAACCACTTTTGCACTTGTATTAGTGTGTAAAAAATCACTTTTCGCACTTGTGTTAGTGTTGAAAAACCACTTTTCGCACTTGTGTTGGTGCAGGAAACCACTTTTGCACTTGTATTAGTGTGGAAAAACACTTTTTGCACTTGTGATAGTGTTGAAAAACCACTTTTCGCACTTGTGTTAGTGTTGAAAAACCACTTTTCGCACTTGTGTTAGTGTTGAAAAACCACTTTTCGCACTTGTGTTAGTGTTGAAAAACCACTTTTTGCACTTGTGTTGATGCAGGAAACCACTTTTGCACTTGTATTAGTGTGGAAAAAACACTTTTTGCACTTGTGATAGTGTTGAAAAACCACTTTTCGCACTTGTGTTAGTGTTGAAAAACCACTTTTCGCACTTGTGTTAGTGTTGAAAAACCACTTTTCGCACTTGTGTTGGTGCAGGAAACCACTTTTGCACTTATATTAGTGTGGAAAAAACACTTTTTGCACTTGTGATAGTGTTGAAAAACCACTTTTCGCACTTGTGTTAGTGTTGAAAAACCACTTTTCGCACTTGTGTTAGTGTTGAAAAACCACTTTTCGCACTTGTGTTGGTGCAGGAAACCACTTTTGCACTTATATTAGTGTGGAAAAAACACTTTTTGCACTTGTGATAGTGTTGAAAAACCACTTTTCGCACTTGTGTTAGTGTTGAAAAACCACTTTTCGCACTTGTATTAGTGTTGAAAAACCACTTTTCGCACTTGTGTTGGTGCAGGAAACCACTTTTGCACTTATATTAGTGTGGAAAAAACACTTTTTGCACTTGTGATAGTGTTGAAAAACCACTTTTCGCACTTGTGTTAGTGTTGAAAAACCACTTTTCGCACTTGTGTTGGTGCAGGAAACCACTTTTGCACCTGTATTAGTATGGCAAAAACACTTTTTGCACTTGTGATAGTGTTGAAAAACCACTTTACGCACTTGTGTTATTGTTGAAAAACCACTTTTCGCATTTGTGTTGGTGCAGCAAACCACTTTTGCACTTGTATTAGTGTGGAAAAACCACTTTTCGCACTTGTGTAAGTGTTGAAAAACCACTTTTCGCACTTGTGTTAGTGTTGAAAAACCACTTTTCGCACTTGTGTTGGTGCAGGAAACCACTTTTGCACTTGTATTAGTGTGGAAAAAACACTTTGTGCACTTGTGATAGTGTTGAAAAACCACTTTTCGCACTTGTGTTAGTGTTGAAAAACCACTTTTCGCACTTGTGTTTGTGCAGGAAACCACTTTTGCACTTGTATTAGTGTTGAAAAACCACTTTTCGCATTTGTGTTGGTGTAGGAAACCACTTTTCGCACTTGTATTAGTGTGGAAAGACCACTTTTCGCACTTGTGTTACTGTTGAAAACCCACTTTTCGCACTTGTCTTGGTGTAGGAAACCACTTTTCGCACTTGTGTTAGTGTTGAAAAACCACTTTTCGCAATTGTGTTGGTGTGGGAAACCACTTTTCGCACTTGTGTTGGTGTAGGAAACCTCTTTTCGCACTTGTATTAGTGTGGAAAGACCACTTTTCGCACTTGTGTGACTGTTGAAAACCCACTTTTCGCACTTGTGTTGGTGTAGGAAACCACTTTTCGCACATGTGTTAGTGTTGAAAAACCACTTTTCGCACTTGCATTAGTGTGGAAAAACCACTTTTCGCACATGTGTAGGTGTAGGAAACCACTTTTCGCACTTGTGTTGGTGGAGGAAACCACTTTTCGCACTTGTGTTAGTGTTGAAAAACCACTTTTAGCACTTGTTTTCATGTAGGAAACCACTTTTCGCACTTGTATTAGTGTGGAAAAACCACTTTTCGCACTTGTGTTGGTGTCGGAAACCACTTTTTGCACATGCATTAGTGTGGAAAAACCACTTTTAGCACTTGTGTTAGTGTTGAAAAACCACTTTTCGCACTTGTGTTAGTGTTGAAAAACCACTTTTTGCACTTGTGTTAGTGTTGAAAAACCACTTTTTGCACTTGTGTTAGTGTTGAAAAACCACTTTTCGCACTTGTGTTGGTGCAGGAAACCACTTTTGCACTTGTATTAGTGTGGAAAAACACTTTTTGCACTTGTGATAGTGTTGAAAAACCACTTTTCGCACTTGTGTTAGTGTTGAAAAACCACTTTTCGCACTTGTGTTAGTGTTGAAAAACCACTTTTCGCACTTGTGTTAGTGTTGAAAAACCACTTTTTGCACTTGTGTTGATGCAGGAAACCACTTTTGCACTTGTATTAGTGTGGAAAAAACACTTTTTGCACTTGTGATAGTGTTGAAAAACCACTTTTCGCACTTGTGTTAGTGTTGAAAAACCACTTTTCGCACTTGTGTTAGTGTTGAAAAACCACTTTTCGCACTTGTGTTGGTGCAGGAAACCACTTTTGCACTTATATTAGTGTGGAAAAAACACTTTTTGCACTTGTGATAGTGTTGAAAAACCACTTTTCGCACTTGTGTTAGTGTTGAAAAACCACTTTTCGCACTTGTGTTAGTGTTGAAAAACCACTTTTCGCACTTGTGTTGGTGCAGGAAACCACTTTTGCACTTATATTAGTGTGGAAAAAACACTTTTTGCACTTGTGATAGTGTTGAAAAACCACTTTTCGCACTTGTGTTAGTGTTGAAAAACCACTTTTCGCACTTGTATTAGTGTTGAAAAACCACTTTTCGCACTTGTGTTGGTGCAGGAAACCACTTTTGCACTTATATTAGTGTGGAAAAAACACTTTTTGCACTTGTGATAGTGTTGAAAAACCACTTTTCGCACTTGTGTTAGTGTTGAAAAACCACTTTTCGCACTTGTGTTGGTGCAGGAAACCACTTTTGCACCTGTATTAGTATGGCAAAAACACTTTTTGCACTTGTGATAGTGTTGAAAAACCACTTTACGCACTTGTGTTATTGTTGAAAAACCACTTTTCGCATTTGTGTTGGTGCAGCAAACCACTTTTGCACTTGTATTAGTGTGGAAAAACCACTTTTCGCACTTGTGTAAGTGTTGAAAAACCACTTTTCGCACTTGTGTTAGTGTTGAAAAACCACTTTTCGCACTTGTGTTGGTGCAGGAAACCACTTTTGCACTTGTATTAGTGTGGAAAAAACACTTTGTGCACTTGTGATAGTGTTGAAAAACCACTTTTCGCACTTGTGTTAGTGTTGAAAAACCACTTTTCGCACTTGTGTTTGTGCAGGAAACCACTTTTGCACTTGTATTAGTGTTGAAAAACCACTTTTCGCATTTGTGTTGGTGTAGGAAACCACTTTTCGCACTTGTATTAGTGTGGAAAGACCACTTTTCGCACTTGTGTTACTGTTGAAAACCCACTTTTCGCACTTGTCTTGGTGTAGGAAACCACTTTTCGCACTTGTGTTAGTGTTGAAAAACCACTTTTCGCAATTGTGTTGGTGTGGGAAACCACTTTTCGCACTTGTGTTGGTGTAGGAAACCTCTTTTCGCACTTGTATTAGTGTGGAAAGACCACTTTTCGCACTTGTGTGACTGTTGAAAACCCACTTTTCGCACTTGTGTTGGTGTAGGAAACCACTTTTCGCACATGTGTTAGTGTTGAAAAACCACTTTTCGCACTTGCATTAGTGTGGAAAAACCACTTTTCGCACATGTGTAGGTGTAGGAAACCACTTTTCGCACTTGTGTTGGTGGAGGAAACCACTTTTCGCACTTGTGTTAGTGTTGAAAAACCACTTTTAGCACTTGTTTTCATGTAGGAAACCACTTTTCGCACTTGTATTAGTGTGGAAAAACCACTTTTCGCACTTGTGTTGGTGTCGGAAACCACTTTTTGCACATGCATTAGTGTGGAAAAACCACTTTTAGCACTTGTGTTAGTGTTGAAAAACCACTTTTCGCACTTGTGTTAGTGTTGAAAAACCACTTTTTGCACTTGTGTTAGTGTTGAAAAACCACTTTTTGCACTTGTGTTAGTGTTGAAAAACCACTTTTCGCACTTGTGTTGGTGCAGGAAACCACTTTTGCACTTGTATTAGTGTGGAAAAAACACTTTTTGCACTTGTGATAGTGTTGAAAAACAACTTTTCACACTTGTGTTAGTGTTGAAAAACCACTTTTCGCACTTGTGTTGGTGCAGGAAACCACTTTTGCACTTGTATAAGTGTGGAAAAACCACTTTTCGCACTTGGGATAGTGTTGAAAACCCACTTTTCGCACTTGTGTTGGTGCAGGAAACCACTTTTGCACTTGTATTAGTGTGGAAAAACCACTTTTCGCACTTGTGTTAGTGTTGAAAAACCACTTTTCGCACTTGTGTTCGTGTTGAAAAACCACTTTTCGCACTTGTGTTGGTGCAGGAAACCACTTTTGCACCTGTATTAGTATGGCAAAAACACTTTTTGCACTTGTGATAGTGTCGAAAAACCACTTTACGCACTTGTGTTAGTGTTGAAAAACCACTTTTCGCATTTGTGTTGGTGCAGCAAACCACTTTTGCACTTGTATTAGTGTGGAAAAACCACTTTTCGCACTTGTGTAAGTGTTGAAAAACCACTTTTCGCACTTGTGTTAGGGTTGAAAAACCACTTTTCGCACATGTGTTGGTGCAGGAAACCACTTTTGCACCTGTATTAGTATGGCAAAAACACTTTTTGCACTTGTGATAGTGTTGAAAAACCACTTTACGCACTTGTGTTATTGTTGAAAAACCACTTTTCGCATTTGTGTTGGTGCAGCAAACCACTTTTGCACTTGTATTAGTGTGGAAAAACCACTTTTCGCACTTGTGTAAGTGTTGAAAAACCACTTTTCGCACTTGTGTTAGTGTTGAAAAACCACTTTTCGCACTTGTGTTGGTGCAGGAAACCACTTTTGCACTTGTATTAGTGTGGAAAAAACACTTTGTGCACTTGTGATAGTGTTGAAAAACCACTTTTCGCACTTGTGTTAGTGTTGAAAAACCACTTTTCGCACTTGTGTTTGTGCAGGAAACCACTTTTGCACTTGTATTAGTGTTGAAAAACCACTTTTCGCATTTGTGTTGGTGTAGGAAACCACTTTTCGCACTTGTATTAGTGTGGAAAGACCACTTTTCGCACTTGTGTTACTGTTGAAAACCCACTTTTCGCACTTGTCTTGGTGTAGGAAACCACTTTTCGCACTTGTGTTAGTGTTGAAAAACCACTTTTCGCAATTGTGTTGGTGTGGGAAACCACTTTTCGCACTTGTGTTGGTGTAGGAAACCTCTTTTCGCACTTGTATTAGTGTGGAAAGACCACTTTTCGCACTTGTGTGACTGTTGAAAACCCACTTTTCGCACTTGTGTTGGTGTAGGAAACCACTTTTCGCACATGTGTTAGTGTTGAAAAACCACTTTTCGCACTTGCATTAGTGTGGAAAAACCACTTTTCGCACATGTGTAGGTGTAGGAAACAACTTTTCGCACTTGTGTTGGTGGAGGAAACCACTTTTCGCACTTGTGTTAGTGTTGAAAAACCACTTTTAGCACTTGTTTTCATGTAGGAAACCACTTTTCGCACTTGTATTAGTGTGGAAAAACCACTTTTCGCACTTGTGTTGGTGTCGGAAACCACTTTTTGCACATGCATTAGTGTGGAAAAACCACTTTTAGCACTTGTGTTAGTGTTGAAAAACCACTTTTCGCACTTGTGTTAGTGTTGAAAAACCACTTTTTGCACTTGTGTTAGTGTTGAAAAACCACTTTTTGCACTTGTGTTAGTGTTGAAAAACCACTTTTCGCACTTGTGTTGGTGCAGGAAACCACTTTTGCACTTGTATTAGTGTGGAAAAAACACTTTTTGCACTTGTGATAGTGTTGAAAAACAACTTTTCGCACTTGTGTTAGTGTTGAAAAACCACTGTTCGCACTTGTGTTGGTGCAGGAAACCACTTTTGCACTTGTATAAGTGTGGAAAAACCACTTTTCGCACTTGGGATAGTGTTGAAAACCCACTTTTCGCACTTGTGTTGGTGCAGGAAACCACTTTTGCACTTGTATTAGTGTGGAAAAACCACTTTTTGCACTTGTGTTAGTGTTGAAAAACCACTTTTCGCACTTGTGTTCGTGTTGAAAAACCACTTTTCGCACTTGTGTTGGTGCAGGAAACCACTTTTGCACCTGTATTAGTATGGCAAAAACACTTTTTGCACTTGTGATAGTGTTGAAAAACCACTTTACGCACTTGTGTTAGTGTTGAAAAACCACTTTTCGCATTTGTGTTGGTGCAGCAAACCACTTTTGCACTTGTATTAGTGTGGAAAAACCACTTTTCGCACTTGTGTAAGTGTTGAAAAACCACTTTTCGCACTTGTGTTAGGGTTGAAAAACCACTTTTCGCACTTGTGTTGGTGCAGGAAACCACTTTTGCACTTGTATTAGTGTGGAAAAAACACTTTGTGCACTTGTGATAGTGTTGAAAAACCACTTTTCGCACTTGTGTTAGTGTTGAAAAACCACTTTTCGCACTTGTGTTTGTGCAGGAAACCACTTTTGCACTTGTATTAGTGTTGAAAAACCACTTTTCGCATTTGTGTTGGTGTAGGAAACCACTTTTCGCACTTGTATTAGTGTGGAAAGACCACTTTTCGCACTTGTGTTACTGTTGAAAACCCACTTTTCGCACTTGTCTTGGTGTAGGAAACCACTTTTCGCACTTGTGTTAGTGTTGAAAAACCACTTTTCGCAATTGTGTTGGTGTGGGAAACCACTTTTCGCACTTGTGTTGGTGTAGGAAACCTCTTTTCGCACTTGTATTAGTGTGGAAAGACCACTTTTCGCACTTGTGTGACTGTTGAAAACCCACTTTTCGCACTTGTGTTGGTGTAGGAAACCACTTTTCGCACATGTGTTAGTGTTGAAAAACCACTTTTCGCACTTGCATTAGTGTGGAAAAACCACTTTTCGAACATGTGTAGGTGTAGGAAACCACTTTTCGCACTTGTGTTGGTGGAGGAAACCACTTTTCGCACTTGTGTTAGTGTTGAAAAACCACTTTTAGCACTTGTTTTCATGTAGGAAACCACTTTTCGCACTTGTATTAGTGTGGAAAAACCACTTTTCGCACTTGTGTTGGTGTCGGAAACCACTTTTTGCACATGCATTAGTGTGGAAAAACCACTTTTAGCACTTGTATTAGTGTTGAAAAACCACTTTTCGCACTTGTGTTAGTGTTGAAAAACCACTTTTTGCACTTGTGTTAGTGTTGAAAAAACACTTTTTGCACTTGTGTTAGTGTTGAAAAACCACTTTTCGCACTTGTGTTGGTGCAGGAAACCACTTTTGCACTTGTATTAGTGTGGAAAAAACACTTTTTGCACTTGTGATAGTGTTGAAAAACAACTTTTCGCACTTGTGTTAGTGTTGAAAAACCACTTTTCGCACTTGTGTTGGTGCAGGAAACCACTTTTGCACTTGTATTAGCGTGGAAAAACCACTTTTCGCACTTGTGTTAGTGTTGAAAAACCACTTTTCGCACTTGTGTTAGTGTTGAAAAACCACTTTTCGCACTTGTGTTGGTGCAGGAAACCACTTTTGCACTTGTATTAGTGTGGAAAAAACACTTTTTGCACTTGTGATAGTGTTGAAAAACTACTTTTCGCACTTGTGTTAGTGTTGAAAAACCACTTTTCGCACTTGTGTTGGTGCAGGAAACCACTTTTGCACTTGTATTAGTGTGGAAAACCACTTTTTGCACTTGTGTTAGTGTTGAAAAACCACTTTTTGCACTTGTGTTGGTGCAGGAAACCACTTTTGCACTTGTATTAGTGTGGAAAAACCACTTTTCGCACTTGTGTTAGTGTTGAAAAACCACTTTTCGCACTTGTGTTAGTGTTGAAAAAACACTTTTCGCACTTGTGTTCGTGTTGAAAAACCACTTTTCGCACTTGTGTTGGTGCAGGAAACCACTTTTGCACTTGTATTAGTGTGAAAAAACACTTTTCGCACTTGTGTTAGTGTTGAAAAACCACTTTTCGCACTTGTGTTGGTGCAGGATACCACTTTTGCACTTGTATTAGTGTGGAAAAACCACTTTTCGCACTTGTGTTAGTGTTGAAAAACCACTTTTCGCACTTGTGTTAGTGTTGAAAAACCACTTTTCGCACTTGTGTTAGTGTTGAAAAACCACTTTTCGCACTTGTGTTGGTGCAGGAAACCACTTTTGCACTTATATTAGTGTGGAAAAACACTTTTTGCACTTGTGATAGTGTTGAAAAACCACTTTTCGCACTTGTGTTAGTGTTGAAAAACCACTTTTCGCACTTGTGTTAGTGTTGAAAAACCACTTTTCGCACTTGTGTTGGTGCAGGAAACCACTTTTGCACTTATATTAGTGTGGAAAAAACACTTTTTGCACTTGTGATAGTGTTGAAAAACCACTTTTCGCACTTGTGTTAGTGTTGAAAAACCACTTTTCGCACTTGTGTTAGTGTTGAAAAACCACTTTTCGCACTTGTGTTGGTGCAGGAAACCACTTTTGCACATATATTAGTGTGGAAAAAACACTTTTTGCACTTGTGATAGTGTTGAAAAACCACTTTTCGCACTTGTGTTAGTGTTGAAAAACCACTTTTCGCACTTGTGTTAGTGTTGAAAAACCACTTTTTGCACTTGTGTTGGTGCAGGAAACCACTTTTGCACTTATATTAGTGTGGAAAAAACACTTTTTGCACTTGTGATAGTGTTGAAAAACCACTTTTCGCACTTGTGTTAGTGTTGAAAAACCACTTTTCGCACTTGTGTTAGTGTTGAAAAACCACTTTTCGCACTTGTGTTGGTGCAGGAAACCACTTTTGCACTTGTATAAGTGTGGAAAAACCACTTTTCGCACTTGGGTTAGTGTTGAAAACCCACTTTTCGCACTTGTGTTGGTGCAGGAAACCACTTTTGCACTTGTATTAGTGTGGAAAAAACCACTTTTCGCACTTGTGTTAGTGTTGAAAAACCACTTTTCGCACTTGTGTTCGTGTTGAAAAACCACTTTTCGCACTTGTGTTGGTGCAGGAAACCACTTTTGCACCTGTATTAGTATGGTAAAAACACTTTTTGCACTTGTGATATTGTTGAAAAACCACTTTTCGCACTTGTGTTAGTGTTGAAAAACCACTTTTCGCATTTGTGTTGGTGCAGGAAACCACTTTTGCACTTGTATTAGTCTGGAAAAACCACTTTTCGCACTTGTGTAAGTGTTGAAAAACCACTTTTCGCACTTGTGTTAGTGTTGAAAAACCACTTTTCGCACTTGTGTTAGTCTTGAAAAACCACTTTTTGCACTTGTGTTGGTGCAGGAAACCACTTTTGCACTTGTATTAGTGTGGAAAAAACACTTTTTGCACTTGTGATAGTGTTGAAAAACCACTTTTCGCACTTTTGTTAGTGTTGAAAAACCACTTTTCGCACTTGTGTTGGTGTTGAAAAACCACTTTTCGCACTTGTGTTGGTGTTGAAAAACCACTTTTCGCACTTGTGTTGGTGCAGGAAACCACTTTTGCACTTGTATTAGTGTGGAAAAACCACTTTTGCACTTGTATTAGTGTGGAAAAAACACTTTTTGCACTTGTGATAGTGTTGAAAAACCACTTTTTGCACTTGTGTTGGTGCAGGAAACCACTTTTGCACTTGTGTTGGTGCAGGAAACCACTTTTGCACTTGTATAAGTGTGGAAAAACCACTTTTCGCACTTGTGTTAGTGTTGAAAAACCACTTTTCGCACTTGTGTTAGTGTTGAAAAACCACTTTTCGCACTTGTGTTGGTGCAGGAAACCACTTTTGAACTTATATTAGTGTGGAAAAAACACTTTTTGCACTTGTGATAGTGTTGAAAAACCACTTTTCGCACTTGTGTTAGTGTTGAAAAACCACTTTTCGCACTTGTGTTAGTGTTGAAAAACCACTTTTTGCACTTGTGTTGGTGCAGGAAACCACTTTTGCACTTATATTAGTGTGGAAAAAACACTTTTTGCACTTGTGATAGTGTTGAAAAACCACTTTTTGCTCTTGTGTTGGTGCAGGAAACCACTTTTGCACTTGTATTGGTGTGGAAAAAACACTTTTTGCACTTGTGATAGTGTTGAAAAACCACTTTTCGCTCTTGTGTTAGTGTTGAAAAACCACTTTTCGCACTTGTGTTGGTGCAGGAAACCACTTTTGCACTTGTATTCGTGTGGAAAAAACACTTTTTGCACTTGTGATAGTGTTGAAAAACCACTTTTCGCACTTTTGTTAGTGTTGAAAAACCACTTTTCGCACTTGTGTTGGTGTTGAAAAACCACTTTTCGCACTTGTGTTGGTGTTGAAAAACCACTTTTCGCACTTGTGTTGGTGCAGGAAACCACTTTTGCACTTGTATTAGTGTGGAAAAACCACTTTTGCACTTGTATTAGTGTGGAAAAAACACTTTTTGCACTTGTGATAGTGTTGAAAAACCACTTTTTGCACTTGTGTTGGTGCAGGAAACCACTTTTGCACTTGTGTTGGTGCAGGAAACCACTTTTGCACTTGTATAAGTGTGGAAAACCACTTTTCGCACTTGTGTTAGTGTTGAAAAACCACTTTTCGCACTTGTGTTAGTGTTGAAAAACCACTTTTCGCACTTGTGTTGGTGCAGGAAACCACTTTTGCACTTATATTAGTGTGGAAAAAACACTTTTTGCACTTGTGATAGTGTTGAAAAACCACTTTTCGCACTTGTGTTAGTGTTGAAAAACCACTTTTCGCACTTGTGTTAGTGTTGAAAAACCACTTTTTGCACTTGTGTTGGTGCAGGAAACCACTTTTGCACTTATATTAGTGTGGAAAAAACACTTTTTGCACTTGTGATAGTGTTGAAAAACCACTTTTTGCTCTTGTGTTGGTGCAGGAAACCACTTTTGCACTTGTATTGGTGTGGAAAAAACACTTTTTGCACTTGTGATAGTGTTGAAAAACCACTTTTCGCTCTTGTGTTAGTGTTGAAAAACCACTTTTCGCACTTGTGTTGGTGCAGGAAACCACTTTTGCACTTGTATTCGTGTGGAAAAAAACACTTTTTGCACTTGTGATAGTGTTGAAAAACCACTTTTCGCACTTGTGTTAGTGTTGAAAAACCACTTTTCGCACTTGTGTTGGTGCAGGAAACCACTTTTGCACTTGTATTCGTGTGGAAAAAACACTTTTTGCACTTGTGATAGTGTTGAAAAACCACTTTTCGCACTTGTGTTAGTGTTGAAAAACCACTTTTCGCACTAGTGTTAGTGTTGAAAAACCACTTTTCGCACTTGTGTTGGTGCAGGAAACCACTTTTGCACTTGTATTAGTGTGGAAAAACCACTTTTCGCACTTGTGTTAGTGTTGAAAAACCACTTTTCACACTTGTGTTGGTGCAGGAAACCACTTTTGCACTTGTATTAGTGTGTAAAAATCACTTTTCGCACTTGTGTTAGTGTTGAAAAACCACTTTTCGCACTTGTGTTGGTGCAGGAAACCACTTTTGCACTTGTATTAGTGTGGAAAAACACTTTTTGCACTTGTGATAGTGTTGAAAAACCACTTTTCGCACTTGTGTTAGTGTTGAAAAACCACTTTTCGCACTTGTGTTAGTGTTGAAAAACCACTTTTCGCACTTGTGTTAGTGTTGAAAAACCACTTTTTGCACTTGTGTTGGTGCAGGAAACCACTTTTGCACTTGTATTAGTGTGGAAAAAACACTTTTTGCACTTGTGATAGTGTTGAAAAACCACTTTTCGCACTTGTGTTAGTGTTGAAAAACCACTTTTCGCACTTGTGTTAGTGTTGAAAAACCACTTTTCGCACTTGTGTTGGTGCAGGAAACCACTTTTGCACTTATATTAGTGTGGAAAAAACACTTTTTGCACTTGTGATAGTGTTGAAAAACCACTTTTCGCACTTGTGTTAGTGTTGAAAAACCACTTTTCGCACTTGTGTAAGTGTGAAAAACCACTTTTCGCACTTGTGTTCGTGCAGGAAACCACTTTTGCACTTATATTAGTGTGGAAAAAACACTTTTTGCACTTGTGATAGTGTTGAAAAACCACTTTTCGCACTTGTGTTAATGTTGAAAAACCACTTTTTGCACTTGTGTTGGTGCAGGAAACCACTTTTGCACTTATATTAGTGTGGAAAAAACACTTTTTGCACTTGTGATAGTGTTGAAAAACCACTTTTCGCACTTGTGTTAGTGTTGAAAAACCACTTTTCGCACTTGTGTTAGTGTTGAAAAACCACTTTTCGCACTTGTGTTGGTGCAGGAAACCACTTTTGCACTTATATTAGTGTGGAAAAAACACTTTTTGCACTTGTGATAGTGTTGAAAACCACTTTTCGCACTTGTGTTAGTGTTGAAAAACCACTTTTCGCACTTGTGTTGGTGCAGGAAACCACTTTTGCACCTGTATTAGTATGGCAAAAACACTTTTTGCACTTGTGATAGTGTTGAAAAACCACTTTACGCACTTGTGTTAGTGTTGAAAAACCACTTTTTACATTTGTGTTGGTGCAGCAAACCACTTTTGCACTTGTATTAGTGTGGAAAAACCACTTTTCGCACTTGTGTAAGTGTTGAAAAACCACTTTTCACATTTGTGTTGGTGCAGCAAACCACTTTTGCACTTGTATTAGTGTGGAAAAACCACTTTTCGCACTTGTGTTAGTGTTGAAAAACCACTTTTCGCACTTGTGTTGGTGCAGGAAACCACTTTTGCACTTGTATTAGTGTGTAAAAAACACTTTGTGCACTTGTGATAGTGTTGAAAAACCACTTTTCGCACTTGTGTTAGTGTTGAAAAACCACTTTTCACACTTGTGTTTGTGCAGGAAACCACTTTTGCACTTGTATTAGTGTTGAAAAACCACTTTTCGCATTTGTGTTGGTGTAGGAAACCACTTTTCGCACTTGTATTAGTGTGGAAAGACCACTTTTCGCACTTGTGTTACTGTTGAAAACCCACTTTTCGCACTTGTCTTGGTGTAGGAAACCACTTTTCGCACTTGTGTTAGTGTTGAAAAACCACTTTTCGCAATTGTGTTGGTGTGGGAAACCACTTTTCACACTTGTGTTGGTGTAGGAAACCTCTTTTCGCACTTGTATTAGTGTGGAAAGACCACTTTTCGCACTTGTGTGACTGTTGAAAACCCACTTTTCGCACTTGTGTTGGTGTAGGAAACCACTTTTCGCACATGTGTTAGTGTTGAAAAACCACTTTTCGCACTTGCATTAGTGTGGAAAAACCACTTTTCGCACATGTGTAGGTGTAGGAAACCACTTTTCGCACTTGTGTTGGTGGAGGAAACCACTTTTCGCACTTGTGTTAGTGTTGAAAAACCACTTTTAGCACTTGTTTTCATGTAGGAAACCACTTTTCGCACTTGTATTAGTGTGGAAAAACCACTTTTCGCACTTGTGTTGGTGTCAGAAACCACTTTTTGCACATGCATTAGTGTGGAAAAAACACTTTTAGCACTTGTGTTAGTGTTGAAAAACCACTTTTCGCACTTGTGTTGGTGCAGGAAACCACTTTTGCACTTGTATAAGTGTGGTAAAACCACTTTTCGCACTTGGGTTAGTGTTGAAAACCCACTTTTCGCACTTGTGTTGGTGCAGGAAACCACTTTTGCACTTGTATTAGTGTGGAAAAACCACTTTTCGCCCTTGTGTTAGTGTTGAAAAACCACTTTTCGCACTTGTGTTCGTGTTGAAAAACCACTTTTCGCACTTGTGTTGGTGCAGGAAACCACTTTTGCACCTGTATTAGTATGGCAAAAACACTTTTTGCACTTGTGATAGTGTTGAAAAACCACTTTACGCACTTGTGTTAGTGTTGAAAAACCACTTTTCGCATTTGTGTTGGTGCAGCAAACCACTTTTGCACTTGTATTAGTGTGGAAAAACCACTTTTCGCACTTGTGTAAGTGTTGAAAAACCACTTTTCGCACTTGTGTTAGTGTTGAAAAACCACTTTTCGCACTTGTGTTGGAGCAGGAAACCACTTTTGCACTTGTATTAGTGTGGAAAAAACACTTTGTGCACTTGTGATAGTGTTGAAAAACCACTTTTCGCACTTGTGTTAGTGTTGAAAAACCACTTTTCGCACTTGTGTTTGTGCAGGAAACCACTTTTGCACTTGTATTAGTGTTGAAAAACCACTTTTCGCATTTGTATTGGTGTAGGAAACCACTTTTCGCACTTGTATTAGTGTGGAAAGACCACTTTTCGCACTTGTGTTACTGTTGAAAACCCACTTTTCGCACTTGTCTTGGTGTAGGAAACCACTTTTTGCACTTGTGTTAGTGTTGAAAAACCACTTTTCGCAATTGTGTTGGTGTGGGAAACCACTTTTCGCACTTGTGTTGGTGTAGGAAACCTCTTTTCGCACTTGTATTAGTGTGGAAAGACCACTTTTCGCACTTGTGTGACTGTTGAAAACCCACTTTTCGCACTTGTGTTGGTGTAGGAAACCACTTTTCGCACATGTGTTAGTGTTGAAAAACCACTTTTCGCACTTGCATTAGTGTGGAAAAACCACTTTTCGAACATGTGTAGGTGTAGGAAACCACTTTTCGCACTTGTGTTGGTGGAGGAAACCACTTTTCGCACTTGTGTTAGTGTTGAAAAACCACTTTTAGCACTTGTTTTCATGTAGGAAACCACTTTTCGCACTTGTATTAGTGTGGAAAAACCACTTTTCGCACTTGTGTTGGTGTCGGAAACCACTTTTTGCACATGCATTAGTGTGGAAAAACCACTTTTAGCACTTGTGTTAGTGTTGAAAAACCACTTTTCGCACTTGTGTTAGTGTTGAAAAACCACTTTTTGCACTTGTGTTAGTGTTGAAAAACCACTTTTTGCACTTGTGTTAGTGTTGAAAAACCACTTTTCGCACTTGTGTTGGTGCAGGAAACCACTTTTGCACTTGTATTAGTGTGGAAAAAACACTTTTTGCACTTGTGATAGTGTTGAAAAACAACTTTTCGCACTTGTGTTAGTGTTGAAAAACCACTTTTCGCACTTGTGTTGGTGCAGGAAACCACTTTTGCACTTATATTAGTGTGGAAAAACCACTTTTCGCACTTGTGTTAGTGTTGAAAAACCACTTTTCGCACTTGTGTTAGTGTTGAAAAACCACTTTTCGCACTTGTGTTGGTGCAGGAAACCACTTTTGCACTTGTATTAGTGTGGAAAAAACACTTTTTGCACTTGTGATAGTGTTGAAAAACCACTTTTCGCACTTGTGTTAGTGTTGAAAAACCACTTTTCGCACTTGTGTTGGTGCAGGAAACCACTTTTGCACTTGTATTAGTGTGGAAAACCACTTTTTGCACTTGTGTTAGTGTTGAAAAACCACTTTTCGCACTTGTGTTGGTGCAGGAAACCACTTTTGCACTTGTATTAGTGTGGAAAAACCACTTTTCGCACTTGTGTTAGTGTTGAAAAACCACTTTTCGCACTTGTGTTAGTGATGAAAAAACACTTTTCGCACTTGTGTTCGTGTTGAAAAACCACTTTTCGCACTTGTGTTGGTGCAGGAAACCACTTTTGCACTTGTATTAGTGTGAAAAAACACTTTTCGCACTTGTGTTAGTGTTGAAAAACCACTTTTCGCACTTGTGTTGGTGCAGGATACCACTTTCGCACTTGTATTAGTGTGGAAAAACCACTTTTCGCACTTGTGTTAGTGTTGAAAAACCACTTTTCGCACTTGTGTTAGTGTTGAAAAACCACTTTTCGCACTTGTGTTAGTGTTGAAAAACCACTTTTTGCACTTGTGTTGGTGCAGGAAACCACTTTTGCACTTGTATTAGTGTGGAAAAAACACTTTTTGCACTTGTGATAGTGTTGAAAAACCACTTTTCGCACTTGTGTTAGTGTTGAAAAACCACTTTTCGCACTTGTGTTGGTGCAGGAAACCACTTTTGCACTTGTATTAGTGTGGAAAAAATACTTTTCGCACTTGTGTTAGTGTTGAAAAACCACTTTTCGCACTTGTGTTAGTGTTGAAAAACCACTTTTCGCACTTGTGTTGGTGCAGGAAACCACTTTTGCACTTGTATTAGTGTGGAAAAAACACTTTTTGCACTTGTGATAGTGTTGAAAAACCACTTTTCGCACTTGTGTTAGTGTTGAAAAACCACTTTTCGCACTTTTGTTGGTGCAGGAAACCACTTTTGCACTTGTATTAGTGTGGAAAAACCACTTTTCGCACTTGTGTTAGTCTTGAAAAACCACTTTTTGCACTTGTGTTAGTGTTGAAAAACCACTTTTCGCACTTGTGTTGGTGCAGGAAACCACTTTTGCACTTGTATTAGTGTGGAAAAAACACTTTTTGCACTTGTGATAGTGTTGAAAAACCACTTTTCGCACTTGTGTTAGTGTTGAAAAACCACTTTTCGCACTTGTGTTGGTGCAGGAAACCACTTTTGCACTTGTATTAGTGTGGAAAAAACCACTTTTCGCACTTGTGTTAGTGTTGAAAAACCACTTTTCGCACTTGTGTTAGTGTTGAAAAACCACTTTTCGCACTTGTGTTGGTGCAGGAAACCACTTTTGCACTTGTATTAGTGTGGAAAAAACACTTTTTGCACTTGTGATAGTGTTGAAAAACCACTTTTCGCACTTGTGTTAGTGTTGAAAAACCACTTTTCGCACTTGTGTTGGTGCAGGAAACCACTTTTGCACTTGTATTAGTGTGGAAAAACCACTTTTCGCACTTGTGTTAGTGTTGAAAAACCACTTTTCGCACTTGTGTTAGTGTTGAAAAACCACTTTTCACACTTGTGTTGGTGCAGGAAACCACTTTTGCACTTGTATTAGTGTGGAAAAACACTTTTTGCACTTGTGATAGTGTTGAAATACAACTTTTCGCACTTGTGTTAGTGTTGAAAAACCACTTTTCGCACTTGTGTTGGTGCAGGAAACCACTTTTGCACTTGTATTAGTGTGGAAAAACCACTTTTCGCACTTGTGTTAGTGTTGTAAAACCATTTTTCGCACTTGTGTTAGTGTTGAAAAACCACTTTTCGCACTTGTGTTAGTGTTGAAAAACCACTTTTCACACTTGTGTTGGTGCAGGAAACCACTTTTGCACTTGTATTGGTGTGGAAAAAACACTTTTTGCACTTGTGATAGTGTTGAAAAACCACTTTTCGCTCTTGTGTTAGTGTTGAAAAACCACTTTTCGAACTTGTGTTGGTGCAGGAAACCACTTTTGCACTTGTATTCGTGTGGAAAAAACACTTTTTGCACTTGTGATAGTGTTGAAAAACCACTTTTCGCACTTGTGTTAGTGTTGAAAAACCACTTTTCGCACTTGTGTTGGTGCAGGAAACCACTTTTGCACTTGTATTCGTGTGGAAAAAACACTTTTTGCACTTGTGATAGTGTTGAAAAACCACTTTTCGCACTTGTGTTAGTGTTGAAAAACCACTTTTCGCACTAGTGTTAGTGTTGAAAAACCACATTTCGCACTTGTGTTGGTGCAGGAAACCACTTTTGCACTTGTATTAGTGTGGAAAAACCACTTTTCGCACTTGTGTTAGTGTTGAAAAACCACTTTTCGCACTTGTGTTGGTGCAGGAAACCACTTTTGCACTTGTATTAGTGTGTAAAAAATCACTTTTCGCACTTGTGTTAGTGTTGAAAAACCACTTTTCGCACTTGTGTTGGTGCAGGAAACCACTTTTGCACTTGTATTAGTGTGGAAAAACACTTTTTGCACTTGTGATAGTGTTGAAAAACCACTTTTCGCACTTGTGTTAGTGTTGAAAAACCACTTTTCGCACTTGTGTTAGTGTTGAAAAACCACTTTTCGCACTTGTGTTAGTGTTGAAAAACCACTTTTTGCACTTGTGTTGATGCAGGAAACCACTTTTGCACTTGTATTAGTGTGGAAAAAACACTTTTTGCACTTGTGATAGTGTTGAAAAACCACTTTTCGCACTTGTGTTAGTGTTGAAAAACCACTTTTCGCACTTGTGTTAGTGTTGAAAAACCACTTTTCGCACTTGTGTTGGTGCAGGAAACCACTTTTGCACTTATATTAGTGTGGAAAAAACACTTTTTGCACTTGTGATAGTGTTGAAAAACCACTTTTCGCACTTGTGTTAGTGTTGAAAAACCACTTTTCGCACTTGTGTTAGTGTTGAAAAACCACTTTTCGCACTTGTGTTGGTGCAGGAAACCACTTTTGCACTTATATTAGTGTGGAAAAAACACTTTTTGCACTTGTGATAGTGTTGAAAAACCACTTTTCGCACTTGTGTTGGTGTAGGAAACCTCTTTTCGCACTTGTATTAGTGTGGAAAGACCACTTTTCGCACTTGTGTGACTGTTGAAAACCCACTTTTCGCACTTGTGTTGGTGTAGGAAACCACTTTTCGCACATGTGTTAGTGTTGAAAAACCACTTTTCGCACTTGCATTAGTGTGGAAAAACCACTTTTCGCACATGTGTAGGTGTAGGAAACCACTTTTCGCACTTGTGTTGGTGGAGGAAACCACTTTTCGCACTTGTGTTAGTGTTGAAAAACCACTTTTAGCACTTGTTTTCATGTAGGAAACCACTTTTCGCACTTGTATTAGTGTGGAAAAACCACTTTTCGCACTTGTGTTGGTGTCAGAAACCACTTTTTGCACATGCATTAGTGTGGAAAAAACACTTTTAGCACTTGTGTTAGTGTTGAAAAACCACTTTTCGCACTTGTGTTGGTGCAGGAAACCACTTTTGCACTTGTATAAGTGTGGTAAAACCACTTTTCGCACTTGGGTTAGTGTTGAAAACCCACTTTTCGCACTTGTGTTGGTGCAGGAAACCACTTTTGCACTTGTATTAGTGTGGAAAAACCACTTTTCGCCCTTGTGTTAGTGTTGAAAAACCACTTTTCGCACTTGTGTTCGTGTTGAAAAACCACTTTTCGCACTTGTGTTGGTGCAGGAAACCACTTTTGCACCTGTATTAGTATGGCAAAAACACTTTTTGCACTTGTGATAGTGTTGAAAAACCACTTTACGCACTTGTGTTAGTGTTGAAAAACCACTTTTCGCATTTGTGTTGGTGCAGCAAACCACTTTTGCACTTGTATTAGTGTGGAAAAACCACTTTTCGCACTTGTGTAAGTGTTGAAAAACCACTTTTCGCACTTGTGTTAGTGTTGAAAAACCACTTTTCGCACTTGTGTTGGAGCAGGAAACCACTTTTGCACTTGTATTAGTGTGGAAAAAACACTTTGTGCACTTGTGATAGTGTTGAAAAACCACTTTTCGCACTTGTGTTAGTGTTGAAAAACCACTTTTCGCACTTGTGTTTGTGCAGGAAACCACTTTTGCACTTGTATTAGTGTTGAAAAACCACTTTTCGCATTTGTATTGGTGTAGGAAACCACTTTTCGCACTTGTATTAGTGTGGAAAGACCACTTTTCGCACTTGTGTTACTGTTGAAAACCCACTTTTCGCACTTGTCTTGGTGTAGGAAACCACTTTTTGCACTTGTGTTAGTGTTGAAAAACCACTTTTCGCAATTGTGTTGGTGTGGGAAACCACTTTTCGCACTTGTGTTGGTGTAGGAAACCTCTTTTCGCACTTGTATTAGTGTGGAAAGACCACTTTTCGCACTTGTGTGACTGTTGAAAACCCACTTTTCGCACTTGTGTTGGTGTAGGAAACCACTTTTCGCACATGTGTTAGTGTTGAAAAACCACTTTTCGCACTTGCATTAGTGTGGAAAAACCACTTTTCGAACATGTGTAGGTGTAGGAAACCACTTTTCGCACTTGTGTTGGTGGAGGAAACCACTTTTCGCACTTGTGTTAGTGTTGAAAAACCACTTTTAGCACTTGTTTTCATGTAGGAAACCACTTTTCGCACTTGTATTAGTGTGGAAAAACCACTTTTCGCACTTGTGTTGGTGTCGGAAACCACTTTTTGCACATGCATTAGTGTGGAAAAACCACTTTTAGCACTTGTGTTAGTGTTGAAAAACCACTTTTCGCACTTGTGTTAGTGTTGAAAAACCACTTTTTGCACTTGTGTTAGTGTTGAAAAACCACTTTTTGCACTTGTGTTAGTGTTGAAAAACCACTTTTCGCACTTGTGTTGGTGCAGGAAACCACTTTTGCACTTGTATTAGTGTGGAAAAAACACTTTTTGCACTTGTGATAGTGTTGAAAAACAACTTTTCGCACTTGTGTTAGTGTTGAAAAACCACTTTTCGCACTTGTGTTGGTGCAGGAAACCACTTTTGCACTTATATTAGTGTGGAAAAACCACTTTTCGCACTTGTGTTAGTGTTGAAAAACCACTTTTCGCACTTGTGTTAGTGTTGAAAAACCACTTTTCGCACTTGTGTTGGTGCAGGAAACCACTTTTGCACTTGTATTAGTGTGGAAAAAACACTTTTTGCACTTGTGATAGTGTTGAAAAACCACTTTTCGCACTTGTGTTAGTGTTGAAAAACCACTTTTCGCACTTGTGTTGGTGCAGGAAACCACTTTTGCACTTGTATTAGTGTGGAAAACCACTTTTTGCACTTGTGTTAGTGTTGAAAAACCACTTTTCGCACTTGTGTTGGTGCAGGAAACCACTTTTGCACTTGTATTAGTGTGGAAAAACCACTTTTCGCACTTGTGTTAGTGTTGAAAAACCACTTTTCGCACTTGTGTTAGTGATGAAAAAACACTTTTCGCACTTGTGTTCGTGTTGAAAAACCACTTTTCGCACTTGTGTTGGTGCAGGAAACCACTTTTGCACTTGTATTAGTGTGAAAAAACACTTTTCGCACTTGTGTTAGTGTTGAAAAACCACTTTTCGCACTTGTGTTGGTGCAGGATACCACTTTTGCACTTGTATTAGTGTGGAAAAACCACTTTTCGCACTTGTGTTAGTGTTGAAAAACCACTTTTCGCACTTGTGTTAGTGTTGAAAAACCACTTTTCGCACTTGTGTTAGTGTTGAAAAACCACTTTTTGCACTTGTGTTGGTGCAGGAAACCACTTTTGCACTTGTATTAGTGTGGAAAAAACACTTTTTGCACTTGTGATAGTGTTGAAAAACCACTTTTCGCACTTGTGTTAGTGTTGAAAAACCACTTTTCGCACTTGTGTTGGTGCAGGAAACCACTTTTGCACTTGTATTAGTGTGGAAAAAATACTTTTCGCACTTGTGTTAGTGTTGAAAAACCACTTTTCGCACTTGTGTTAGTGTTGAAAAACCACTTTTCGCACTTGTGTTGGTGCAGGAAACCACTTTTGCACTTGTATTAGTGTGGAAAAAACACTTTTTGCACTTGTGATAGTGTTGAAAAACCACTTTTCGCACTTGTGTTAGTGTTGAAAAACCACTTTTCGCACTTGTGTTGGTGCAGGAAACCACTTTTGCACTTGTATTAGTGTGGAAAAACCACTTTTCGCACTTGTGTTAGTCTTGAAAAACCACTTTTTGCACTTGTGTTAGTGTTGAAAAACCACTTTTCGCACTTGTGTTGGTGCAGGAAACCACTTTTGCACTTGTATTAGTGTGGAAAAAACACTTTTTGCACTTGTGATAGTGTTGAAAAACCACTTTTCGCACTTGTGTTAGTGTTGAAAAACCACTTTTCGCACTTGTGTTGGTGCAGGAAACCACTTTTGCACTTGTATTAGTGTGGAAAAAACCACTTTTCGCACTTGTGTTAGTGTTGAAAAACCACTTTTCGCACTTGTGTTAGTGTTGAAAAACCACTTTTCGCACTTGTGTTGGTGCAGGAAACCACTTTTGCACTTGTATTAGTGTGGAAAAAACACTTTTTGCACTTGTGATAGTGTTGAAAAACCACTTTTCGCACTTGTGTTAGTGTTGAAAAACCACTTTTCGCACTTGTGTTGGTGCAGGAAACCACTTTTGCACTTGTATTAGTGTGGAAAAACCACTTTTCGCACTTGTGTTAGTGTTGAAAAACCACTTTTCGCACTTGTGTTAGTGTTGAAAAACCACTTTTCGCACTTGTGTTAGTGTTGAAAAACCACTTTTCACACTTGTGTTGGTGCAGGAAACCACTTTTGCACTTGTATTGGTGTGGAAAAACCACTTTTCGCACTTGTGTTAGTGTTGAAAAACCATTTTTCGCACTTGTGTTAGTGTTGAAAAACCACTTTTCGCACTTGTGTTAGTGTTGAAAAACCACTTTTCACACTTGTGTTGGTGCAGGAAACCACTTTTGCACTTGTATTGGTGTGGAAAAAACACTTTTTGCACTTGTGATAGTGTTGAAAAACCACTTTTCGCTCTTGTGTTAGTGTTGAAAAACCACTTTTCGAACTTGTGTTGGTGCAGGAAACCACTTTTGCACTTGTATTCGTGTGGAAAAAACACTTTTTGCACTTGTGATAGTGTTGAAAAACCACTTTTCGCACTTGTGTTAGTGTTGAAAAACCACTTTTCGCACTTGTGTTGGTGCAGGAAACCACTTTTGCACTTGTATTCGTGTGGAAAAAACACTTTTTGCAATTGTGATAGTGTTGAAAAACCACTTTTCGCACTTGTGTTAGTGTTGAAAAACCACTTTTCGCACTAGTGTTAGTGTTGAAAAACCACATTTCGCACTTGTGTTGGTGCAGGAAACCACTTTTGCACTTGTATTAGTGTGGAAAAACCACTTTTCGCACTTGTGTTAGTGTTGAAAAACCACTTTTCGCACTTGTGTTGGTGCAGGAAACCACTTTTGCACTTGTATTAGTGTGTAAAAAATCACTTTTCGCACTTGTGTTAGTGTTGAAAAACCACTTTTCGCACTTGTGTTGGTGCAGGAAACCACTTTTGCACTTGTATTAGTGTGGAAAAACACTTTTTGCACTTGTGATAGTGTTGAAAAACCACTTTTCGCACTTGTGTTAGTGTTGAAAAACCACTTTTCGCACTTGTGTTAGTGTTGAAAAACCACTTTTCGCACTTGTGTTAGTGTTGAAAAACCACTTTTTGCACTTGTGTTGATGCAGGAAACCACTTTTGCACTTGTATTAGTGTGGAAAAAACACTTTTTGCACTTGTGATAGTGTTGAAAAACCACTTTTCGCACTTGTGTTAGTGTTGAAAAACCACTTTTCGCACTTGTGTTAGTGTTGAAAAACCACTTTTCGCACTTGTGTTGGTGCAGGAAACCACTTTTGCACTTATATTAGTGTGGAAAAAACACTTTTTGCACTTGTGATAGTGTTGAAAAACCACTTTTCGCACTTGTGTTAGTGTTGAAAAACCACTTTTCGCACTTGTGTTAGTGTTGAAAAACCACTTTTCGCACTTGTGTTGGTGCAGGAAACCACTTTTGCACTTATATTAGTGTGGAAAAAACACTTTTTGCACTTGTGATAGTGTTGAAAAACCACTTTTCGCACTTGTGTTAGTGTTGAAAAACCACTTTTCGCACTTGTATTAGTGTTGAAAAACCACTTTTCGCACTTGTGTTGGTGCAGGAAACCACTTTTGCACTTATATTAGTGTGGAAAAAACACTTTTTGCACTTGTGATAGTGTTGAAAAACCACTTTTCGCACTTGTGTTAGTGTTGAAAAACCACTTTTCGCACTTGTGTTGGTGCAGGAAACCACTTTTGCACCTGTATTAGTATGGCAAAAACACTTTTTGCACTTGTGATAGTGTTGAAAAACCACTTTACGCACTTGTGTTATTGTTGAAAAACCACTTTTCGCATTTGTGTTGGTGCAGCAAACCACTTTTGCACTTGTATTAGTGTGGAAAAACCACTTTTCGCACTTGTGTAAGTGTTGAAAAACCACTTTTCGCACTTGTGTTAGTGTTGAAAAACCACTTTTCGCACTTGTGTTGGTGCAGGAAACCACTTTTGCACTTGTATTAGTGTGGAAAAAACACTTTGTGCACTTGTGATAGTGTTGAAAAACCACTTTTCGCACTTGTGTTAGTGTTGAAAAACCACTTTTCGCACTTGTGTTTGTGCAGGAAACCACTTTTGCACTTGTATTAGTGTTGAAAAACCACTTTTCGCATTTGTGTTGGTGTAGGAAACCACTTTTCGCACTTGTATTAGTGTGGAAAGACCACTTTTCGCACTTGTGTTACTGTTGAAAACCCACTTTTCGCACTTGTCTTGGTGTAGGAAACCACTTTTCGCACTTGTGTTAGTGTTGAAAAACCAC
This sequence comes from Myxine glutinosa, assembly GCF_964187855.1. Lineage (NCBI taxonomy): Eukaryota > Metazoa > Chordata > Myxini > Myxiniformes > Myxinidae > Myxine > Myxine glutinosa. Next base: position 93,943 of record NW_027616435.1, on the reverse strand, counting down.
TTTTCGCAATTGTGTTGGTGTGGGAAACCACTTTTCGCACTTGTGTTGGTGTAGGAAACCTCTTTTCGCACTTGTATTAGTGTGGAAAGACCACTTTTCGCACTTGTGTGACTGTTGAAAACCCACTTTTCGCACTTGTGTTGGTGTAGGAAACCACTTTTCGCACATGTGTTAGTGTTGAAAAACCACTTTTCGCACTTGCATTAGTGTGGAAAAACCACTTTTCGCACATGTGTAGGTGTAGGAAACCACTTTTCGCACTTGTGTTGGTGGAGGAAACCACTTTTCGCACTTGTGTTAGTGTTGAAAAACCACTTTTAGCACTTGTTTTCATGTAGGAAACCACTTTTCGCACTTGTATTAGTGTGCAAAAACCACTTTTCGCACTTGTGTTGGTGTCGGAAACCACTTTTTGCACATGCATTAGTGTGGAAAAACCACTTTTAGCACTTGTGTTAGTGTTGAAAAACCACTTTTCGCACTTGTGTTAGTGTTGAAAAACCACTTTTCGCACTTGTGTTAGTGTTGAAAAACCACTTTTTGCACTTGTGTTAGTGTTGAAAAACCACTTTTTGCACTTGTGTTAGTGTTGAAAAACCACTTTTCGCACTTGTGTTGGTGCAGGAAACCACTTTTGCACTTGTATTAGTGTGGAAAAAACACTTTTTGCACTTGTGATAGTGTTGAAAAACAACTTTTCACACTTGTGTTAGTGTTGAAAAACCACTTTTCGCACTTGTGTTGGTGCAGGAAACCACTTTTGCACTTGTATAAGTGTGGAAAAACCACTTTTCGCACTTGGGATAGTGTTGAAAACCCACTTTTCGCACTTGTGTTGGTGCAGGAAACCACTTTTGCACTTGTATTAGTGTGGAAAAACCACTTTTCGCACTTGTGTTAGTGTTGAAAAACCACTTTTCGCACTTGTGTTCGTGTTGAAAAACCACTTTTCGCACTTGTGTTGGTGCAGGAAACCACTTTTGCACCTGTATTAGTATGGCAAAAACACTTTTTGCACTTGTGATAGTGTCGAAAAACCACTTTACGCACTTGTGTTAGTGTTGAAAAACCACTTTTCGCATTTGTGTTGGTGCAGCAAACCACTTTTGCACTTGTATTAGTGTGGAAAAACCACTTTTCGCACTTGTGTAAGTGTTGAAAAACCACTTTTCGCACTTGTGTTAGGGTTGAAAAACCACTTTTCGCACATGTGTTGGTGCAGGAAACCACTTTTGCACCTGTATTAGTATGGCAAAAACACTTTTTGCACTTGTGATAGTGTTGAAAAACCACTTTACGCACTTGTGTTATTGTTGAAAAACCACTTTTCGCATTTGTGTTGGTGCAGCAAACCACTTTTGCACTTGTATTAGTGTGGAAAAACCACTTTTCGCACTTGTGTAAGTGTTGAAAAACCACTTTTCGCACTTGTGTTAGTGTTGAAAAACCACTTTTCGCACTTGTGTTGGTGCAGGAAACCACTTTTGCACTTGTATTAGTGTGGAAAAAACACTTTGTGCACTTGTGATAGTGTTGAAAAACCACTTTTCGCACTTGTGTTAGTGTTGAAAAACCACTTTTCGCACTTGTGTTTGTGCAGGAAACCACTTTTGCACTTGTATTAGTGTTGAAAAACCACTTTTCGCATTTGTGTTGGTGTAGGAAACCACTTTTCGCACTTGTATTAGTGTGGAAAGACCACTTTTCGCACTTGTGTTACTGTTGAAAACCCACTTTTCGCACTTGTCTTGGTGTAGGAAACCACTTTTCGCACTTGTGTTAGTGTTGAAAAACCACTTTTCGCAATTGTGTTGGTGTGGGAAACCACTTTTCGCACTTGTGTTGGTGTAGGAAACCTCTTTTCGCACTTGTATTAGTGTGGAAAGACCACTTTTCGCACTTGTGTGACTGTTGAAAACCCACTTTTCGCACTTGTGTTGGTGTAGGAAACCACTTTTCGCACATGTGTTAGTGTTGAAAAACCACTTTTCGCACTTGCATTAGTGTGGAAAAACCACTTTTCGCACATGTGTAGGTGTAGGAAACCACTTTTCGCACTTGTGTTGGTGGAGGAAACCACTTTTCGCACTTGTGTTAGTGTTGAAAAACCACTTTTAGCACTTGTTTTCATGTAGGAAACCACTTTTCGCACTTGTATTAGTGTGGAAAAACCACTTTTCGCACTTGTGTTGGTGTCGGAAACCACTTTTTGCACATGCATTAGTGTGGAAAAACCACTTTTAGCACTTGTGTTAGTGTTGAAAAACCACTTTTCGCACTTGTGTTAGTGTTGAAAAACCACTTTTTGCACTTGTGTTAGTGTTGAAAAACCACTTTTTGCACTTGTGTTAGTGTTGAAAAACCACTTTTCGCACTTGTGTTGGTGCAGGAAACCACTTTTGCACTTGTATTAGTGTGGAAAAAACACTTTTTGCACTTGTGATAGTGTTGAAAAACAACTTTTCGCACTTGTGTTAGTGTTGAAAAACCACTGTTCGCACTTGTGTTGGTGCAGGAAACCACTTTTGCACTTGTATAAGTGTGGAAAAACCACTTTTCGCACTTGGGATAGTGTTGAAAACCCACTTTTCGCACTTGTGTTGGTGCAGGAAACCACTTTTGCACTTGTATTAGTGTGGAAAAACCACTTTTTGCACTTGTGTTAGTGTTGAAAAACCACTTTTCGCACTTGTGTTCGTGTTGAAAAACCACTTTTCGCACTTGTGTTGGTGCAGGAAACCACTTTTGCACCTGTATTAGTATGGCAAAAACACTTTTTGCACTTGTGATAGTGTTGAAAAACCACTTTACGCACTTGTGTTAGTGTTGAAAAACCACTTTTCGCATTTGTGTTGGTGCAGCAAACCACTTTTGCACTTGTATTAGTGTGGAAAAACCACTTTTCGCACTTGTGTAAGTGTTGAAAAACCACTTTTCGCACTTGTGTTAGGGTTGAAAAACCACTTTTCGCACTTGTGTTGGTGCAGGAAACCACTTTTGCACTTGTATTAGTGTGGAAAAAACACTTTTTGCACTTGTGATAGTGTTGAAAAACCACTTTTCGCACTTGTGTTAGTGTTGAAAAACCACTTTTCGCACTTGTGTTTGTGCAGGAAACCACTTTTGCACTTGTATTAGTGTTGAAAAACCACTTTTCGCATTTGTGTTGGTGTAGGAAACCACTTTTCGCACTTGTATTAGTGTGGAAAGACCACTTTTCGCACTTGTGTTACTGTTGAAAACCCACTTTTCGCACTTGTCTTGGTGTAGGAAACCACTTTTCGCACTTGTGTTAGTGTTGAAAAACCACTTTTCGCAATTGTGTTGGTGTGGGAAACCACTTTTCGCACTTGTGTTGGTGTAGGAAACCTCTTTTCGCACTTGTATTAGTGTGGAAAGACCACTTTTTGCACTTGTGTGACTGTTGAAAACCCACTTTTCGCACTTGTGTTGGTGTAGGAAACCACTTTTCGCACATGTGTTAGTGTTGAAAAACCACTTTTCGCACTTGCATTAGTGTGGAAAAACCACTTTTCGAACATGTGTAGGTGTAGGAAACCACTTTTCGCACTTGTGTTGGTGGAGGAAACCACTTTTCGCACTTGTGTTAGTGTTGAAAAACCACTTTTAGCACTTGTTTTCATGTAGGAAACCACTTTTCGCACTTGTATTAGTGTGGAAAAACCACTTTTCGCACTTGTGTTGGTGTCGGAAACCACTTTTTGCACATGCATTAGTGTGGAAAAACCACTTTTAGCACTTGTATTAGTGTTGAAAAACCACTTTTCGCACTTGTGTTAGTGTTGAAAAACCACTTTTTGCACTTGTGTTAGTGTTGAAAAAACACTTTTTGCACTTGTGTTAGTGTTGAAAAACCACTTTTCGCACTTGTGTTGGTGCAGGAAACCACTTTTGCACTTGTATTAGTGTGGAAAAAACACTTTTTGCACTTGTGATAGTGTTGAAAAACAACTTTTCGCACTTGTGTTAGTGTTGAAAAACCACTTTTCGCACTTGTGTTGGTGCAGGAAACCACTTTTGCACTTGTATTAGTGTGGAAAAACCACTTTTCGCACTTGTGTTAGTGTTGAAAAACCACTTTTCGCACTTGTGTTAGTGTTGAAAAACCACTTTTCGCACTTGTGTTGGTGCAGGAAACCACTTTTGCACTTGTATTAGTGTGGAAAAAACACTTTTTGCACTTGTGATAGTGTTGAAAAACTACTTTTCGCACTTGTGTTAGTGTTGAAAAACCACTTTTCGCACTTGTGTTGGTGCAGGAAACCACTTTTGCACTTGTATTAGTGTGGAAAACCACTTTTTGCACTTGTGTTAGTGTTGAAAAACCACTTTTTGCACTTGTGTTGGTGCAGGAAACCACTTTTGCACTTGTATTAGTGTGGAAAAACCACTTTTCGCACTTGTGTTAGTGTTGAAAAACCACTTTTCGCACTTGTGTTAGTGTTGAAAAAACACTTTTCGCACTTGTGTTCGTGTTGAAAAACCACTTTTCGCACTTGTGTTGGTGCAGGAAACCACTTTTGCACTTGTATTAGTGTGAAAAAACACTTTTCGCACTTGTGTTAGTGTTGAAAAACCACTTTTCGCACTTGTGTTGGTGCAGGATACCACTTTTGCACTTGTATTAGTGTGGAAAAACCACTTTTCGCACTTGTGTTAGTGTTGAAAAACCACTTTTCGCACTTGTGTTAGTGTTGAAAAACCACTTTTCGCACTTGTGTTAGTGTTGAAAAACCACTTTTCGCACTTGTGTTGGTGCAGGAAACCACTTTTGCACTTATATTAGTGTGGAAAAACACTTTTTGCACTTGTGATAGTGTTGAAAAACCACTTTTCGCACTTGTGTTAGTGTTGAAAAACCACTTTTCGCACTTGTGTTAGTGTTGAAAAACCACTTTTCGCACTTGTGTTGGTGCAGGAAACCACTTTTGCACTTATATTAGTGTGGAAAAAACACTTTTTGCACTTGTGATAGTGTTGAAAAACCACTTTTCGCACTTGTGTTAGTGTTGAAAAACCACTTTTCGCACTTGTGTTAGTGTTGAAAAACCACTTTTCGCACTTGTGTTGGTGCAGGAAACCACTTTTGCACATATATTAGTGTGGAAAAAACACTTTTTGCACTTGTGATAGTGTTGAAAAACCACTTTTCGCACTTGTGTTAGTGTTGAAAAACCACTTTTCGCACTTGTGTTAGTGTTGAAAAACCACTTTTTGCACTTGTGTTGGTGCAGGAAACCACTTTTGCACTTATATTAGTGTGGAAAAAACACTTTTTGCACTTGTGATAGTGTTGAAAAACCACTTTTCGCACTTGTGTTAGTGTTGAAAAACCACTTTTCGCACTTGTGTTAGTGTTGAAAAACCACTTTTCGCACTTGTGTTGGTGCAGGAAACCACTTTTGCACTTGTATAAGTGTGGAAAAACCACTTTTCGCACTTGGGTTAGTGTTGAAAACCCACTTTTCGCACTTGTGTTGGTGCAGGAAACCACTTTTGCACTTGTATTAGTGTGGAAAAAACCACTTTTCGCACTTGTGTTAGTGTTGAAAAACCACTTTTCGCACTTGTGTTCGTGTTGAAAAACCACTTTTCGCACTTGTGTTGGTGCAGGAAACCACTTTTGCACCTGTATTAGTATGGTAAAACCACTTTTTGCACTTGTGATATTGTTGAAAAACCACTTTTCGCACTTGTGTTAGTGTTGAAAAACCACTTTTCGCATTTGTGTTGGTGCAGGAAACCACTTTTGCACTTGTATTAGTCTGGAAAAACCACTTTTCGCACTTGTGTAAGTGTTGAAAAACCACTTTTCGCACTTGTGTTAGTGTTGAAAAACCACTTTTCGCACTTGTGTTAGTCTTGAAAAACCACTTTTTGCACTTGTGTTGGTGCAGGAAACCACTTTTGCACTTGTATTAGTGTGGAAAAAACACTTTTTGCACTTGTGATAGTGTTGAAAAACCACTTTTCGCACTTTTGTTAGTGTTGAAAAACCACTTTTCGCACTTGTGTTGGTGTTGAAAAACCACTTTTCGCACTTGTGTTGGTGTTGAAAAACCACTTTTCGCACTTGTGTTGGTGCAGGAAACCACTTTTGCACTTGTATTAGTGTGGAAAAACCACTTTTGCACTTGTATTAGTGTGGAAAAAACACTTTTTGCACTTGTGATAGTGTTGAAAAACCACTTTTTGCACTTGTGTTGGTGCAGGAAACCACTTTTGCACTTGTGTTGGTGCAGGAAACCACTTTTGCACTTGTATAAGTGTGGAAAAACCACTTTTCGCACTTGTGTTAGTGTTGAAAAACCACTTTTCGCACTTGTGTTAGTGTTGAAAAACCACTTTTCGCACTTGTGTTGGTGCAGGAAACCACTTTTGAACTTATATTAGTGTGGAAAAAACACTTTTTGCACTTGTGATAGTGTTGAAAAACCACTTTTCGCACTTGTGTTAGTGTTGAAAAACCACTTTTCGCACTTGTGTTAGTGTTGAAAAACCACTTTTTGCACTTGTGTTGGTGCAGGAAACCACTTTTGCACTTATATTAGTGTGGAAAAAACACTTTTTGCACTTGTGATAGTGTTGAAAAACCACTTTTTGCTCTTGTGTTGGTGCAGGAAACCACTTTTGCACTTGTATTGGTGTGGAAAAAACACTTTTTGCACTTGTGATAGTGTTGAAAAACCACTTTTCGCTCTTGTGTTAGTGTTGAAAAACCACTTTTCGCACTTGTGTTGGTGCAGGAAACCACTTTTGCACTTGTATTCGTGTGGAAAAAACACTTTTTGCACTTGTGATAGTGTTGAAAAACCACTTTTCGCACTTTTGTTAGTGTTGAAAAACCACTTTTCGCACTTGTGTTGGTGTTGAAAAACCACTTTTCGCACTTGTGTTGGTGTTGAAAAACCACTTTTCGCACTTGTGTTGGTGCAGGAAACCACTTTTGCACTTGTATTAGTGTGGAAAAACCACTTTTGCACTTGTATTAGTGTGGAAAAAACACTTTTTGCACTTGTGATAGTGTTGAAAAACCACTTTTTGCACTTGTGTTGGTGCAGGAAACCACTTTTGCACTTGTGTTGGTGCAGGAAACCACTTTTGCACTTGTATAAGTGTGGAAAACCACTTTTCGCACTTGTGTTAGTGTTGAAAAACCACTTTTCGCACTTGTGTTAGTGTTGAAAAACCACTTTTCGCACTTGTGTTGGTGCAGGAAACCACTTTTGCACTTATATTAGTGTGGAAAAAACACTTTTTGCACTTGTGATAGTGTTGAAAAACCACTTTTCGCACTTGTGTTAGTGTTGAAAAACCACTTTTCGCACTTGTGTTAGTGTTGAAAAACCACTTTTTGCACTTGTGTTGGTGCAGGAAACCACTTTTGCACTTATATTAGTGTGGAAAAAACACTTTTTGCACTTGTGATAGTGTTGAAAAACCACTTTTTGCTCTTGTGTTGGTGCAGGAAACCACTTTTGCACTTGTATTGGTGTGGAAAAAACACTTTTTGCACTTGTGATAGTGTTGAAAAACCACTTTTCGCTCTTGTGTTAGTGTTGAAAAACCACTTTTCGCACTTGTGTTGGTGCAGGAAACCACTTTTGCACTTGTATTCGTGTGGAAAAAACACTTTTTGCACTTGTGATAGTGTTGAAAAACCACTTTTCGCACTTGTGTTAGTGTTGAAAAACCACTTTTCGCACTTGTGTTGGTGCAGGAAACCACTTTTGCACTTGTATTCGTGTGGAAAAAACACTTTTTGCACTTGTGATAGTGTTGAAAAACCACTTTTCGCACTTGTGTTAGTGCAGGAAACCACTTTTGCACTTGTATTAGTGTGGAAAAACCACTTTTCGCACTTGTGTTAGTGTTGAAAAACCACTTTTCACACTTGTGTTGGTGCAGGAAACCACTTTTGCACTTGTATTAGTGTGTAAAAATCACTTTTCGCACTTGTGTTAGTGTTGAAAAACCACTTTTCGCACTTGTGTTGGTGCAGGAAACCACTTTTGCACTTGTATTAGTGTGGAAAAACACTTTTTGCACTTGTGATAGTGTTGAAAAACCACTTTTCGCACTTGTGTTAGTGTTGAAAAACCACTTTTCGCACTTGTGTTAGTGTTGAAAAACCACTTTTCGCACTTGTGTTAGTGTTGAAAAACCACTTTTTGCACTTGTGTTGGTGCAGGAAACCACTTTTGCACTTGTATTAGTGTGGAAAAAACACTTTTTGCACTTGTGATAGTGTTGAAAAACCACTTTTCGCACTTGTGTTAGTGTTGAAAAACCACTTTTCGCACTTGTGTTAGTGTTGAAAAACCACTTTTCGCACTTGTGTTGGTGCAGGAAACCACTTTTGCACTTATATTAGTGTGGAAAAAACACTTTTTGCACTTGTGATAGTGTTGAAAAACCACTTTTCGCACTTGTGTTAGTGTTGAAAAACCACTTTTCGCACTTGTGTAAGTGTGAAAAACCACTTTTCGCACTTGTGTTCGTGCAGGAAACCACTTTTGCACTTATATTAGTGTGGAAAAAACACTTTTTGCACTTGTGATAGTGTTGAAAAACCACTTTTCGCACTTGTGTTAATGTTGAAAAACCACTTTTTGCACTTGTGTTGGTGCAGGAAACCACTTTTGCACTTATATTAGTGTGGAAAAAACACTTTTTGCACTTGTGATAGTGTTGAAAAACCACTTTTCGCACTTGTGTTAGTGTTGAAAAACCACTTTTCGCACTTGTGTTAGTGTTGAAAAACCACTTTTCGCACTTGTGTTGGTGCAGGAAACCACTTTTGCACTTATATTAGTGTGGAAAAAACACTTTTTGCACTTGTGATAGTGTTGAAAACCACTTTTCGCACTTGTGTTAGTGTTGAAAAACCACTTTTCGCACTTGTGTTGGTGCAGGAAACCACTTTTGCACCTGTATTAGTATGGCAAAAACACTTTTTGCACTTGTGATAGTGTTGAAAAACCACTTTACGCACTTGTGTTAGTGTTGAAAAACCACTTTTCACATTTGTGTTGGTGCAGCAAACCACTTTTGCACTTGTATTAGTGTGGAAAAACCACTTTTCGCACTTGTGTAAGTGTTGAAAAACCACTTTTCGCACTTGTGTTAGTGTTGAAAAACCACTTTTCGCACTTGTGTTGGTGCAGGAAACCACTTTTGCACTTGTATTAGTGTGTAAAAAACACTTTGTGCACTTGTGATAGTGTTGAAAAACCACTTTTCGCACTTGTGTTAGTGTTGAAAAACCACTTTTCACACTTGTGTTTGTGCAGGAAACCACTTTTGCACTTGTATTAGTGTTGAAAAACCACTTTTCGCATTTGTGTTGGTGTAGGAAACCACTTTTCGCACTTGTATTAGTGTGGAAAGACCACTTTTCGCACTTGTGTTACTGTTGAAAACCCACTTTTCGCACTTGTCTTGGTGTAGGAAACCACTTTTCGCACTTGTGTTAGTGTTGAAAAACCACTTTTCGCAATTGTGTTGGTGTGGGAAACCACTTTTCACACTTGTGTTGGTGTAGGAAACCTCTTTTCGCACTTGTATTAGTGTGGAAAGACCACTTTTCGCACTTGTGTGACTGTTGAAAACCCACTTTTCGCACTTGTGTTGGTGTAGGAAACCACTTTTCGCACATGTGTTAGTGTTGAAAAACCACTTTTCGCACTTGCATTAGTGTGGAAAAACCACTTTTCGCACATGTGTAGGTGTAGGAAACCACTTTTCGCACTTGTGTTGGTGGAGGAAACCACTTTTCGCACTTGTGTTAGTGTTGAAAAACCACTTTTAGCACTTGTTTTCATGTAGGAAACCACTTTTCGCACTTGTATTAGTGTGGAAAAACCACTTTTCGCACTTGTGTTGGTGTCAGAAACCACTTTTTGCACATGCATTAGTGTGGAAAAAACACTTTTAGCACTTGTGTTAGTGTTGAAAAACCACTTTTCGCACTTGTGTTGGTGCAGGAAACCACTTTTGCACTTGTATAAGTGTGGTAAAACCACTTTTCGCACTTGGGTTAGTGTTGAAAACCCACTTTTCGCACTTGTGTTGGTGCAGGAAACCACTTTTGCACTTGTATTAGTGTGGAAAAACCACTTTTCGCCCTTGTGTTAGTGTTGAAAAACCACTTTTCGCACTTGTGTTCGTGTTGAAAAACCACTTTTCGCACTTGTGTTGGTGCAGGAAACCACTTTTGCACCTGTATTAGTATGGCAAAAACACTTTTTGCACTTGTGATAGTGTTGAAAAACCACTTTACGCACTTGTGTTAGTGTTGAAAAACCACTTTTCGCATTTGTGTTGGTGCAGCAAACCACTTTTGCACTTGTATTAGTGTGGAAAAACCACTTTTCGCACTTGTGTAAGTGTTGAAAAACCACTTTTCGCACTTGTGTTAGTGTTGAAAAACCACTTTTCGCACTTGTGTTGGAGCAGGAAACCACTTTTGCACTTGTATTAGTGTGGAAAAAACACTTTGTGCACTTGTGATAGTGTTGAAAAACCACTTTTCGCACTTGTGTTAGTGTTGAAAAACCACTTTTCGCACTTGTGTTTGTGCAGGAAACCACTTTTGCACTTGTATTAGTGTTGAAAAACCACTTTTCGCATTTGTATTGGTGTAGGAAACCACTTTTCGCACTTGTATTAGTGTGGAAAGACCACTTTTCGCACTTGTGTTACTGTTGAAAACCCACTTTTCGCACTTGTCTTGGTGTAGGAAACCACTTTTCGCACTTGTGTTAGTGTTGAAAAACCACTTTTCGCAATTGTGTTGGTGTGGGAAACCACTTTTCGCACTTGTGTTGGTGTAGGAAACCTCTTTTCGCACTTGTATTAGTGTGGAAAGACCACTTTTCGCACTTGTGTGACTGTTGAAAACCCACTTTTCGCACTTGTGTTGGTGTAGGAAACCACTTTTCGCACATGTGTTAGTGTTGAAAAACCACTTTTCGCACTTGCATTAGTGTGGAAAAACCACTTTTCGAACATGTGTAGGTGTAGGAAACCACTTTTCGCACTTGTGTTGGTGGAGGAAACCACTTTTCGCACTTGTGTTAGTGTTGAAAAACCACTTTTAGCACTTGTTTTCATGTAGGAAACCACTTTTCGCACTTGTATTAGTGTGGAAAAACCACTTTTCGCACTTGTGTTGGTGTCGGAAACCACTTTTTGCACATGCATTAGTGTGGAAAAACCACTTTTAGCACTTGTGTTAGTGTTGAAAAACCACTTTTCGCACTTGTGTTAGTGTTGAAAAACCACTTTTTGCACTTGTGTTAGTGTTGAAAAACCACTTTTTGCACTTGTGTTAGTGTTGAAAAACCACTTTTCGCACTTGTGTTGGTGCAGGAAACCACTTTTGCACTTGTATTAGTGTGGAAAAAACACTTTTTGCACTTGTGATAGTGTTGAAAAACACTTTTCGCACTTGTGTTAGTGTTGAAAAACCACTTTTCGCACTTGTGTTGGTGCAGGAAACCACTTTTGCACTTATATTAGTGTGGAAAAACCACTTTTCGCACTTGTGTTAGTGTTGAAAAACCACTTTTCGCACTTGTGTTAGTGTTGAAAAACCACTTTTCGCACTTGTGTTGGTGCAGGAAACCACTTTTGCACTTGTATTAGTGTGGAAAAAACACTTTTTGCACTTGTGATAGTGTTGAAAAACCACTTTTCGCACTTGTGTTAGTGTTGAAAAACCACTTTTCACACTTGTGTTGGTGCAGGAAACCACTTTTGCACTTGTATTAGTGTGGAAAACCACTTTTTGCACTTGTGTTAGTGTTGAAAAACCACTTTTCGCACTTGTGTTGGTGCAGGAAACCACTTTTGCACTTGTATTAGTGTGGAAAAACCACTTTTCGCACTTGTGTTAGTGTTGAAAAACCACTTTTCGCACTTGTGTTAGTGATGAAAAAACACTTTTCGCACTTGTGTTCGTGTTGAAAAACCACTTTTCGCACTTGTGTTGGTGCAGGAAACCACTTTTGCACTTGTATTAGTGTGAAAAAACACTTTTCGCACTTGTGTTAGTGTTGAAAAACCACTTTTCGCACTTGTGTTGGTGCAGGATACCACTTTTGCACTTGTATTAGTGTGGAAAAACCACTTTTCGCACTTGTGTTAGTGTTGAAAAACCACTTTTCGCACTTGTGTTAGTGTTGAAAAACCACTTTTCGCACTTGTGTTAGTGTTGAAAAACCACTTTTTGCACTTGTGTTGGTGCAGGAAACCACTTTTGCACTTGTATTAGTGTGGAAAAAACACTTTTTGCACTTGTGATAGTGTTGAAAAACCACTTTTCGCACTTGTGTTAGTGTTGAAAAACCACTTTTCGCACTTGTGTTAGTGTTGAAAAACCACTTTTCGCACTTGTGTTGGTGCAGGAAACCACTTTTGCACTTATATTAGTGTGGAAAAAACACTTTTTGCACTTGTGATAGTGTTGAAAAACCACTTTTCGCACTTGTGTTAGTGTTGAAAAACCACTTTTCGCACTTGTGTAAGTGTGAAAAACCACTTTTCGCACTTGTGTTCGTGCAGGAAACCACTTTTGCACTTATATTAGTGTGGAAAAAACACTTTTTGCACTTGTGATAGTGTTGAAAAACCACTTTTCGCACTTGTGTTAATGTTGAAAAACCACTTTTTGCACTTGTGTTGGTGCAGGAAACCACTTTTGCACTTATATTAGTGTGGAAAAAACACTTTTTGCACTTGTGATAGTGTTGAAAAACCACTTTTCGCACTTGTGTTAGTGTTGAAAAACCACTTTTCGCACTTGTGTTAGTGTTGAAAAACCACTTTTCGCACTTGTGTTGGTGCAGGAAACCACTTTTGCACTTATATTAGTGTGGAAAAAACACTTTTTGCACTTGTGATAGTGTTGAAAAACCACTTTTCGCACTTGTGTTAGTGTTGAAAAACCACTTTTCGCACTTGTGTTGGTGCAGGAAACCACTTTTGCACCTGTATTAGTATGGCAAAAACACTTTTTGCACTTGTGATAGTGTTGAAAAACCACTTTACGCACTTGTGTTAGTGTTGAAAAACCACTTTTCACATTTGTGTTGGTGCAGCAAACCACTTTTGCACTTGTATTAGTGTGGAAAAACCACTTTTCGCACTTGTGTAAGTGTTGAAAAACCACTTTTCGCACTTGTGTTAGTGTTGAAAAACCACTTTTCGCACTTGTGTTGGTGCAGGAAACCACTTTTGCACTTGTATTAGTGTGTAAAAAACACTTTGTGCACTTGTGATAGTGTTGAAAAACCACTTTTCGCACTTGTGTTAGTGTTGAAAAACCACTTTTCACACTTGTGTTTGTGCAGGAAACCACTTTTGCACTTGTATTAGTGTTGAAAAACCACTTTTCGCATTTGTGTTGGTGTAGGAAACCACTTTTCGCACTTGTATTAGTGTGGAAAGACCACTTTTCGCACTTGTGTTACTGTTGAAAACCCACTTTTCGCACTTGTCTTGGTGTAGGAAACCACTTTTCGCACTTGTGTTAGTGTTGAAAAACCACTTTTCGCAATTGTGTTGGTGTGGGAAACCACTTTTCGCACTTGTGTTGGTGTAGGAAACCTCTTTTCGCACTTGTATTAGTGTGGAAAGACCACTTTTCGCACTTGTGTGACTGTTGAAAACCCACTTTTCGCACTTGTGTTGGTGTAGGAAACCACTTTTCGCACATGTGTTAGTGTTGAAAAACCACTTTTCGCACTTGCATTAGTGTGGAAAAACCACTTTTCGCACATGTGTAGGTGTAGGAAACCACTTTTCGCACTTGTGTTGGTGGAGGAAACCACTTTTCGCACTTGTGTTAGTGTTGAAAAACCACTTTTAGCACTTGTTTTCATGTAGGAAACCACTTTTCGCACTTGTATTAGTGTGGAAAAACCACTTTTCGCACTTGTGTTGGTGTCAGAAACCACTTTTTGCACATGCATTAGTGTGGAAAAAACACTTTTAGCACTTGTGTTAGTGTTGAAAAACCACTTTTCGCACTTGTGTTGGTGCAGGAAACCACTTTTGCACTTGTATAAGTGTGGTAAAACCACTTTTCGCACTTGGGTTAGTGTTGAAAACCCACTTTTCGCACTTGTGTTGGTGCAGGAAACCACTTTTGCACTTGTATTAGTGTGGAAAAACCACTTTTCGCCCTTGTGTTAGTGTTGAAAAACCACTTTTCGCACTTGTGTTCGTGTTGAAAAACCACTTTTCGCACTTGTGTTGGTGCAGGAAACCACTTTTGCACCTGTATTAGTATGGCAAAAACACTTTTTGCACTTGTGATAGTGTTGAAAAACCACTTTACGCACTTGTGTTAGTGTTGAAAAACCACTTTTCGCATTTGTGTTGGTGCAGCAAACCACTTTTGCACTTGTATTAGTGTGGAAAAACCACTTTTCGCACTTGTGTAAGTGTTGAAAAACCACTTTTCGCACTTGTGTTAGTGTTGAAAAACCACTTTTCGCACTTGTGTTGGAGCAGGAAACCACTTTTGCACTTGTATTAGTGTGGAAAAAACACTTTGTGCACTTGTGATAGTGTTGAAAAACCACTTTTCGCACTTGTGTTAGTGTTGAAAAACCACTTTTCGCACTTGTGTTTGTGCAGGAAACCACTTTTGCACTTGTATTAGTGTTGAAAAACCACTTTTCGCATTTGTATTGGTGTAGGAAACCACTTTTCGCACTTGTATTAGTGTGGAAAGACCACTTTTCGCACTTGTGTTACTGTTGAAAACCCACTTTTCGCACTTGTCTTGGTGTAGGAAACCACTTTTCGCACTTGTGTTAGTGTTGAAAAACCACTTTTCGCAATTGTGTTGGTGTGGGAAACCACTTTTCGCACTTGTGTTGGTGTAGGAAACCTCTTTTCGCACTTGTATTAGTGTGGAAAGACCACTTTTCGCACTTGTGTGACTGTTGAAAACCCACTTTTCGCACTTGTGTTGGTGTAGGAAACCACTTTTCGCACATGTGTTAGTGTTGAAAAACCACTTTTCGCACTTGCATTAGTGTGGAAAAACCACTTTTCGAACATGTGTAGGTGTAGGAAACCACTTTTCGCACTTGTGTTGGTGGAGGAAACCACTTTTCGCACTTGTGTTAGTGTTGAAAAACCACTTTTAGCACTTGTTTTCATGTAGGAAACCACTTTTCGCACTTGTATTAGTGTGGAAAAACCACTTTTCGCACTTGTGTTGGTGTCGGAAACCACTTTTTGCACATGCATTAGTGTGGAAAAACCACTTTTAGCACTTGTGTTAGTGTTGAAAAACCACTTTTCGCACTTGTGTTAGTGTTGAAAAACCACTTTTTGCACTTGTGTTAGTGTTGAAAAACCACTTTTTGCACTTGTGTTAGTGTTGAAAAACCACTTTTCGCACTTGTGTTGGTGCAGGAAACCACTTTTGCACTTGTATTAGTGTGGAAAAAACACTTTTTGCACTTGTGATAGTGTTGAAAAACAACTTTTCGCACTTGTGTTAGTGTTGAAAAACCACTTTTCGCACTTGTGTTGGTGCAGGAAACCACTTTTGCACTTATATTAGTGTGGAAAAACCACTTTTCGCACTTGTGTTAGTGTTGAAAAACCACTTTTCGCACTTGTGTTAGTGTTGAAAAACCACTTTTCGCACTTGTGTTGGTGCAGGAAACCACTTTTGCACTTGTATTAGTGTGGAAAAAACACTTTTTGCACTTGTGATAGTGTTGAAAAACCACTTTTCGCACTTGTGTTAGTGTTGAAAAACCACTTTTCGCACTTGTGTTGGTGCAGGAAACCACTTTTGCACTTGTATTAGTGTGGAAAACCACTTTTTGCACTTGTGTTAGTGTTGAAAAACCACTTTTCGCACTTGTGTTGGTGCAGGAAACCACTTTTGCACTTGTATTAGTGTGGAAAAACCACTTTTCGCACTTGTGTTAGTGTTGAAAAACCACTTTTCGCACTTGTGTTAGTGTTGAAAAAACACTTTTCGCACTTGTGTTCGTGTTGAAAAACCACTTTTCGCACTTGTGTTGGTGCAGGAAACCACTTTTGCACTTGTATTAGTGTGAAAAAACACTTTTCGCACTTGTGTTAGTGTTGAAAAACCACTTTTCGCACTTGTGTTGGTGCAGGATACCACTTTTGCACTTGTATTAGTGTGGAAAAACCACTTTTCGCACTTGTGTTAGTGTTGAAAAACCACTTTTCGCACTTGTGTTAGTGTTGAAAAACCACTTTTCGCACTTGTGTTAGTGTTGAAAAACCACTTTTCGCACTTGTGTTGGTGCAGGAAACCACTTTTGCACTTATATTAGTGTGGAAAAAACACTTTTTGCACTTGTGATAGTGTTGAAAAACCACTTTTCGCACTTGTGTTAGTGTTGAAAAACCACTTTTCGCACTTGTGTTAGTGTTGAAAAACCACTTTTCGCACTTGTGTTGGTGCAGGAAACCATTTTTGCACTTATATTAGTGTGGAAAAAACACTTTTTGCACTTGTGATAGTGTTGAAAAACCACTTTTCGCACTTGTGTTAGTGTTGAAAAACCACTTTTCGCACTTGTGTTAGTGTTGAAAAACCACTTTTCGCACTTGTGTTGGTGCAGGAAACCACTTTTGCACATATATTAGTGTGGAAAAAACACTTTTTGCACTTGTGATAGTGTTGAAAAACCACTTTTCGCACTTGTGTTAGTGTTGAAAAACCACTTTTCGCACTTGTGTTAGTGTTGAAAAACCACTTTTTGCACTTGTGTTGGTGCAGGAAACCACTTTTGCACTTATATTAGTGTGGAAAAAACACTTTTTGCACTTGTGATAGTGTTGAAAAACCACTTTTCGCACTTGTGTTAGTGTTGAAAAACCACTTTTCGCACTTGTGTTGGTGCAGGAAACCACTTTTGCACATATATTAGTGTGGAAAAAACACTTTTTTGCACTTGTGATAGTGTTGAAAAACCACTTTTCGCACTTGTGTTAGTGTTGAAAAACCACTTTTCGCACTTGTGTTAGTGTTGAAAAACCACTTTCGCACTTGTGTTGGTGCAGGAAACCACTTTTGCACATATATTAGTGTGGAAAAAACACTTTTGCACTTGTGATAGTGTTGAAAAACCACTTTTCGCACTTGTGTTAGTGTTGAAAAACCACTTTTCGCACTTGTGTTAGTGTTTGAAAAACCACTTTTTGCACTTGTGTTGTGCAGGAAACCACTTTTGCACTTATATTAGTGTGGAAAAAACACTTTTTGCACTTGTGATAGTGTTGAAAAACCACTTTTCGCACTTGTGTTAGTGTTGAAAAACACTTTTCACACTTGTGTTAGTGTTGAAAAACCACTTTTCGCACTTGTGTTGGTGCAGGAAACCACTTTTGCACTTGTATAAGTGTGGAAAAACCACTTTTCGCACTTGGGTTAGTGTTGAAAACCCACTTTTCGCACTTGTGTTGGTGCAGGAAACCACTTTTGCACTTGTATTAGTGTGGAAAGACCACTTTTCGCACTTGTGTTACTGTTGAAAACCCACTTTTCGCACTTGTCTTGGTGTAGGAAACCACTTTTCGCACTTGTGTTAGTGTTGAAAAACCACTTTTCGCAATTGTGTTGGTGTGGGAAACCACTTTTTGTACTTGTGTTGGTGTAGGAAACCTCTTTTCGCACTTGTATTAGTGTGGAAAGACCACTTTTCGCACTTGTGTGACTGTTGACAACCCACTTTTCGCACTTGTGTTGGTGTAGGAAACCACTTTTCGCACATGTGTTAGTGTTGAAAAACCACTTTTCGCACTTGCATTAGTGTGGAAAAACCACTTTTCGCACATGTGTAGGTGTAGGAAACCACTTTTCGCACTTGTGTTGGTGGAGGAAACCACTTTTCGCACTTGTGTTAGTGTTGAAAAACCACTTTTAGCACTTGTTTTCATGTAGGAAACCACTTTTCGCACTTGTATTAGTGTGGAAAAACCACTTTTCGCACTTGTGTTGGTGTCGGAAACCACTTTTTGCACATGCATTAGTGTGGAAAAACCACTTTTAGCACTTGTGTTAGTGTTGAAAAACCACTTTTCGCACTTGTGTTAGTGTTGAAAAACCACTTTTTGCACTTGTGTTAGTGTTGAAAAACCACTTTTTGCACTTGTGTTAGTGTTGAAAAACCACTTTTCGCACTTGTGTTGGTGCAGGAAACCACTTTTGCACTTGTATTAGTGTGGAAAAAACACTTTTTGCACTTGTGATAGTGTTGAAAAACAACTTTTCGCACTTGTGTTAGTGTTGAAAAACCACTTTTCGCACTTGTGTTGGTGCAGGAAACCACTTTTGCACTTGTATAAGTGTGGAAAAACCACTTTTCGCACTTGGGATAGTGTTGAAAACCCACTTTTCGCACTTGTGTTGGTGCAGGAAACCACTTTTGCACTTGTATTAGTGTGGAAAAACCACTTTTCGCACTTGTGTTAGTGTTGAAAAACCACTTTTCGCACTTGTGTTCGTGTTGAAAAACCACTTTTCGCACTTGTGTTGGTGCAGGAAACCACTTTTGCACCTGTAATAGTATGGCAAAAACACTTTTTGCACTTGTGATAGTGTTGAAAAACCACTTTACGCACTTGTGTTAGTGTTGAAAAACCACTTTTCGCATTTGTGTTGGTGCAGCAAACCACTTTTGCACTTGTATTAGTGTGGAAAAACCACTTTTCGCACTTGTGTAAGTGTTGAAAAACCACTTTTCGCACTTGTGTTAGGGTTGAAAAACCACTTTTCGCACTTGTGTTGGTGCAGGAAACCACTTTTGCACTTGTATTAGTGTGGAAAAAACACTTTGTGCACTTGTGATAGTGTTGAAAAACCACTTTTCGCACTTGTGTTAGTGTTGAAAAACCACTTTTCGCACTTGTGTTTGTGCAGGAAACCACTTTTGCACTTGTATTAGTGTTGAAAAACCACTTTTCGCATTTGTGTTGGTGTAGGAAACCACTTTTCGCACTTGTATTAGTGTGGAAAGACCACTTTTCGCACTTGTGTTACTGTTGAAAACCCACTTTTCGCACTTGTCTTGGTGTAGGAAACCACTTTTCGCACTTGTGTTAGTGTTGAAAAACCACTTTTTGCAATTGTGTTGGTGTGGGAAACCACTTTTCGCACTTGTGTTGGTGTAGGAAACCTCTTTTCGCACTTGTATTAGTGTGGAAAGACCACTTTTCGCACTTGTGTGACTGTTGAAAACCCACTTTTCGCACTTGTGTTGGTGTAGGAAACCACTTTTCGCACATGTGTTAGTGTTGAAAAACCACTTTTCGCACTTGCATTAGTGTGGAAAAACCACTTTTCGAACATGTGTAGGTGTAGGAAACCACTTTTCGCACTTGTGTTGGTGGAGGAAACCACTTTTCGCACTTGTGTTAGTGTTGAAAAACCACTTTTAGCACTTGTTTTCATGTAGGAAACCACTTTTCGCACTTGTATTAGTGTGGAAAAACCACTTTTCGCACTTGTGTTGGTGTCGGAAACCACTTTTTGCACATGCATTAGTGTTGAAAAACCACTTTTCGCACTTGTGTTAGTGTTGAAAACCACTTTTTGCACTTGTGTTAGTGTTGAAAAAACACTTTTTGCACTTGTGTTAGTGTTGAAAAACCACTTTTCGCACTTGTGTTGGTGCAGGAAACCACTTTTGCACTTGTATTAGTGTGGAAAAAACACTTTTTGCACTTGTGATAGTGTTGAAAAACAACTTTTCGCACTTGTGTTAGTGTTGAAAAACCACTTTTCGCACTTGTGTTGGTGCAGGAAACCACTTTTGCACTTGTATTAGTGTGGAAAAACCACTTTTCGCACTTGTGTTAGTGTTGAAAAACCACTTTTCGCACTTGTGTTAGTGTTGAAAAACCACTTTTCGCACTTGTGTTGGTGCAGGAAACCACTTTTGCACTTGTATTAGTGTGGAAAAAACACTTTTTGCACTTGTGATAGTGTTGAAAAACTACTTTTCGCACTTGTGTTAGTGTTGAAAAACCACTTTTCGCACTTGTGTTGGTGCAGGAAACCACTTTTGCACTTGTATTAGTGTGAAAAACCACTTTTTGCACTTGTGTTAGTGTTGAAAAACCACTTTTCGCACTTGTGTTGGTGCAGGAAACCACTTTTGCACTTGTATTAGTGTGGAAAAACCACTTTTCGCACTTGTGTTAGTGTTGAAAAACCACTTTTCGCACTTGTGTTAGTGTTGAAAAAACACTTTTCGCACTTGTGTTCGTGTTGAAAAACCACTTTTCGCACTTGTGTTGGTGCAGGAAACCACTTTTGCACTTGTATTAGTGTGAAAAAACACTTTTCGCACTTGTGTTAGTGTTGAAAAACCACTTTTCGCACTTGTGTTGGTGCAGGATACCACTTTTGCACTTGTATTAGTGTGGAAAAACCACTTTTCGCACTTGTGTTAGTGTTGAAAAACCACTTTTCGCACTTGTGTTAGTGTTGAAAAACCACTTTTTGCACTTGTGTTGGTGCAGGAAACCACTTTTGCACTTATATTAGTGTGGAAAAACACTTTCTGCACTTGTGATAGTGTTGAAAAACCACTTTTCGCACTTGTGTTAGTGTTGAAAAACCACTTTTCGCACTTGTGTTAGTGTTGAAAAACCACTTTTCGCACTTGTGTTGGTGCAGGAAACCACTTTTGCACTTATATTAGTGTGGAAAAAACACTTTTTGCACTTGTGATAGTGTTGAAAAACCACTTTTCGCACTTGTGTTAGTGTTGAAAAACCACTTTTCGCACTTGTGTTAGTGTTGAAAAACCACTTTTCGCACTTGTGTTGGTGCAGGAAACCACTTTTGCACATATATTAGTGTGGAAAAAACACTTTTTGCACTTGTGATAGTGTTGAAAAACCACTTTTCGCACTTGTGTTAGTGTTGAAAAACCACTTTTCGCACTTGTGTTAGTGTTGAAAAACCACTTTTTGCACTTGTGTTGGTGCAGGAAACCACTTTTGCACTTATATTAGTGTGGAAAAAACACTTTTTGCACTTGTGATAGTGTTGAAAAACCACTTTTCGCACTTGTGTTAGTGTTGAAAAACCACTTTTCGCACTTGTGTTAGTGTTGAAAAACCACTTTTCGCACTTGTGTTGGTGCAGGAAACCACTTTTGCACCTGTATTAGTATGGTAAAAACACTTTTTGCACTTGTGATATTGTTGAAAAACCACTTTTCGCACTTGTGTTAGTGTTGAAAAACCACTTTTCGCATTTGTGTTGGTGCAGGAAACCACTTTTGCACTTGTATTAGTCTGGAAAAACCACTTTTTGCACTTGTGTAAGTGTTGAAAAACCACTTTTCGCACTTGTGTTAGTGTTGAAAAACCACTTTTCGCACTTGTGTTAGTCTTGAAAAACCACTTTTTGCACTTGTGTTGGTGCAGGAAACCACTTTTGCACTTGTATTAGTGTGGAAAAAACACTTTTTGCACTTGTGATAGTGTTGAAAAACCACTTTTCGCACTTTTGTTAGTGTTGAAAAACCACTCTTCGCACCTGTGTTGGTGCAGGAAACCACTTTTGCACTTGTATTAGTGTGGAAAAACCACTTTTCGCACTTGTGTTAGTGTTGAAAAACCACTTTCCGCACTTGTGTTAGTGTTGAAAAACCACTTTTCGCACTTGTGTTGGTGTTGAAAAACCACTTTTCGCACTTGTGTTGGTGCAGGAAACCACTTTTGCACTTGTATTAGTGTGGAAAAACCACTTTTGCACTTGTATTAGTGTGGAAAAAACACTTTTTGCACTTGTGATAGTGTTGAAAAACCACTTTTTGCACTTGTGTTGGTGCAGGAAACCACTTTTGCACTTGTGTTGGTGCAGGAAACCACTTTTGCACTTGTATAAGTGTGGAAAAACCACTTTTCGCACTTGTGTTAGTGTTGAAAAACCACTTTTCGCACTTGTGTTAGTGTTGAAAAACCACTTTTCGCACTTGTGTTGGTGCAGGAAACCACTTTTGCACTTATATTAGTGTGGAAAAAACACTTTTTGCACTTGTGATAGTGTTGAAAAACCACTTTTCGCACTTGTGTTAGTGTTGAAAAACCACTTTTCGCACTTGTGTTAGTGTTGAAAAACCACTTTTTGCACTTGTGTTGGTGCAGGAAACCACTTTTGCACTTATATTAGTGTGGAAAAAACACTTTTTGCACTTGTGATAGTGTTGAAAAACCACTTTTTGCTCTTGTGTTGGTGCAGGAAACCACTTTTGCACTTGTATTGGTGTGGAAAAAACACTTTTTGCACTTGTGATAGTGTTGAAAAACCACTTTTCGCTCTTGTGTTAGTGTTGAAAAACCACTTTTCGCACTTGTGTTGGTGCAGGAAACCACTTTTGCACTTGTATTCGTGTGGAAAAAACACTTTTTGCACTTGTGATAGTGTTGAAAAACCACTTTTCGCACTTGTGTTAGTGTTGAAAAACCACTTTTCGCACTTGTGTTGGTGCAGGAAACCACTTTTGCACTTGTATTCGTGTGGAAAAAACACTTTTTGCACTTGTGATAGTGTTGAAAAACCACTTTTCGCACTTGTGTTAGTGTTGAAAAACCACTTTTCGCACTTGTGTTAGTGTTGAAAAACCACTTTTCGCACTTGTGTTGGTGCAGGAAACCACTTTTGCACTTGTATTAGTGTGGAAAAACCACTTTTCGCACTTGTGTTAGTGTTGAAAAACCACTTTTCGCACTTGTGTTGGTGCAGGAAACCACTTTTGCACTTGTATTAGTGTGTAAAAATCACTTTTCGCACTTGTGTTAGTGTTGAAAAACCACTTTTCGCACTTGTGTTGGTGCAGGAAACCACTTTTGCACTTGTATTAGTGTGGAAAAAACACTTTTTGCACTTGTGATAGTGTTGAAAAACGACTTTTCGCACTTGTGTTAGTGTTGAAAAACCACTTTTCGCACTTGTGTTAGTGTTGAAAAACCAATTTTCGCACTTGTGTTAGTGTTGAAAAACCACTTTTTGCACTTGTGTTGGTGCAGGAAACCACTTTTGCACTTGTATTAGTGTGGAAAAAACACTTTTTGCACTTGGGATAGTGTTGAAAAACCACTTTTCGCACTTGTGTTAGTGTTGAAAAACCACTTTTCGCACTTGTGTTAGTGTTGAAAAACCACTTTTCGCACTTGTGTTGGTGCAGGAAACCACTTTTGCACTTATATTAGTGTGGAAAAAACACTTTTTGCACTTGTGATAGTGTTGAAAAACCACTTTTCGCACTTGTGTTAGTGTTGAAAAACCACTTTTCGCACTTGTGTTAGTGTGAAAAACCACTTTTCGCACTTGTGTTCGTGCAGGAAACCACTTTTGCACTTATATTAGTGTGGAAAAAACACTTTTTGCACTTGTGATAGTGTTGAAAAACCACTTTTCGCACTTGTGTTAATGTTGAAAAACCACTTTTTGCACTTGTGTTGGTGCAGGAAACCACTTTTGCACTTATATTAGTGTGGAAAAAACACTTTTTGCACTTGTGATAGTGTTGAAAAACCACTTTTCGCACTTGTGTTAGTGTTGAAAAACCACTTTTCGCACTTGTGTTAGTGTTGAAAAACCACTTTTCGCACTTGTGTTTGTGCAGGAAACCACTTTTGCACTTATATTAGTGTGGAAAAAACACTTTTTGCACTTGTGATAGTGTTGAAAAACCACTTTTCGCACTTGTGTTAGTGTTGAAAAACCACTTTTCGCACTTGTGTTGGTGCAGGAAACCACTTTTGCACCTGTATTAGTATGGCAAAAACACTTTTTGCACTTGTGATAGTGTTGAAAAACCACTTTACGCACTTGTGTTAGTGTTGAAAAACCACTTTTCACATTTGTGTTGGTGCAGCAAACCACTTTTGCACTTGTATTAGTGTGGAAAAACCACTTTTCGCACTTGTGTAAGTGTTGAAAAACCACTTTTCGCACTTGTGTTAGTGTTGAAAAACCACTTTTCGCACTTGTGTTGGTGCAGGAAACCACTTTTGCACTTGTATTAGTGTGTAAAAAACACTTTGTGCACTTGTGATAGTGTTGAAAAACCACTTTTCGCACTTGTGTTAGTGTTGAAAAACCACTTTTCACACTTGTGTTTGTGCAGGAAACCACTTTTGCACTTGTATTAGTGTTGAAAAACCACTTTTCGCATTTGTGTTGGTGTAGGAAACCACTTTTCGCACTTGTATTAGTGTGGAAAGACCACTTTTCGCACTTGTGTTACTGTTGAAAACCCACTTTTCGCACTTGTCTTGGTGTAGGAAACCACTTTTCGCACTTGTGTTAGTGTTGAAAAACCACTTTTCGCAATTGTGTTGGTGTGGGAAACCACTTTTCGCACTTGTGTTGGTGTAGGAAACCTCTTTTCGCACTTGTATTAGTGTGGAAAGACCACTTTTCGCACTTGTGTGACTGTTGAAAACCCACTTTTCGCACTTGTGTTGGTGTAGGAAACCACTTTTCGCACATGTGTTAGTGTTGAAAAACCACTTTTCGCAATTGAGTAGTGTAATAATGTTGCTTCTGGGACACCTCCGTTTAACATGGGAAATCCCTATCTAATGTCATTTACCCCCTTGTCTTTTTCAAAAATCATAAACACCTTTATTTCTCCCACCCTCATCTTTATGAACCTTTTGTCTGTAGTACCTATCCTTAATGTTGTTCATTAGACCACTCAAACACTACAAATATTTGTTTTCTCTTATAGACCTATCATCCTTCTTCTACATATCATCTGGCAGATTAATCTTTGACCCACTCAAACATTGACCCATTCACTTCCATATTAATTCTTTCCCTCCCTCATTGCCCCTAAAGACCTCTATTTCTCTCACCCTGTTCTTTACGAACCTTCTAACCTTTTGACATGTTATCCTTATTCATTAGACCACTTAAACACCTGTGATCCCTCTACCCTTATGAACCTAGGATTCCCCCTTGGTCTTATGGTACTCTTACTATCAATGATCCCGAGTAGACCACTGAAACAATGATCCTACAAATATTTGTTTATGTGTAGGAAATAATTTATTTCGCCTCCAACTTCCATCACCATCTAATATATTATTAAAGAAGAGGTTTGAGTTTGGTTCTTTTTCAAGATATTTTAACTGAGCTAAGATAAAATGGTAAACCTCCCTCAATGTTCTTGTTTGAGCACCTCCAGTGCCACATACCATTTTAAAATTATAGTATATATTTTCCTGACAACCATCAAAGTTTTCCGTCCACTCAAAAATATTTCCATGTTTTTTACCCAACTCACCGGTATTTAAATTAATTCTCTTATTTGTTTTGTGAACTTTTTTACCAGTTGCCTTTTCAATTATACCTATTTGATATTTTTCACATTCATTATGTTTTCCATTTATATACCAAGGTTGATTACACCTCCACTCTTTAGTCTGGTTGATACTTGGTTCTATCATTTATATAATAGTAAAAAAGGCGGCGGTAGCCCGTTAAAATCCCCAACCCCCCCCCCCCCTTTTTAACTTATCACTTATATATATCTTATCACTTATATATATCTTATCACTTATGTATATCTTATCACTTATATATATCTTATCACTTATATATATCTTATCACTTATATACTTATATAACCATAAGGGAGACTATCAATTCCATTTTCTAAAATAAACCTCTTATCATCAAAAGCCCCCAATGCTTTCTTATTTATCTCTTCTGAATATAATTGATGTTTATAACTTCTTATTCCATTAATCTTTCTAAACTCTTCTTTCTTTGTTGTTAAACAGTTATAATAATCCTTAAAGTTTATTGTTTCTTTAATAACATTTTTCTTTACACCTTTTAACTTCTTATCAGTCTTTTCAACGTTATTCACAATGTATTTATAAGCATAAGCCTTTGACCTCAATCCCACAAATTCACTCATAACATTTCCTCCTAATTCATCCTTGAACTTTCCAATCACCTTTTTATTTTTAGAAGAGAACAACTCACTCTCTGGACTGTAATTACTCGTGTCATAGATATTAATGTCTCTTTTCATGTCTGAATAAACATCGTTGGTATTAATTTTCAAAATAAAACTATCTGTATCCATATAAAGTAGATTAACATCATTTTGATATTTCTTCCTCAAGTTATTATAAAAGTAATCATACATTAATGACTTTGATAAATCAAGAATTGTTGTTCCAATATAAATAGGTTTGTTCATTTCAATACTCTCTTTAATCAAATGGATCGCACAAAAGTTCTCAGTAAAGACCTCAGCTCGAGTAAAACTCGGTCTATTAATTAATTTTGATGCTTGTTCCCAAGATGTTGATAGTCTGATATTTTGTCTTTTCCTCACATTCTCCATAGTCTTACCAAAGACCGCATTATTCATTAATTTATAAAAGTCTTTCTCAAAATCTGTTTTTGACTCTGTTCTTCTTTGTGTATTAAAATCAATGTACCCCTTTAACCAATGACTTTGATTGAACTTTAGAACCCTATGGATCTTCTCTACTCTTAGACCTTTTGATAAATATTGTCGCAAATTTCTTTGGTGTAGAACATAATTTTTCTTGTTATATAATGTAGTAAGTAATTTTTCTGTTGATTCACCTATATCAAACGATCGTTGATAATCACTCAACCATTCTTTCTTTGGACTTTCTTTCTCACAAGCAAATGGGAGATCTTTGTGTAGGTTATGGAGTTCCTCTGGATATTTTAAATCAATTTCAAAATAATAACCAACTTTTTCTTCATCCAATTCTTTTTGTGTAGAGATACATACATCTTGTAAAACGTTTTTGTAGTCTTTTTCCTTTACCCATCTAAGTTTTCCATAAGGAAGAGCCTGAGACATTGCCCAGCCATACAGGTTGTTCGCGTCATAGTACATCAAGTAAGAACTCTCTTTCGTTGGATCATAATTTGGAAGATATTTGTTATTTGCTTTTGCGTATCTACTCGAGCAGACTTGTGAAATTCCACCTCTTTTTGCCTTTTCAATCATCAAAAGCATATCAACATCGATTATCAAATCCAAATCTTGTTTTGTCATTTTCAACATCGCACTCCAGGCCAATCCAGGTGCTGTGTAGTAGTGAGCAGGATCCAATCCATATCCAGTGCGACAAACAGATCTAAAGGCTTCAAATACATCGGCCAATAAAAGCACATCAGTTTTGAGATACAAATCGTGATACTCGCCAAGATTCTTGATGTTATATTTTTCCCAAACATTTTGTGCGTGTACATAATCTTTATCAGATATATGACTATTATTTAATTTGTTATAGAAATTTTCTTTTGAAGGAAGTTGTGTTTCATTGAATCTCTCAAATGAGTCCATATAGTCATAGGGGTAAATTCCCTTTTGTGTTAGAAAATCTTTATCTAAAAAATACTCTGAAAGACATGGAAACTCTTTTAGATTTTGAACCAAGTTAACCAATGGACTTGCCATGAATTTAAATGTATCAAGAAATCTGATATGAGTAATAGGAGATGTGTGAATTGTTTTTGTGAATGAAATGTATTTCTGATCCGTGTTTGGAATTGCTGAGATACTTCCAGAAGTCTTTGAGAGTTCCTTGATAAATAGATGTGTATCATAATGAGCGTTGTTATGAAGAAAGACAGGAATGAAAGAGGGGAGTTGATAATTAATATTACAACTTTGATGAGCCGGACCTCTATATTTACCAGTGAGATGACAATGGTCTCTAACCTTTAGACCTTTACCAATTTTCTCCTCACAAATATGACAGACATTGTTTTTTATAAATTCCCTTTTTTCTTTACTTGTTAAGGACATTGGTTTATTGGTTTCTCTCATTATCTTGGTTAATCGAACACAGTCTTTTTCTAGTCGTTTCACAAACTCCTCTGGGGTATTTGAGCCTCTATACATCTCTAACTTGTTATATTTATCACCAACGGATGATTTGATATAATAACAAAAACCACAAGGAGTATGTTTTTGATATTTATTTGTGTATGATTCTTTTGGATCTTGAGAAGCAGTATCAATTTTTTCTAAAATACTTTCAAAATCAGCATATATAACAAATGGATGTTTGATCTTTTTATTTTCATCTTTGAATGTGATCTTTGAGCCTTCTTTAGGCATATTGATTACCGTTGATTTATGTTCGCCACAATAATTTGAATGTTTATCTAATCTTTCTTGTGAATTGAAGAAGTTAAGACAACGCAAACAAATATATATTTTATTTGTTCTCTTACAGACTTGTGGTTTTATTAATTTAGCAATATCTTTGATGTATGTATAATGTGAATTTTCGTCTGAATTAAAATATAGAAGATTAATATGAGTTTGTTTACAATTGTCAGAAAGCTTTAAAACCTGAATGTTGTTTGTTTCTGTTAGACCATAAACATTAACTGATAAATTATTCATCTTTTCAAATTTAGGAATATCATTTAAAGTCATCGGAAACTTTAGATCTTTCGTATTTAATGTATTCTCATATTTTTTATAATGAGATACTCTTTCATCATGAAAATGTGGAGGATGTAAGTGTGCTAAAATAGACCAGAGAAAACATTTATTGTCTTTATTTTTGATATTGATAACTGCTTTTCTATTTTTGATAACACTGGGTAAATCAATGTAAGAAGAAGCTTTTAGAGGATCTGATTTAAGAATATGAATGTCTATGTAAATAATTTTTCCTATATTGAATCCACTTCCTACGATTGAATTATCCACATCTTGCTCTTGTTTAATAAGTTCATCATAGACTCCTGATGTTTTAAAATCTTGATATGAAGATATAAAGTGTGGCTCAGTTCTCATGTATGGTGCATCTATAACTCCTTCATCCTTTGTCATTTCTAATTTTACTCCCATATAAAATTTAAGTGGTTTCATTTCCTTTAGTGTTTTTTCAATCAACGTTTGAACAGCAGGTTTAACTATTTCTACAGCATCAACTATAGACTCTGGTTCAGGAGGTTTGAAGTTAAAGACTCTTATTTTAATATGTCCTTTGAATGCTCCATCAGAGTTTTTAGTTGTGATAAAATTTGATAAATGTAGATTTGTTTTAAGATGTATTTTGAAGCCTTTCTTGAGGATATTTTTATTACATGTAGAACAGTGTTTTGTTTCAGGTGGAAGAGGGGAAAGTTTGTTTAAAATGTTGTATGTATGTTTTGCGGTGAGAATATGTTGTTTATAATATTTTACTTCCTTCTCGCAAGTATCACAATAAACCATATTTATAGCGTGAGAAAACGTGGTGTTTTATATATATCACTGTGCTTAAAATAAAACACTTTTGAGCTTTACAGCTCCGTTTTATATATATCGCTGTGCTTAAACTAAAACACTTTTTCACTCAGAATCATCTAAGTCATAACTATCACATGAATACTCAGAATCATACTCAGAGTCATCAATAAAGCTACTCTCATAACTATCATTTGAGCACAAACTATTAGTATCATAACTATCATCTGTGTTCAATGAAATACTATCATCACTATCGTCCGAGTTCAATGAAATACTATCATCACTATCGTCCGAGTTCAATGAAATAGTAAAATCTTCACTGCTGTATTGACTCATATTTAATTAGCAAGAAAAATATTCCCATCAATATCTATATACTTTCTTTCATTAACAGATTCAATCTCTACAATTTTTATATCAAAAGTTATCTTTAAATAATCTCTAACTATCATAGAACGAAATGACATTTCACCAGAAATATTAACATCATTCATTTTACTTAGATCTACACCCTTTGGATTATTAAAGAAAATACAAATGTCTCCTCTAGAATTATTAATGGTCTTATCATTCTTTTTCAAAGTATCGTGGTCAATCACTTTTTCAAGCTTTGAATAAATTGCCAGGAGTAGAGGAGAAACTTTTGTTAGATTTACTTTAATGGATGTCTTTCCAGGTATAGTTAGAGCTCTTCCTTTAAATGAAATAGAGGGGCTCATGTTATTTTCCATAACTGGTTTTACCCAAAAATTTCCATATTTATCTTTGTTCAATTTAACATCTTTGACATATTTTTCTATATCTTCCACCGAAGTAGAGATTGATTGAAATTTGTCTTTTGTGCTTTGAAACATTGTATTTATTAATGAATAAACTTGCGTTTAGTTTAAGCAAAAATTTACCACATAAATATGATAAGTTCTGAAGGATATTTAGAATTTCCAGACTCTCCATATGATAAATTAGAGAATTGTCCGGCTTGTGATAGAATAGGGCTTAATAATGAGGGTTCATATAAACAATGTATTTTCTGTGATTTAATTTTAATTAATGATAATAAAAAATATAAAAAAATATATAACTCTTTTAAATTAGAACCAAAAATGAATTACTTTACAAGATTTATAAGAGAGATGAATGTTAAGTATTGTGATGATAATACACCATTTCTTTCAAGGGAAGAGACTATTTGTATTGAGGAAATGTATAAGGGTTTAATGATATTTATTATTCAAAATAATTTTAATGGAAATGTTAATACAAGATACTATATAAATAAAATAATGAATTATTTTGAAATTAAACCCGAACTCAGGATAAAATATAGAGTTTCTAAAATAGCTCAAAAAAAGTTAGATGACTTGTTTTCCAAATATATAAATGAATGATTTTTTACCCGTTTGGGAAAATAAGATAAAATTTAATAACCATAAAAACATTCCAAATTCATTGAGATGTCTAATAGTTGGTTCAAGCGGATGTGGAAAAACCTGTTTACTTTTAAAGATGCTCCTTGGTCCTAATTTTTTAGATTATGATAATTTAATAATTTTTACAAAGTCTAGTTTTCAACCCGAGTATCAACTACTCTCACAGGGTTTTAATGCAGGTCTTAAAAAGGAAGACATTATCGGTTTATTTAAACTTCAAAACAAACTAAATGATTATAATATTGAAGATATAATACAATTATTTTGTGATACACAGAAATCAAAATCGAAACCAAAACCCATAACTTGTATTCTCAGTGATAATACGGATGATATACCTTCACCTCAAGATTTAGATAAATCAAAAAAGAACCTCGTCATCTTTGATGATTGTGTTAATGAGAGAAACCAAACAGTAATGGACAGCTACTATACAAGAGGGAGACATTCTTCTTGTAATTGTATTTATCTTAGTCAGTCATATTTTCAACTCCCTCGACGCTCAATAAGAAACAATGCCAATACTTTTATTTTATTTAAGTTAAATTCAATAGATGTAAATAATTTTTGGAGAGATAATTGCTCTACGTTATGTAGTAAAAAAGAATTTGAAAATTATATGAAACACACGATTGGAAAATATTAATATATTGTTGTGAAACAAGATGAGATATTAAAGGATGTATTTTTATTTTAAACATAATTACATATATAAATGACAACAATTATTATTAACCTTGTGGGTAAATCTGCTTCTGGAAAGAACTTTCATAAATCTAAACTCTTGAATAGTAAAAATGAAAAGATTGTAAGTTTTTTTAAAAAACACCCTATGATTCGTTTTGTGAGTACTACAACCAGAGCAAAGCGACCAGGAGAAGTAGAAGGGAAAGATTATTACTACATTTCAATGGAGGAACATATGCGATTGAGGAACGAAGGTCAAATATTTGAGGAGGTCTCTCTTGGTTCTACAAAATATTCACATTGTAAGAGTGAGTTAAATAAAGTAAAATCTAATGGTCTTGGGATTTTAGAAACTAATCCTGAAGGAATGAGACAAATTATTAAACAATTGTGTGGTGATGGAGTTAAGATTTTATCATTCGGTTTTGATATCGATGAGGAGATTCAACGCAAACGTATGAAAAGCAGAGATACAAGTATTAGTGAAGAAGAAATAACAACTCGTATTAATACCAATAAAGAATTTGATGAAATATTTAAAGAAAAAGATTTATTTCAACACATTTACTATAATGATGAAGAAAAGGAAAATTTTCCCATTGACCTTTACAATTCATTAAATGATATTTTTCAATAAATAAATACAGAAAATGAATACCGAAGAAAGAGAAAGAAAGTTTAAGGAACATCAACAATTAGTTTCAAAAGTTGTTAAACAACAGGAAGAGATAAAGAAGAAACGGAGACAGAAACTAACTGGTGAAGAAGCCTTTGAAAGAAAACAAGAGAAATTCTTTAAACCACTTTTGAAAACTCAACAATCACCTACAGTTCCCACGGTAGAATTTACTCCGAAAAAACTTCAAATGCTCAAAGATTTTAGTCAGATAACAAAACAAGAACTTGGTGAATTAGAATATGATGACGAGGGATTATTTCGGAAACTTGAGCAGGTAAATCAACCCCCTAATTATGTTGTGGAAGCTCTTCAAAACAATGAATATTCGGCGGGTTCAAAAACCAGAGCAGGTCTCATTCCAACAGAAGAACCAGCAGTGTTTCATCTTGTGGAAGAAAAGGTATTGATATTTAATGATGAATTGATGTTCTTGAGTTCTACTCAACCAAATGTTAAATTAACTCCAAGATTAATGTTTCTTCTAACAAACCCCGGATTCAGCGGTTCAAAATATTTTGAGGAACCACTTGATATGGAAAGAGAGGAAGATAGGGTATATATTGAGTTGTTAAATGCACTTGATTATGGAGTTTCTGTTGCTGGTAAAAGTAAGAAGAATGAGAAGGAGAAACATATTATTGATGCTTTAAGTAAGCTTGGTTCGGGTGTTAGTTTTCTTCCAAATGACCCATCACAATTAGTTAATAGGCTATTATTGTTGTTAGGTAGTAAGAAGGCTGGAAACAACAATTGTTTTAATGAATCCTCAGCCATTTTAGATCAGTTGATGAATATGAAAATAATTAATAAATGTCAATACAAAGATATTTTATTAGATATTAAATAAGATGAGAAGCACAATTCTTAGTTTTAATTTCACAACGAGCGATTACACAGCTTCATTCCCTTACCCACTACAACTTGACCCCCTTACCTCATATGAGGCATCTTTATTGTCAATGGAAACTTACAATACCCTTTTTAATATCACAGAGAAAAACAACAAGTTTAGTTATAATCCAGGCACTGCCTACAAAACTATAACTGTTTCACCTGGAGCTTACGAGATTTCTCAAATATCTTCAGAAGTCTCTCGCCTTATGAAAGAAAAAGGTGATGAACCAAAAAATATTGTAATAGATATTCAAAAACACACTTCAAAATCAACTATTAAACTTAAAAATAATTATAAAGTTGATTTCACGATTGAAAATTCGTTTAGAGAGCTATTGGGTTTCTCTTCAAAAAAGATTGAAAATAACGGGACGTTTTACAGTGATAATGTTATCCAAATATCCTCCGGTATAAATTCAGTATTAATTCATTGTGATTTGATTGATGGTGCTTATAACGATGGAATAAGAACAAATACAATATTTTCATTCAGTGCATACTCAACCCCGATTGGTTATAAATTTAATATGGAACCAAAAAATCTTGTCTATTTACCTGTGTCAGGAAAAACCATATACAGAGTAAATTTTAGGATAACCGACCAAGATAATCGTATGATATCCTTTAATGATGAAATTATATCCATCAGAATTCACCTACGTGAAGTTTTTCAATAAATAAATAATGGTTATTGTAAGAAAACACGAGTTGGGAAAATATAAAATAATTACAGGGGAGGGCATGTTCCTTTCACCAGACTATACAAGGTATGTGGGTAAAGGATACTATAAACCTAAGAGACAACGGGGTGTGGGTCATCAATTTCGAAATAAAGGAGATGGGATAATTGATACTCTAATGGGTATTGGTTCAACCATTCTTAAACATAAAGACCTAATTGGTTCAACTGCTTCTCTCATGGGAAATGTAGCAGGTGTTGTAAAGAGTATAAAAGATGCTCAAAAGGAGTCCCATAAATTACAAGCAATCAAAGAAATTAAAAAAGGTAAAACTCAACTATCTTCACAAGAACGACAAAAAATCATTAAAATACTTGGGTCAGGGTTTCAACAATTTTAATACTATATAAATACAAGTATGGAAGCGATTGATAGTATCTATGATTTGGATGATACGATTATCATTTCAAACTCTACTAAAAAGGAAGACTATTTTAAGGTAAATGCTATTACAGGAACCGACTGGAATTCAAACGGAACAAAAAGTTTTGAAATAAATAATCAACAAACTTACTTGAATATAGCTGATAGTTTCTTGCTGTGTAAATTTAAATTCACTAAGGCTGCGAATAATACTAATGCTACACTCGTAAATGATTTCTTCTGGAAAATGTTTGACAGTGTTCGCCTGTATATTGGAACACAAGAGGTTGAAGCGGTTGATTATGTCTCTGCTACATCTGAAATGATGAAATTTACACTATATTCGTTTGGTGATAGAATGGGTAAGGGAGCTGTTGAAGGCTTTATTCCTGATATGTCAACGGGAACAAACACAGACCCTGGTTATAGTCAAAGGAAGTCAATGTATAATGATGACGCAAAAGCTGAGAATAGTTTTACCGTAGCAGTACCTCTTAAAGGTATATTTGGATTTTGTGATTATGATAAAGTTTTGTATGGTCTTAAAATTAGATTTCAACTACAAAGGAATGATAATGTAAATAGATTGCTTTTTGGGGCTGAAAATGCTTTTGGCGACAATAATAAATTTGTTATTAATGATTTGTGTTGGTATATCAATGAATATACTCCTAATCTTAAAACGGAGGAGATGTTAAATAGAAGACTTAACTCAAAGAAACCGCTAAATGTATCATACCTTAAAAGAAGATGTCAACACGTTAAACTGGAACACACTACCTACACTTGGAATTTGGGTGTTCTTGAAGGAAAGCCACGATACCTATGGCTCATTTTTAAAAAACCAGATGGAGAGGAGGGTACTAATAAGAATAATGCGCTGAGTGATAATGCTAAGGTGAAACAACTTCGGGTTTCTCTTGATGGCACATTTTATCCGCGAGATAGATTGGAAATTGATTGGGAAAAAAATGATTATGCGGAAGCCTACAAGTCCTACCAAAAAGTGTGTGAAAGTAATGGTAATAATGATCCTATTTTGGATATGGTTGCATTTAAAGGTTTATATACAATCTACGCAATTGACCTGAGTTCTCAAAAGGAAACTATAAAGTCTAATCGAGTGGATACTTCTCTATACATTGAAAGAGGGGAGAGTGAAGAGGTTAATGCATATTGTTTGCTTTTGGAGGAAACAGAATTACAGATTAATACAGATAATGGTGTTATGATTAATATCACATAGGTTTTTTCTCATAAATAAATGGTTGGGGTATATGTTAATCAAATCAATCTTAATAAATTAACATCTTGTATTCAAAATCAAAAGCCTTGTATTATTAATGTTAATACAATTCAAAGAAAAGGAGCTGTAAGAATTGATGTTTTACTCACACACACACAAGTAAAAACACTAAATGATGTTGGATCACTTAAAATTAAAATGACGAAACCTATGTTAAAGAAATATTCAATAGATGAGTCAAGAGGAGGATTTCTCCCGTTTCTAATTCCTTTATTTGCTGGTTTAAGTGCGGCGGGAGCATTGACTGGTGGTATTTCAGCAGCGGTAAAAACTGCTAACGAAAGGAAGGCACAACTAAAAGCTCAAAAAGAATTGGAAAGACATAACAAGGAGTTGGAGAAACAAATTAGTGGAAGTGGTGTAATTGTAGATTTTGCTCAAAAACTTGAAAGTCTACCTGATAAAGCTAGATTGTTGGTTGGAGATATGCTTTCCTCTATCGCTCAAGCGGGTGTTAAACTAACTAAACGGGGTAATGGATTGTATCTTTCTCATAAATAAATGGATAAATGGTTTAAACAATTTGGAAAGAATACAACGTCAAATATAGAACTAGCTAAGTATTGTAAAACACTAAAAATTGATAATGTGGTTATTTGTATGAGAGATGAATTAATACATATAAATAAGAATACAAAGAATATTATTATGAATTTAGACACACAGAATGGTTCTCATTGGGTTTGTATTCATAATAGTCAGGATAAATATTATTTTGATAGTTATGGTATGCCACCACCTGTTGAAGTAATACAATTCTTACAGAATGGTGTTTATCAAACATTCCAAGTTCAAGAAATTAATTCTAAATGTTGTGGCCAATTATGTTTATATGTATTATTTCAACTCAACAATAATGAAAATTTTTATGATATCATTTTTTATCTAATATAAATGACCTATGTTGGAAAAGATGGTTCTATCTTTGGAAAATCCTCTCAGGATATTGATTTATCAAATTATTATACAAAGGCACAGGCTGAACGACAAAAATATAGTGTAAGTAAAAATATTAATATGAAGAATACTTATAAATTAATCAATTATCCAAACCCTACAGATGCGAATGACTTGATTAGATTCAGTGATTTATCACAATATATATCTTTAAAGAAAACAGCACGTTTTGTGAAACAAGTAAAATTTACAACCACAACACCTGGTTATACTGACCATACACCTTTCCTCATTGAATTTAACTACCTGCTTACAATTAAATTTTATAAAGAAGGACATTTAGTTAATATGCGAATTAATAAATGGGGGTATGATATGCCTGATTTAGGGTATAATTGGTCTTTTTCAATAAACATAGAAGACCTACATGATTTAAATCAGTCTCGTAAAGAAGAATATTATCCACTTGGTGAAGATAAGGATTTATGTGGAAGTACAATTAGTAAACAACAAATACGTGATTTTAAGAAAATAAAAATATATGATAGTATAGCGATGGTTCGCATGACAAAGAAGGAAGGTAATGAGATAAGGATAGAAAGCCGAGGAATACAAACCGATTTGGTAGTGGGAAGATGGGGTGGTATTACCTGTCATAATATTAATCTCACATATATTTCTGATACATAAATGGCAGGAAGAAGACTACAAGAGAATTATAATTTTTGTATTCAAGGATACCTACAAGAAAAGGGTGCTCGGTATTACATACCTTATGATTTGGAGCATATACATGGGAATTTTGTCATAAAAAACTGGCCTTATACTGATATTGTTAAACCCACAAATAGAGACTTGTTTAAAATATTAAATAAAAATGAACTTCTCAAAGTTATGAAATATAAAACTCTTTTAGAAATCGTCAACAAATCTTATTGGTATCCTATTATGAGAAAAATAATTATAGATACAAGAATATCTCAAAATCCAGATGAGTATATGTATAATATTCTTTGGGGTTTAAACTCAAGGGTAGCAAGGGATGAGGAAGGAGTTGAAGAAGAGAAGGAGAAAAGAGAGAAAAGAGAGAAGGAGGAGAGGGAACAAAGAGAGAGGGGGGAGAGGGAGATGGAAATCAGAGCGATTCAAAAAAGAGTGGATGTATTACAGCAAGAAGATAAATCTCAACTCACCGAAGAGGAAAATAAAGAAAGAATGAATGCTGTGAAAATATTGATATCAAAAATTGCTAAGATAAATGAGGAAGGAGTTAAAGAAGAGAAGGAGGAAAGAGAGAAAAAGGAGAAGGAGGAAAGGGAGAAAAAGGAGGAGGAGAGGGAGGAAAGGGAGAAAAGAGAGAAAAAGGAGAAGGAGGAAAGGGAGAAAAAGGAGGAGGAGAGGGAGGAAAGGGAGAAAAGAGAGAAGGAGGAAAGGGAGAAAAGAGAGAAGGAGGAGAGGGAGCAAAGAGAGAGGGAGGAAAAATATAAAAAGATGGAAATCAGTGAGATTAATAAAAGATTGAAGGTATTACAGCAAATAAATCAAACTCAACGCACTGAGGAGGAAAATAAGGAAATGAGAAGTCTAATGAAAATATTATTTTCAAGAATAACAACGTCAATGTCTTCAATTTCAGGGAGGAGATTTAAACGAGAAAGTGGTGAAGAAGAAGAAGAAGAAGAAGGAAAAGATTATGTGATTGATGATGTTGGTGTCATTGACTTTAGTTAGTTTTTATTTGTAAATAAATGGAGGAGAGAGTGAAGGCATTCCTTAGGATTCTTTATGTTTTAAAAATAAAGATTGAAATGTATATGTTGAAAACCAAAAAGGTTTTGATACTCTGTCGGAATTTTTCTGATAAATAAATATGAGTTATTGTCTCAAATGTAAAAAGAAAACTAAATCTAAAAATATCTCTTATGTTAAAGCTAAAAATAATAGAGTTTATCAAAAAGGAATATGTCAAGTATGTGGCTCTAAAAAGTGCCAATTCATCTCTCCTAAAAGAGGAGGAGACATACAAAAG
This sequence comes from Myxine glutinosa, assembly GCF_964187855.1. Lineage (NCBI taxonomy): Eukaryota > Metazoa > Chordata > Myxini > Myxiniformes > Myxinidae > Myxine > Myxine glutinosa. The sequence goes on along the minus strand of NW_027616435.1, from coordinate 55,609 downwards.
TTTCTGTCAGGAAGTAAATTTACAACAACTGGAATTCCAGGGGAATTACACCTTCCAGGGTATTCTTTCTGTGGTCCAGGAACAAACTTGGATAAAAGATTAGATGAGGCTGACAATCCTAAACCTTGGTCTAAACCTACAAATAGGGTTGACGAAGTGTGTATGAAGCATGATATTGCTTATGGGAAAACCACTACGTTGACTGAAAAACATAAAGCCGACAGCGAAATGTTGTATAATTTGTCTTTGATACAAAATCCAACGTTGAGAGAGAAAGTTGATAGGTTTATTGTGAGAAATTTGATAAATGCTAAATTGAAACTTGGTCTTGGTTATTCCTCAAAAAACTATTAGGCTCTAATGATGTCATCAAGACTGAGGAGCTTTTGGCTGAAGAATTACACAAACCTATAATCACAAAGTTTAAAAGAAGGAAGGTTTATTCTAAATACACCGACCACATATGGTCCGCTGATTTAATTGAATTGAATAATGACAGGGGATACAGGTATGCTTTAACCGTTATTGATTTGAGGAGTAGATTTGCCTGGGTTGTCCCTTTAAAAAAAAAAAGGGGTGATACTTTAATGTTAGCCTTTAAGCTAATATTTGATCGGGATAAAAGGAAACCAAAGAAGTTATGGACTGATGAGGGAACAGAGTTCTATAACAAAATATTAATGAAATTTCTTAAGGGGAAGGGTATTAAATTATACAGCACCTTTAATGAAGGAAAGGCAGTTGTTATTGAGCGTTTTAATCGTACTTTGAAAGAGAAATTATATAAAAAATTCACACAACTCGGTTCTCAAAAATGGGTGTATTTAATTCAGGATATTGTAGATAATTACAATAATACAGTTCATTCATCAACAAAATCAAAACCATCAGAAACATTTACAAAATTAGAATATGAAAAGGAGATTAATTTGAGAAAGCCCAAGTTCAAAGTTGGTGATATGGTAAGGATATACAAATGGAAAAGCCATTTTGAGAAAGGTTATACACAAAAATGGACTCGTGAATTATTTAAAATCATTGATGTAATGGATACAGTCCCTTGGACTTACAAATTAAATGATTTAAATGGAGAAGAAATCTTGGGTTCATTTTACTCGCAAGAATTACAAAAAACAAAGCTAATAATTCATTAAACAACATTTCTATTCACCCCACCCAGATTAGCTAATTTAATTAGTGGTAATAAAAAAAATATTAAATAAACAAAAATCATAAGCCACACCCACACAGACCACGCCCACACAGACCCCACCCACACAGACCCCGCCCACACAGACCCCGCCCACACAGACCACACCCATCATCCCCCACCCCCAGTGCGTCCCCCACCCTTGATCCCCCCTCATCCCACCCCCACCTTCCCCACACACACAAGGGGAGGGGAGGGGTGGGATGAGGGGGGGCCAAGGGAGGGGGACGCACCTTCCTGTCCCTTTTCCTTTATTCTCTTTTTGTAATTAAGAATTAAATAATTGTAAACAAAACAAATATATATAAATATTGAAAACATTAAAATCTTTATATTATTAAAACATTTTTCTTGAGGTATACATTCAACTTCTCCCCAGCATAAGTCATCAATTTCTTCCCAGCACAAGTCAAAGGTTGGTTCAGCAGATGTCTTCAGGTTTTGAATCTCTTTCTATTAAAGACAAGAGGGGAGAGATATTTATTTCATATTTATGTTCCATGTCAAAGCGTCTTGAAAAGCGCTATACAAAATAAATGTATTATTATTATTATTATTAATATAGGGTCGGATGCCCTTCCTGACACCAACCTTGAATCACCTCTTATGATGCGCAGGGATATGGTGTACCTATTATAAACGGTGAACCACATACACACACGTACACACATGCTTACCTCGAAAAAATCCAGCTTAGCGTCAAGATCGTTGAGTTGAAAATGAAGAGTACCACAGGTTGGTAGGAAATAACCACTCCTTGGGAGATCAAAATCATCCCACTCAAAATTTTGGTCTTCGAGGTTAATACTGCAAACAAAATAAGGAGAAATTACTATGCTGAAGTAAGCCCGACAAAACATCACACACACGCACACACTTTCACAGATACATACACTCACATACACACACAAACACACACACATACACACACACACATACACATACACACACATACACACACACTAAGGCAGCGTCATTTAACACCAACGTATTTTATTTAGTGTCATACCTTTTACATGAATCCTCTAAGAACGGTGAAACTGGCAAATGGTTTAAATGCTCATTCGCCTCGTTGTAAATCTCTTTCGGAAAAACTTCATTTTCTGCCAAGACCAGGTCATTTTCAAAACCTGAATTGCTGTAATAAAAAAAATATATCATGTTATATAAATTTAAATTAATCACATACAAAGCTCTCACCAACAGTTCAATTCTGAATGTTCAAACAGTTCAAACTTACCCTTGTGAGTATTCTTCATCACTGGAATAAGACGAGTTGTCGTTCATCTTCATCGATTCGTAATTATGAAAACAGCACGACAACACGACTTTTATAATGTCCAAAATGTATTTTCGGGAACAGAACTCAGCTTTAACATTTCGAGGAAACAGGAAATAAGACCATGAGAAATTCCCAACGCGTCATTTCTTGTAAAGTTAAGCAACATGCCATTTCTTTCTTTAATTAAAAAAAGGTTCGAGGTTTAAGTATGGCATCCTTAATGAATGTGAAAAATATCAAATAGGTATAATTGAAAAGGCAACTGGTAAAAAAGTTCACAAAACAAATAAGAGAATTAATTTAAATACCGGTGAGTTGGGTAAAAAACATGGAAATATTTTTGAGTGGACGGAAAACTTTGATGGTTGTCAGGAAAATATATACTATAATTTTAAAATGGTATGTGGCACTGGAGGTGCTCAAACAAGAACATTGAGGGAGGTTTACCATTTTATCTTAGCTCAGTTAAAATATCTTGAAAAAGAACCAAACTCAAACCTCTTCTTTAATAATATATTAGATGGTGATGGAAGTTGGAGGCGAAATAAATTATTTCCTACACATAAACAAATATTTGTAGGATCATTGTTTCAGTGGTCTACTCGGGATCATTGATAGTAAGAGTACCATAAGACCAAGGGGGAATCCTAGGTTCATAAGGGTAGAGGGATCACAGGTGTTTAAGTGGTCTAATGAATAAGGATAACATGTCAAAAGGTTAGAAGGTTCGTAAAGAACAGGGTGAGAGAAATAGAGGTCTTTAGGGGCAATGAGGGAGGGAAAGAATTAATATGGAAGTGAATGGGTCAATGTTTGAGTGGGTCAAAGATTAATCTGCCAGATGATATGTAGAAGAAGGATGATAGGTCTATAAGAGAAAACAAATATTTGTAGTGTTTGAGTGGTCTAATGAACAACATTAAGGATAGGTACTACAGACAAAAGGTTCATAAAGATGAGGGTGGGAGAAATAGAGGTGTTTATGATTTTTGAAAAAGACAAGGGGGTAAATGACATTAGATAGGGATTTCCCATGTTAAACGGAGGTGTCCCAGAAGCAACATTATTACACTACTCACTTGCATTAGTGTGGAAAAACCACTTTTCGCACATGTGTAGGTGTAGGAAACCACTTTTCGCACTTGTGTTGGTGGAGGAAACCACTTTTCGCACTTGTGTTAGTGTTGAAAAACCACTTTTAGCACTTGTTTTCATGTAGGAAACCACTTTTCGCACTTATATTAGTGTGGAAAAAACACTTTTTGCACTTGTGATAGTGTTGAAAAACCACTTTTCGCACTTGTGTTAGTGTTGAAAAACCACTTTTCGCACTTGTGTTAGTGTTGAAAAACCACTTTTCGCACTCGTGTTGGTGCAGGAAACCACTTTTGCACTTGTATAAGTGTGGTAAAACCACTTTTCGCACTTGTGTTGGTGCAGGAAACCACTTTTGCACATATATTAGTGTGGAAAAAACACTTTTTGCACTTGTGATAGTGTTGAAAAACCACTTTTCGCACTTGTGTTAGTGTTGAAAAACCACTTTTCGCACTTGTGTTAGTGTTGAAAAACCACTTTTTGCACTTGTGTTGGTGCAGGAAACCACTTTTGCACTTATATTAGTGTGGAAAAAACACTTTTTGCACTTGTGATAGTGTTGAAAAACCACTTTTCGCACTTGTGTTAGTGTTGAAAAACCACTTTTCGCACTTGTGTTAGTGTTGAAAAACCACTTTTCGCACTTGTGTTGGTGCAGGAAACCACTTTTGCACTTGTATAAGTGTGGAAAAACCACTTTTCGCACTTGGGTTAGTGTTGAAAACCCACTTTTCGCACTTGTGTTGGTGCAGGAAACCACTTTTGCACTTGTATTAGTGTGGAAAAACCACTTTTCGCACTTGTGTTAGTGTTGAAAAACCACTTTTCGCACTTGTGTTCGTGTTGAAAAACCACTTTTCGCACTTGTGTTGGTGCAGGAAACCACTTTTGCACCTGTATTAGTATGGTAAAAACACTTTTTGCACTTGTGATATTGTTGAAAAACCACTTTTCGCACTTGTGTTAGTGTTGAAAAACCACTTTTCGCATTTGTGTTGGTGCAGGAAACCACTTTTGCACTTGTATTAGTCTGGAAAAACCACTTTTCGCACTTGTGTAAGTGTTGAAAAACCACTTTTCGCACTTGTGTTAGTGTTGAAAAACCACTTTTCGCACTTGTGTTAGTCTTGAAAAACCACTTTTTGCACTTGTGTTGGTGCAGGAAACCACTTTTGCACTTGTATTAGTGTGGAAAAAACACTGTTTGCACTTGTGATAGTGTTGAAAAACCACTTTTCGCACTTTTGTTAGTGTTGAAAAACCACGCTTCGCACCTGTGTTGGTGCAGGAATCCACTTTTGCACTTGTATTAGTGTGGATTTTCGCACTTGTGTTAGTGTTGAAAAACCACTTTTCGCACTTGTGTTAGTGTTGGAAAACCACTTTTCGCACTTGTGTTGGTGTTGAAAAACCACTTTTCGCACTTGTGTTGGTGCAGGAAACCACTTTTGCACTTGTATTAGTGTGGAAAAACCACTTTTGCACTTGTATTAGTGTGGAAAAAACACTTTTTGCACTTGTGATAGTGTTGAAAAACCACTTTTTGCACTTGTGTTGGTGCAGGAAACCACTTTTGCACTTGTGTTGGTGCAGGAAACCACTTTTGCACTTGTATAAGTGTGGAAAAACCACTTTTCGCACTTGTGTTAGTGTTGAAAAACCACTTTTCGCACTTGTGTTAGTGTTGAAAAACCACTTTTCGCACTTGTGTTGGTGCAGGAAACCACTTTTGCACTTATATTAGTGTGGAAAAAACACTTTTTGCACTTGTGATAGTGTTGAAAAACCACTTTTCGCACTTGTGTTAGTGTTGAAAAACCACTTTTCGCACTTGTGTTAGTGTTGAAAAACCACTTTTTGCACTTGTGTTGGTGCAGGAAACCACTTTTGCACTTATATTAGTGTGGAAAAAACACTTTTTGCACTTGTGATAGTGTTGAAAAACCACTTTTCGCACTTGTGTTAGTGTTGAAAAACCACTTTTCGCACTTGTGTTAGTGTTGAAAAACCACTTTTCGCACTTGTGTTGGTGCAGGAAACCACTTTTGCACTTATATTAGTGTGGAAAAAACACTTTTTGCACTTGTGATAGTGTTGAAAAACCACTTTTCGCACTTGTGTTAGTGTTGAAAAACCACTTTTCGCACTTGTGTTGGTGCAGGAAACCACTTTTGCAATTGTATAAGTGTGGAAAAACCACTTTTCGCACTTGGGTTAGTGTTGAAAAACCACTTTTCGCACATGTGTTGGTGCAGGAAACCACTTTTGCACTTGTATTAGTGTGGAAAAACCACTTTTCGCACTTGTGTTAGTGTTGAAAAACCACTTTTCGCACTTGTGTTCGTGTTCAAAAACCACTTTTCGCACTTGTGTTGGTGCAGCAAACCCCTTTTGCACCTGTATTAGTATGGTAAAAACACTTTTTGCACTTGTGATAGTGTTGAAAAACCACTTTTCGCACTTGTGTTAGTGTTGAAAAACCACTTTTCGCATTTGTGTTGGTGCAGGAAACCACTTTTGCACTTGTATTAGTGTGGAAAAACCACTTTTCGCACTTGTGTAAGTGTTGAAAAACCACTTTTCGCACTTGTGTTAGTGTTGAAAAACCACTTTTCGCACTTGTGTTGGTGCAGGAAACCACTTTTGCACTTGTATTAGTGTGGAAAAAACACTTTGTGCACTTGTGATAGTGTTGAAAAACCACTTTTCGCACTTGTGTTAGTGTTGAAAAACCACTTTTCGCACATGTGTTTGTGCAGGAAACCACTTTTGCACTTGTATTAGTGTTGAAAAACCACTTTTCGCATTTGTGTTGGTGTAGGAAACCACTTTTCGCACTTGTATTAGTGTGGAAAGACCACTTTTCGCACTTGTGTTACTGTTGAAAACCCACTTTTCGCACTTGTCTTGGTGTAGGAAACCACTTTTCGCACTTGTGTTAGTGTTGAAAAACCACTTTTCGCAATTGTGTTGGTGTGGGACACCACTTTTCGCACTTGTGTTTGTGTAGGAAACCTCTTTTCGCACTTGTATTAGTGTGGAAAGACCACTTTTCGCACTTGTGTGACTGTTGAAAACCCACTTTTCGCACTTGTGTTGGTGTAGGAAACCACTTTTCGCACATGTGTTAGTGTTGAAAAACCACTTTTCGCACTTGCATTAGTGTGGCAAAACCACTTTTCGCACATGTGTAGGTGTAGGAAACCACTTTTCGCACTTGTGTTGATGGCGGAAACCACTTTTCGCACTTGTGTTAGTGTTGAAAAACCACTTTTAGCACTTGTTTTCATGTAGGAAACCACTTTTCGCACTTGTATTAGTGTGGAAAAACCACTTTTCGCACTTGTGTTGGTGTCGGAAACCACTTTTTGCACATGCATTAGTGTGGAAAAACCACTTTTAGCACTTGTGTTAGTGTTGAAAAACCACTTTTCGCACTTGTGTTAGTGTTGAAAAACCACTTTTTGCACTTGTGTTAGTGTTGAAAAACCACTTTTCGCACTTGTGTTGGTGCAGGAAACCACTTTTGCACTTGTATTAGTGTGGAAAAACCACTTTTCGCACTTGTGTTAGTGTTGAAAAACCACTTTTCGCACTTGTGTTAGTGTTGAAAAAACACTTTTCGCACTTGTGTTCGTGTTGAAAAACCACTTTTCGCACTTGTGTTGGTGCAGGAAACCACTTTTGCACTTGTATTAGTGTGAAAAAACACTTTTCGCACTTGTGTTAGTGTTGAAAAACCACTTTTCGCACTTGTGTTGGTGCAGGATACCACTTTTGCACTTGTATTAGTGTGGAAAAACCACTTTTCGCACTTGTGTTAGTGTTGAAAAACCACTTTTCGCACTTGTGTTAGTGTTGAAAAACCACTTTTCGCACTTGTGTTGGTGCAGGAAACCACTTTTGCACTTATATTAGTGTGGAAAAAACACTTTTTGCACTTGTGATAGTGTTGAAAAACCACTTTTCGCACTTGTGTTAGTGTTGAAAAACCACTTTTCGCACTTGTGTTAGTGTTGAAAAACCACTTTTCGCACTTGTGTTGGTGCAGGAAACCATTTTTGCACTTATATTAGTGTGGAAAAAACACTTTTTGCACTTGTGATAGTGTTGAAAAACCACTTTTCGCACTTGTGTTAGTGTTGAAAAACCACTTTTCGCACTTGTGTTAGTGTTGAAAAACCACTTTTCGCACTTGTGTTGGTGCAGGAAACCACTTTTGCACATATATTAGTGTGGAAAAAACACTTTTTGCACTTGTGATAGTGTTGAAAAACCACTTTTCGCACTTGTGTTAGTGTTGAAAAACCACTTTTCGCACTTGTGTTAGTGTTGAAAAACCACTTTTTGCACTTGTGTTGGTGCAGGAAACCACTTTTGCACTTATATTAGTGTGGAAAAAACACTTTTTGCACTTGTGATAGTGTTGAAAAACCACTTTTCGCACTTGTGTTAGTGTTGAAAAACCACTTTTCGCACTTGTGTTAGTGTTGAAAAACCACTTTTCGCACTTGTGTTGGTGCAGGAAACCACTTTTGCACTTGTATAAGTGTGGAAAAACCACTTTTCGCACTTGGGTTAGTGTTGAAAACCCACTTTTCGCACTTGTGTTGGTGCAGGAAACCACTTTTGCACTTGTATTAGTGTGGAAAAACCACTTTTCGCACTTGTGTTAGTGTTGAAAAACCACTTTTCGCACTTGTGTTCGTGTTGAAAAACCACTTTTCGCACTTGTGTTGGTGCAGGAAACCACTTTTGCACCTGTATTAGTATGGTAAAAACACTTTTTGCACTTGTGATATTGTTGAAAAACCACTTTTCGCACTTGTGTTAGTGTTGAAAAACCACTTTTCGCATTTGTGTTGGTGCAGGAAACCACTTTTGCACTTGTATTAGTCTGGAAAAACCACTTTTCGCACTTGTGTAAGTGTTGAAAAACCACTTTTCGCACTTGTGTTAGTGTTGAAAAACCACTTTTCGCACTTGTGTTAGTCTTGAAAAACCACTTTTTGCACTTGTGTTGGTGCAGGAAACCACTTTTGCACTTGTATTAGTGTGGAAAAAACACTTTTTGCACTTGTGATAGTGTTGAAAAACCACTTTTCGCACTTTTGTTAGTGTTGAAAAACCACTCTTCGCACCTGTGTTGGTGCAGGAATCCACTTTTGCACTTGTATTAGTGTGGAAAAACCACTTTTCGCACTTGTGTTAGTGTTGAAAAACCACTTTTCGCACTTGTGTTAGTGTTGAAAAACCACTTTTCGCACTTGTGTTGGTGTTGAAAAACCACTTTTCGCACTTGTGTTGGTGCAGGAAACCACTTTTGCACTTGTATTAGTGTGGAAAAACCACTTTTGCACTTGTATTAGTGTGGAAAAAACACTTTTTGCACTTGTGATAGTGTTGAAAAACCACTTTTTGCACTTGTGTTGGTGCAGGAAACCACTTTTGCACTTGTGTTGGTGCAGGAAACCACTTTTGCACTTGTATAAGTGTGGAAAAACCACTTTTCACACTTGTGTTAGTGTTGAAAAACCACTTTTCGCACTTGTGTTAGTGTTGAAAAACCACTTTTCGCACTTGTGTTGGTGCAGGAAACCACTTTTGCACTTATATTAGTGTGGAAAAAACACTTTTTGCACTTGTGATAGTGTTGAAAAACCACTTTTCGCACTTGTGTTAGTGTTGAAAAACCACTTTTCGCACTTGTGTTAGTGTTGAAAAACCACTTTTTGCACTTGTGTTGGTGCAGGAAACCACTTTTGCACTTATATTAGTGTGGAAAAAACACTTTTTGCACTTGTGATAGTGTTGAAAAACCACTTTTCGCACTTGTGTTAGTGTTGAAAAACCACTTTTCGCACTTGTGTTAGTGTTGAAAAACCACTTTTCGCACTTGTGTTGGTGCAGGAAACCACTTTTGCACTTATATTAGTGTGGAAAAAACACTTTTTGCACTTGTGATAGTGTTGAAAAACCACTTTTCGCACTTGTGTTAGTGTTGAAAAACCACTTTTCGCACTTGTGTTGGTGCAGGAAACCACTTTTGCAATTGTATAAGTGTGGAAAAACCACTTTTCGCACTTGGGTTAGTGTTGAAAAACCACTTTTCGCACATGTGTTGGTGCAGGAAACCACTTTTGCACTTGTATTAGTGTGGAAAAACCACTTTTCGCACTTGTGTTAGTGTTGAAAAACCACTTTTCGCACTTGTGTTCGTGTTCAAAAACCACTTTTCGCACTTGTGTTGGTGCAGGAAACCCCTTTTGCACCTGTATTAGTATGGTAAAAACACTTTTTGCACTTGTGATAGTGTTGAAAAACCACTTTTCGCACTTGTGTTAGTGTTGAAAAACCACTTTTCGCATTTGTGTTGGTGCAGGAAACCACTTTTGCACTTGTATTAGTGTGGAAAAACCACTTTTCGCACTTGTGTAAGTGTTGAAAAACCACTTTTCGCACTTGTGTTAGTGTTGAAAAACCACTTTTCGCACTTGTGTTGGTGCAGGAAACCACTTTTGCACTTGTATTAGTGTGGAAAAAACACTTTGTGCACTTGTGATAGTGTTGAAAAACCACTTTTCGCACTTGTGTTAGTGTTGAAAAAACACTTTTCGCACTTGTGTTTGTGCAGGAAACCACTTTTGCACTTGTATTAGTGTTGAAAAACCACTTTTCGCATTTGTGTTGGTGTAGGAAACCACTTTTCGCACTTGTATTAGTGTGGAAAGACCACTTTTCGCACTTGTGTTACTGTTGAAAACCCACTTTTCGCACTTGTCTTGGTGTAGGAAACCACTTTTCGCACTTGTGTTAGTGTTGAAAAACCACTTTTCGCAATTGTGTTGGTGTGGGAAACCACTTTTCGCACTTGTGTTGGTGTAGGAAACCTCTTTTCGCACTTGTATTAGTGTGGAAAGACCACTTTTCGCACTTGTGTGACTGTTGAAAACCCACTTTTCGCACTTGTGTTGGTGTAGGAAACCACTTTTGCACTTGTATTAGTGTGGAAAAACCACTTTTCGCACTTGTGTAAGTGTTGAAAAACCACTTTTCGCACTTGTGTTAGTGTTGAAAAACCACTTTTCGCACTTGTGTTGGAGCAGGAAACCACTTTTGCACTTGTATTAGTGTGGAAAAAACACTTTGTGCACTTGTGATAGTGTTGAAAAACCACTTTTCGCACTTGTGTTAGTGTTGAAAAACCACTTTTCGCACTTGTGTTTGTGCAGGAAACCACTTTTGCACTTGTATTAGTGTTGAAAAACCACTTTTCGCATTTGTGTTGGTGTAGGAAACCACTTTTCGCACTTGTATTAGTGTGGAAAGACCACTTTTCGCACTTGTGTTACTGTTGAAAACCCACTTTTCGCACTTGTCTTGGTGTAGGAAACCACTTTTCGCACTTGTGTTAGTGTTGAAAAACCACTTTTCGCAATTGTGTTGGTGTGGGAAACCACTTTTCGCACTTGTGTTGGTGTAGGAAACCTCTTTTCGCACTTGTATTAGTGTGGAAAGACCACTTTTCGCACTTGTGTGACTGTTGAAAACCCACTTTTCGCACTTGTGTTGGTGTAGGAAACCACTTTTCGCACATGTGTTAGTGTTGAAAAACCACTTTTCGCACTTGCATTAGTGTGGAAAAACCACTTTTCGAACATGTGTAGGTGTAGGAAACCACTTTTCGCACTTGTGTTGGTGGAGGAAACCACTTTTCGCACTTGTGTTAGTGTTGAAAAACCACTTTTAGCACTTGTTTTCATGTAGGAAACCACTTTTCGCACTTGTATTAGTGTGGAAAAACCACTTTTCGCACTTGTGTTGGTGTCGGAAACCACTTTTTGCACATGCATTAGTGTGGAAAAACCACTTTTTGCACTTGTGTTAGTGTTGAAAAACCACTTTTCGCACTTGTGTTGGTGCAGGAAACCACTTTTGCACTTGTATTAGTGTGGAAAAACCACTTTTCGCACTTGTGTTAGTGTTGAAAAACCACTTTTCGCACTTGTGTTAGTGTTGAAAAAACACTTTTCGCACTTGTGTTCGTGTTGAAAAACCACTTTTCGCACTTGTGTTGGTGCAGGAAACCACTTTTGCACTTGTATTAGTGTGAAAAAACACTTTTCGCACTTGTGTTAGTGTTGAAAAACCACTTTTCGCACTTGTGTTGGTGCAGGATACCACTTTTGCACTTGTATTAGTGTGGAAAAACCACTTTTCGCACTTGTGTTAGTGTTGAAAAACCACTTTTCGCACTTGTGTTAGTGTTGAAAAACCACTTTTCGCACTTGTGTTAGTGTTGAAAAACCACTTTTCGCACTTGTGTTGGTGCAGGAAACCACTTTTGCACTTATATTAGTGTGGAAAAAACACTTTTTGCACTTGTGATAGTGTTGAAAAACCACTTTTCGCACTTGTGTTAGTGTTGAAAAACCACTTTTCGCACTTGTGTTAGTGTTGAAAAACCACTTTTCGCACTTGTGTTGGTGCAGGAAACCATTTTTGCACTTATATTAGTGTGGAAAAAACACTTTTTGCACTTGTGATAGTGTTGAAAAACCACTTTTCGCACTTGTGTTAGTGTTGAAAAACCACTTTTCGCACTTGTGTTAGTGTTGAAAAACCACTTTTCGCACTTGTGTTGGTGCAGGAAACCACTTTTGCACATATATTAGTGTGGAAAAAACACTTTTTGCACTTGTGATAGTGTTGAAAAACCACTTTTCGCACTTGTGTTAGTGTTGAAAAACCACTTTTCGCACTTGTGTTAGTGTTGAAAAACCACTTTTTGCACTTGTGTTGGTGCAGGAAACCACTTTTGCACTTATATTAGTGTGGAAAAAACACTTTTTGCACTTGTGATAGTGTTGAAAAACCACTTTTCGCACTTGTGTTAGTGTTGAAAAACCACTTTTCGCACTTGTGTTAGTGTTGAAAAACCACTTTTCGCACTTGTGTTGGTGCAGGAAACCACTTTTGCACTTGTATAAGTGTGGAAAAACCACTTTTCGCACTTGGGTTAGTGTTGAAAACCCACATTTCGCACTTGTGTTGGTGCAGGAAACCACTTTTGCACTTGTATTAGTGTGGAAAAACCACTTTTCGCACTTGTGTTAGTGTTGAAAAACCACTTTTCGCACTTGTGTTCGTGTTGAAAAACCACTTTTCGCACTTGTGTTGGTGCAGGAAACCACTTTTGCACCTGTATTAGTATGGTAAAAACACTTTTTGCACTTGTGATATTGTTGAAAAACCACTTTTCGCACTTGTGTTAGTGTTGAAAAACCACTTTTCGCATTTGTGTTGGTGCAGGAAACCACTTTTGCACTTGTATTAGTCTGGAAAAACCATTTTTCGCACTTGTGTAAGTGTTGAAAAACCACTTTTCGCACTTGTGTTAGTGTTGAAAAACCACTTTTCGCACTTGTGTTAGTCTTGAAAAACCACTTTTTGCACTTGTGTTGGTGCAGGAAACCACTTTTGCACTTGTATTAGTGTGGAAAAAACACTTTTTGCACTTGTGATAGTGTTGAAAAACCACTTTTCGCACTTTTGTTAGTGTTGAAAAACCACTCTTCGCACCTGTGTTGGTGCAGGAATCCACTTTTGCACTTGTATTAGTGTGGAAAAACCACTTTTCGCACTTGTGTTAGTGTTGAAAAACCACTTTTCGCACTTGTGTTAGTGTTGAAAAACCACTTTTCGCACTTGTGTTGGTGTTGAAAAACCACTTTTCGCACTTGTGTTGGTGCAGGAAACCACTTTTGCACTTGTATTAGTGTGGAAAAACCACTTTTGCACTTGTATTAGTGTGGAAAAAACACTTTTTGCACTTGTGATAGTGTTGAAAAACCACTTTTTGCACTTGTGTTGGTGCAGGAAACCACTTTTGCACTTGTGTTGGTGCAGGAAACCACTTTTGCACTTGTATAAGTGTGGAAAAACCACTTTTCGCACTTGTGTTAGTGTTGAAAAACCACTTTTCGCACTTGTGTTAGTGTTGAAAAACCACTTTTCGCACTTGTGTTGGTGCAGGAAACCACTTTTGCACTTATATTAGTGTGGAAAAAACACTTTTTGCACTTGTGATAGTGTTGAAAAACCACTTTTCGCACTTGTGTTAGTGTTGAAAAACCACTTTTCGCACTTGTGTTAGTGTTGAAAAACCACTTTTTGCACTTGTGTTGGTGCAGGAAACCACTTTTGCACTTATATTAGTGTGGAAAAAACACTTTTTGCACTTGTGATAGTGTTGAAAAACCACTTTTCGCACTTGTGTTAGTGTTGAAAAACCACTTTTCGCACTTGTGTTAGTGTTGAAAAACCACTTTTCGCACTTGTGTTGGTGCAGGAAACCACTTTTGCACTTATATTAGTGTGGAAAAAACACTTTTTGCACTTGTGATAGTGTGGAAAAACCACTTTTCGCACTTGTGTAAGTGTTGAAAAACCACTTTTCGCACTTGTGTTAGTGTTGAAAAACCACTTTTCGCACTTGTGTTGGTGCAGGAAACCACTTTTGCACTTGTATTAGTGTGGAAAAAACACTTTGTGCACTTGTGATAGTGTTGAAAAACCACTTTTCGCACTTGTGTTAGTGTTGAAAAACCACTTTTCGCACTTGTGTTTGTGCAGGAAACCACTTTTGCACTTGTATTAGTGTTGAAAAACCACTTTTCGCATTTGTGTTGGTGTAGGAAACCACTTTTCACACTTGTATTAGTGTGGAAAGACCACTTTTCGCACTTGTGTTACTGTTGAAAACCCACTTTTCGCACTTGTCTTGGTGTAGGAAACCACTTTTCGCACTTGTGTTAGTGTTGAAAAACCACTTTTCGCAATTGTGTTGGTGTGGGAAACCACTTTTCGCACTTGTGTTGGTGTAGGAAACCTCTTTTCGCACTTGTATTAGTGTGGAAAGACCACTTTTCGCACTTGTGTGACTGTTGAAAACCCACTTTTCGCACTTGTGTTGGTGTAGGAAACCACTTTTGCACTTGTATTAGTGTGGAAAAACCACTTTTCGCACTTGTGTAAGTGTTGAAAAACCACTTTTCGCACTTGTGTTAGTGTTGAAAAACCACTTTTCGCACTTGTGTTGGAGCAGGAAACCACTTTTGCACTTGTATTAGTGTGGAAAAAACACTTTGTGCACTTGTGATAGTGTTGAAAAACCACTTTTCGCACTTGTGTTAGTGTTGAAAAACCACTTTTCGCACTTGTGTTTGTGCAGGAAACCACTTTTGCACTTGTATTAGTGTTGAAAAACCACTTTTCGCATTTGTGTTGGTGTAGGAAACCACTTTTCGCACTTGTATTAGTGTGGAAAGACCACTTTTCGCACTTGTGTTACTGTTGAAAACCCACTTTTCGCACTTGTCTTGGTGTAGGAAACCACTTTTCGCACTTGTGTTAGTGTTGAAAAACCACTTTTCGCAATTGTGTTGGTGTGGGAAACCACTTTTCGCACTTGTGTTGGTGTAGGAAACCTCTTTTCGCACTTGTATTAGTGTGGAAAGACCACTTTTCGCACTTGTGTGACTGTTGAAAACCCACTTTTCGCACTTGTGTTGGTGTAGGAAACCACTTTTCGCACATGTGTTAGTGTTGAAAAACCACTTTTCGCACTTGCATTAGTGTGGAAAAACCACTTTTCGAACATGTGTAGGTGTAGGAAACCACTTTTCGCACTTGTGTTGGTGGAGGAAACCACTTTTCGCACTTGTGTTATTGTTGAAAAACCACTTTTAGCACTTGTTTTCATGTAGGAAACCACTTTTCGCACTTGTATTAGTGTGGAAAAACCACTTTTCGCACTTGTGTTGGTGTCGGAAACCACTTTTTGCACATGCATTAGTGTGGAAAAACCACTTTTTGCACTTGTGTTAGTGTTGAAAAACCACTTTTCGCACTTGTGTTGGTGCAGGAAACCACTTTTGCACTTGTATTAGTGTGGAAAAACCACTTTTCGCACTTGTGTTAGTGTTGAAAAACCACTTTTCGCACTTGTGTTAGTGTTGAAAAAACACTTTTCGCACTTGTGTTCGTGTTGAAAAACCACTTTTCGCACTTGTGTTGGTGCAGGAAACCACTTTTGCACTTGTATTAGTGTGAAAAAACACTTTTCGCACTTGTGTTAGTGTTGAAAAACCACTTTTCGCACTTGTGTTGGTGCAGGATACCACTTTTGCACTTGTATTAGTGTGGAAAAACCACTTTTCGCACTTGTGTTAGTGTTGAAAAACCACTTTTCGCACTTGTGTTAGTGTTGAAAAACCACTTTTCGCACTTGTGTTAGTGTTGAAAAACCACTTTTCGCACTTGTGTTGGTGCAGGAAACCACTTTTGCACTTATATTAGTGTGGAAAAAACACTTTTTGCACTTGTGATAGTGTTGAAAAACCACTTTTCGCACTTGTGTTAGTGTTGAAAAACCACTTTTCGCACTTGTGTTAGTGTTGAAAAACCACTTTTCGCACTTGTGTTGGTGCAGGAAACCATTTTTGCACTTATATTAGTGTGGAAAAAACACTTTTTGCACTTGTGATAGTGTTGAAAAACCACGTTTCGCACTTGTGTTAGTGTTGAAAAACCACTTTTCGCACTTGTGTTAGTGTTGAAAAACCACTTTTCGCACTTGTGTTGGTGCAGGAAACCACTTTTGCACATATATTAGTGTGGAAAAAACACTTTTTGCACTTGTGATAGTGTTGAAAAACCACTTTTCGCACTTGTGTTAGTGTTGAAAAACCACTTTTCGCACTTGTGTTAGTGTTGAAAAACCACTTTTTGCACTTGTGTTGGTGCAGGAAACCACTTTTGCACTTATATTAGTGTGGAAAAAACACTTTTTGCACTTGTGATAGTGTTGAAAAACCACTTTTCGCACTTGTGTTAGTGTTGAAAAACCACTTTTCGCACTTGTGTTAGTGTTGAAAAACCACTTTTCGCACTTGTGTTGGTGCAGGAAACCACTTTTGCACTTGTATAAGTGTGGAAAAACCACTTTTCGCACTTGGGTTAGTGTTGAAAACCCACTTTTCGCACTTGTGTTGGTGCAGGAAACCACTTTTGCACTTGTATTAGTGTGGAAAAACCACTTTTCGCACTTGTGTTAGTGTTGAAAAACCACTTTTCGCACTTGTGTTCGTGTTGAAAAACCACTTTTCGCACTTGTGTTGGTGCAGGAAACCACTTTTGCACCTGTATTAGTATGGTAAAAACACTTTTTGCACTTGTGATATTGTTGAAAAACCACTTTTCGCACTTGTGTTAGTGTTGAAAAACCACTTTTCGCATTTGTGTTGGTGCAGGAAACCACTTTTGCACTTGTATTAGTCTGGAAAAACCACTTTTCGCACTTGTGTAAGTGTTGAAAAACCACTTTTCGCACTTGTGTTAGTGTTGAAAAACCACTTTTCGCACTTGTGTTAGTCTTGAAAAACCACTTTTTGCACTTGTGTTGGTGCAGGAAACCACTTTTGCACTTGTATTAGTGTGGAAAAAACACTTTTTGCACTTGTGATAGTGTTGAAAAACCACTTTTCGCACTTTTGTTAGTGTTGAAAAACCACTCTTCGCACCTGTGTTGGTGCAGGAATCCACTTTTGCACTTGTATTAGTGTGGAAAAACCACTTTTCGCACTTGTGTTAGTGTTGAAAAACCACTTTTCGCACTTGTGTTAGTGTTGAAAAACCACTTTTCGCACTTGTGTTGGTGTTGAAAAACCACTTTTCGCACTTGTGTTGGTGCAGGAAACCACTTTTGCACTTGTATTAGTGTGGAAAAACCACTTTTGCACTTGTATTAGTGTGGAAAAAACACTTTTTGCACTTGTGATAGTGTTGAAAAACCACTTTTTGCACTTGTGTTGGTGCAGGAAACCACTTTTGCACTTGTGTTGGTGCAGGAAACCACTTTTGCACTTGTATAAGTGTGGAAAAACCACTTTTCGCACTTGTGTTAGTGTTGAAAAACCACTTTTCGCACTTGTGTTAGTGTTGAAAAACCACTTTTCGCACTTGTGTTGGTGCAGGAAACCACTTTTGCACTTATATTAGTGTGGAAAAAACACTTTTTGCACTTGTGATAGTGTTGAAAAACCACTTTTCGCACTTGTGTTAGTGTTGAAAAACCACTTTTCGCACTTGTGTTAGTGTTGAAAAACCACTTTTTGCACTTGTGTTGGTGCAGGAAACCACTTTTGCACTTATATTAGTGTGGAAAAAACACTTTTTGCACTTGTGATAGTGTTGAAAAACCACTTTTCGCACTTGTGTTAGTGTTGAAAAACCACTTTTCGCACTTGTGTTAGTGTTGAAAAACCACTTTTCGCACTTGTGTTGGTGCAGGAAACCACTTTTGCACTTGTATTAGTGTGGAAAAAACACTTTGTGCACTTGTGATAGTGTTGAAAAACCACTTTTCGCACTTGTGTTAGTGTTGAAAAACCACTTTTCGCACTTGTGTTGGTGCAGGAAACCACTTTTGCACTTGTATTAGTGTGGAAAAAACACTTTGTGCACTTGTGATAGTGTTGAAAAACCACTTTTCGCACTTGTGTTAGTGTTGAAAAACCACTTTTCGCACTTGTGTTTGTGCAGGAAACCACTTTTGCACTTGTATTAGTGTTGAAAAACCACTTTTCGCATTTGTGTTGGTGTAGGAAACCACTTTTCGCACTTGTATTAGTGTGGAAAGACCACTTTTCGCACTTGTGTTACTGTTGAAAACCCACTTTTCGCACTTGTCTTGGTGTAGGAAACCACTTTTCGCACTTGTGTTAGTGTTGAAAAACCACTTTTCGCAATTGTGTTGGTGTGGGAAACCACTTTTCGCACTTGTGTTGGTGTAGGAAACCTCTTTTCGCACTTGTATTAGTGTGGAAAGACCACTTTTCGCACTTGTGTGACTGTTGAAAACCCACTTTTCGCACTTGTGTTGGTGTAGGAAACCACTTTTGCACTTGTATTAGTGTGGAAAAACCACTTTTCGCACTTGTGTAAGTGTTGAAAAACCACTTTTCGCACTTGTGTTAGTGTTGAAAAACCACTTTTCGCACTTGTGTTGGAGCAGGAAACCACTTTTGCACTTGTATTAGTGTGGAAAAAACACTTTGTGCACTTGTGATAGTGTTGAAAAACCACTTTTCGCACTTGTGTTAGTGTTGAAAAACCACTTTTCGCACTTGTGTTTGTGCAGGAAACCACTTTTGCACTTGTATTAGTGTTGAAAAACCACTTTTCGCATTTGTGTTGGTGTAGGAAACCACTTTTCGCACTTGTATTAGTGTGGAAAGACCACTTTTCGCACTTGTGTTACTGTTGAAAACCCACTTTTCGCACTTGTCTTGGTGTAGGAAACCACTTTTCGCACTTGTGTTAGTGTTGAAAAACCACTTTTCGCAATTGTGTTGGTGTGGGAAACCACTTTTCGCACTTGTGTTGGTGTAGGAAACCTCTTTTCGCACTTGTATTAGTGTGGAAAGACCACTTTTCGCACTTGTGTGACTGTTGAAAACCCACTTTTCGCACTTGTGTTGGTGTAGGAAACCACTTTTCGCACATGTGTTAGTGTTGAAAAACCACTTTTCGCACTTGCATTAGTGTGGAAAAACCACTTTTCGAACATGTGTAGGTGTAGGAAACCACTTTTCGCACTTGTGTTGGTGGAGGAAACCACTTTTCGCACTTGTGTTAGTGTTGAAAAACCACTTTTAGCACTTGTTTTCATGTAGGAAACCACTTTTCGCACTTGTATTAGTGTGGAAAAACCACTTTTCGCACTTGTGTTGGTGTCGGAAACCACTTTTTGCACATGCATTAGTGTGGAAAAACCACTTTTTGCACTTGTGTTAGTGTTGAAAAACCACTTTTCGCACTTGTGTTGGTGCAGGAAACCACTTTTGCACTTGTATTAGTGTGGAAAAACCACTTTTCGCACTTGTGTTAGTGTTGAAAAACCACTTTTCGCACTTGTGTTAGTGTTGAAAAAACACTTTTCGCACTTGTGTTCGTGTTGAAAAACCACTTTTCGCACTTGTGTTGGTGCAGGAAACCACTTTTGCACTTGTATTAGTGTGAAAAAACACTTTTCGCACTTGTGTTAGTGTTGAAAAACCACTTTTCGCACTTGTGTTGGTGCAGGATACCACTTTTGCACTTGTATTAGTGTGGAAAAACCACTTTTCGCACTTGTGTTAGTGTTGAAAAACCACTTTTCGCACTTGTGTTAGTGTTGAAAAACCACTTTTCGCACTTGTGTTAGTGTTGAAAAACCACTTTTCGCACTTGTGTTGGTGCAGGAAACCACTTTTGCACTTATATTAGTGTGGAAAAAACACTTTTTGCACTTGTGATAGTGTTGAAAAACCACTTTTCGCACTTGTGTTAGTGTTGAAAAACCACTTTTCGCACTTGTGTTAGTGTTGAAAAACCACTTTTCGCACTTGTGTTGGTGCAGGAAACCATTTTTGCACTTATATTAGTGTGGAAAAAACACTTTTTGCACTTGTGATAGTGTTGAAAAACCACTTTTCGCACTTGTGTTAGTGTTGAAAAACCACTTTTCGCACTTGTGTTAGTGTTGAAAAACCACTTTTCGCACTTGTGTTGGTGCAGGAAACCACTTTTGCACATATATTAGTGTGGAAAAAACACTTTTTGCACTTGTGATAGTGTTGAAAAACCACTTTTCGCACTTGTGTTAGTGTTGAAAAACCACTTTTCGCACTTGTGTTAGTGTTGAAAAACCACTTTTTGCACTTGTGTTGGTGCAGGAAACCACTTTTGCACTTATATTAGTGTGGAAAAAACACTTTTTGCACTTGTGATAGTGTTGAAAAACCACTTTTCGCACTTGTGTTAGTGTTGAAAAACCACTTTTCGCACTTGTGTTAGTGTTGAAAAACCACTTTTCGCACTTGTGTTGGTGCAGGAAACCACTTTTGCACTTGTATAAGTGTGGAAAAACCACTTTTCGCACTTGGGTTAGTGTTGAAAACCCACTTTTCGCACTTGTGTTGGTGCAGGAAACCACTTTTGCACTTGTATTAGTGTGGAAAAACCACTTTTCGCACTTGTGTTAGTGTTGAAAAACCACTTTTCGCACTTGTGTTCGTGTTGAAAAACCACTTTTCGCACTTGTGTTGGTGCAGGAAACCACTTTTGCACCTGTATTAGTATGGTAAAAACACTTTTTGCACTTGTGATATTGTTGAAAAACCACTTTTCGCACTTGTGTTAGTGTTGAAAAACCACTTTTCGCATTTGTGTTGGTGCAGGAAACCACTTTTGCACTTGTATTAGTCTGGAAAAACCACTTTTCGCACTTGTGTAAGTGTTGAAAAACCACTTTTCGCACTTGTGTTAGTGTTGAAAAACCACTTTTCGCACTTGTGTTAGTCTTGAAAAACCACTTTTTGCACTTGTGTTGGTGCAGGAAACCACTTTTGCACTTGTATTAGTGTGGAAAAAACACTTTTTGCACTTGTGATAGTGTTGAAAAACCACTTTTCGCACTTTTGTTAGTGTTGAAAAACCACTCTTCGCACCTGTGTTGGTGCAGGAATCCACTTTTGCACTTGTATTAGTGTGGAAAAACCACTTTTCGCACTTGTGTTAGTGTTGAAAAACCACTTTTCGCACTTGTGTTAGTGTTGAAAAACCACTTTTCGCACTTGTGTTGGTGTTGAAAAACCACTTTTCGCACTTGTGTTGGTGCAGGAAACCACTTTTGCACTTGTATTAGTGTGGAAAAACCACTTTTGCACTTGTATTAGTGTGGAAAAAACACTTTTTGCACTTGTGATAGTGTTGAAAAACCACTTTTTGCACTTGTGTTGGTGCAGGAAACCACTTTTGCACTTGTGTTGGTGCAGGAAACCACTTTTGCACTTGTATAAGTGTGGAAAAACCACTTTTCGCACTTGTGTTAGTGTTGAAAAACCACTTTTCGCACTTGTGTTAGTGTTGAAAAACCACTTTTCGCACTTGTGTTGGTGCAGGAAACCACTTTTGCACTTATATTAGTGTGGAAAAAACACTTTTTGCACTTGTGATAGTGTTGAAAAACCACTTTTCGCACTTGTGTTAGTGTTGAAAAACCACTTTTCGCACTTGTGTTAGTGTTGAAAAACCACTTTTTGCACTTGTGTTGGTGCAGGAAACCACTTTTGCACTTATATTAGTGTGGAAAAAACACTTTTTGCACTTGTGATAGTGTTGAAAAACCACTTTTCGCACTTGTGTTAGTGTTGAAAAACCACTTTTCGCACTTGTGTTAGTGTTGAAAAACCACTTTTCGCACTTGTGTTGGTGCAGGAAACCACTTTTGCACTTATATTAGTGTGGAAAAAACACTTTTTGCACTTGTGATAGTGTTGAAAAACCACTTTTCGCACTTGTGTTAGTGTTGAAAAACCACTTTTCGCACTTGTGTTGGTGCAGGAAACCACTTTTGCAATTGTATAAGTGTGGAAAAACCACTTTTCGCACTTGGGTTAGTGTTGAAAAACCACTTTTCGCACATGTGTTGGTGCAGGAAACCACTTTTGCACTTGTATTAGTGTGGAAAAACCACTTTTCGCACTTGTGTTAGTGTTGAAAAACCACTTTTCGCACTTGTGTTCGTGTTCAAAAACCACTTTTCGCACTTGTGTTGGTGCAGGAAACCCCTTTTGCACCTGTATTAGTATGGTAAAAACACTTTTTGCACTTGTGATAGTGTTGAAAAACCACTTTTCGCACTTGTGTTAGTGTTGAAAAACCACTTTTCGCACTTGTGTTAGTGTTGAAAAACCACTTTTTGCACTTGTGTTGGTGCAGGAAACCACTTTTGCACTTATATTAGTGTGGAAAAAACACTTTTTGCACTTGTGATAGTGTTGAAAAACCACTTTTCGCACTTGTGTTAGTGTTGAAAAACCACTTTTCGCACTTGTGTTAGTGTTGAAAAACCACTTTTCGCACTTGTGTTGGTGCAGGAAACCACTTTTGCACTTGTATAAGTGTGGAAAAACCACTTTTCGCACTTGGGTTAGTGTTGAAAACCCACTTTTCGCACTTGTGTTGGTGCAGGAAACCACTTTTGCACTTGTATTAGTGTGGAAAAACCACTTTTCGCACTTGTGTTAGTGTTGAAAAACCACTTTTCGCACTTGTGTTCGTGTTGAAAAACCACTTTTCGCACTTGTGTTGGTGCAGGAAACCACTTTTGCACCTGTATTAGTATGGTAAAAACACTTTTTGCACTTGTGATATTGTTGAAAAACCACTTTTCGCACTTGTGTTAGTGTTGAAAAACCACTTTTCGCATTTGTGTTGGTGCAGGAAACCACTTTTGCACTTGTATTAGTCTGGAAAAACCACTTTTCGCACTTGTGTAAGTGTTGAAAAACCACTTTTCGCACTTGTGTTAGTGTTGAAAAACCACTTTTCGCACTTGTGTTAGTCTTGAAAAACCACTTTTTGCACTTGTGTTGGTGCAGGAAACCACTTTTGCACTTGTATTAGTGTGGAAAAAACACTTTTTGCACTTGTGATAGTGTTGAAAAACCACTTTTCGCACTTTTGTTAGTGTTGAAAAACCACTCTTCGCACCTGTGTTGGTGCAGGAATCCACTTTTGCACTTGTATTAGTGTGGAAAAACCACTTTTCGCACTTGTGTTAGTGTTGAAAAACCACTTTTCGCACTTGTGTTAGTGTTGAAAAACCACTTTTCGCACTTGTGTTGGTGTTGAAAAACCACTTTTCGCACTTGTGTTGGTGCAGGAAACCACTTTTGCACTTGTATTAGTGTGGAAAAACCACTTTTGCACTTGTATTAGTGTGGAAAAAACACTTTTTGCACTTGTGATAGTGTTGAAAAACCACTTTTTGCACTTGTGTTGGTGCAGGAAACCACTTTTGCACTTGTGTTGGTGCAGGAAACCACTTTTGCACTTGTATAAGTGTGGAAAAACCACTTTTCGCACTTGTGTTAGTGTTGAAAAACCACTTTTCGCACTTGTGTTAGTGTTGAAAAACCACTTTTCGCACTTGTGTTGGTGCAGGAAACCACTTTTGCACTTATATTAGTGTGGAAAAAACACTTTTTGCACTTGTGATAGTGTTGAAAAACCACTTTTCGCACTTGTGTTAGTGTTGAAAAACCACTTTTCGCACTTGTGTTAGTGTTGAAAAACCACTTTTTGCACTTGTGTTGGTGCAGGAAACCACTTTTGCACTTATATTAGTGTGGAAAAAACACTTTTTGCACTTGTGATAGTGTTGAAAAACCACTTTTCGCACTTGTGTTAGTGTTGAAAAACCACTTTTCGCACTTGTGTTAGTGTTGAAAAACCACTTTTCGCACTTGTGTTGGTGCAGGAAACCACTTTTGCACTTATATTAGTGTGGAAAAAACACTTTTTGCACTTGTGATAGTGTTGAAAAACCACTTTTCGCACTTGTGTTAGTGTTGAAAAACCACTTTTCGCACTTGTGTTGGTGCAGGAAACCACTTTTGCAATTGTATAAGTGTGGAAAAACCACTTTTCGCACTTGGGTTAGTGTTGAAAAACCACTTTTCGCACATGTGTTGGTGCAGGAAACCACTTTTGCACTTGTATTAGTGTGGAAAAACCACTTTTCGCACTTGTGTTAGTGTTGAAAAACCACTTTTCGCACTTGTGTTCGTGTTCAAAAACCACTTTTCGCACTTGTGTTGGTGCAGGAAACCCCTTTTGCACCTGTATTAGTATGGTAAAAACACTTTTTGCACTTGTGATAGTGTTGAAAAACCACTTTTCGCACTTGTGTTAGTGTTGAAAAACCACTTTTCGCATTTGTGTTGGTGCAGGAAACCACTTTTGCACTTGTATTAGTGTGGAAAAACCACTTTTCGCACTTGTGTAAGTGTTGAAAAACCACTTTTCGCACTTGTGTTAGTGTTGAAAAACCACTTTTCGCACTTGTGTTGGTGCAGGAAACCACTTTTGCACTTGTATTAGTGTGGAAAAAACACTTTGTGCACTTGTGATAGTGTTGAAAAAACACTTTTCGCACTTGTGTTAGTGTTGAAAAACCACTTTTCGCACTTGTGTTTGTGCAGGAAACCACTTTTGCACTTGTATTAGTGTTGAAAAACCACTTTTCGCATTTGTGTTGGTGTAGGAAACCACTTTTCGCACTTGTATTAGTGTGGAAAGACCACTTTTCGCACTTGTGTTACTGTTGAAAACCCACTTTTCGCACTTGTCTTGGTGTAGGAAACCACTTTTCGCACTTGTGTTAGTGTTGAAAAACCACTTTTCGCAATTGTGTTGGTGTGGGAAACCACTTTTCGCACTTGTGTTGGTGTAGGAAACCTCTTTTCGCACTTGTATTAGTGTGGAAAGACCACTTTTCGCACTTGTGTGACTGTTGAAAACCCACTTTTCGCACTTGTGTTGGTGTAGGAAACCACTTTTGCACTTGTATTAGTGTGGAAAAACCACTTTTCGCACTTGTGTAAGTGTTGAAAAACCACTTTTCGCACTTGTGTTAGTGTTGAAAAACCACTTTTCGCACTTGTGTTGGAGCAGGAAACCACTTTTGCACTTGTATTAGTGTGGAAAAAACACTTTGTGCACTTGTGATAGTGTTGAAAAACCACTTTTCGCACTTGTGTTAGTGTTGAAAAACCACTTTTCGCACTTGTGTTTGTGCAGGAAACCACTTTTGCACTTGTATTAGTGTTGAAAAACCACTTTTCGCATTTGTGTTGGTGTAGGAAACCACTTTTCGCACTTGTATTAGTGTGGAAAGACCACTTTTCGCACTTGTGTTACTGTTGAAAACCCACTTTTCGCACTTGTCTTGGTGTAGGAAACCACTTTTCGCACTTGTGTTAGTGTTGAAAAACCACTTTTCGCAATTGTGTTGGTGTGGGAAACCACTTTTCGCACTTGTGTTGGTGTAGGAAACCTCTTTTCGCACTTGTATTAGTGTGGAAAGACTACTTTTCGCACTTGTGTGACTGTTGAAAACCCACTTTTCGCACTTGTGTTGGTGTAGGAAACCACTTTTCGCACATGTGTTAGTGTTGAAAAACCACTTTTCGCACTTGCATTAGTGTGGAAAAACCACTTTTCGAACATGTGTAGGTGTAGGAAACCACTTTTCGCACTTGTGTTGGTGGAGGAAACCACTTTTCGCACTTGTGTTAGTGTTGAAAAACCACTTTTAGCACTTGTTTTCATGTAGGAAACCACTTTTCGCACTTGTATTAGTGTGGAAAAACCACTTTTCGCACTTGTGTTGGTGTCGGAAACCACTTTTTGCACATGCATTAGTGTGGAAAAACCACTTTTAGCACTTGTGTTAGTGTTGAAAAACCACTTTCCGCACTTGTGTTAGTGTTGAAAAACCACTTTTTGCACTTGTGTTAGTGTTGAAAAACCACTTTTTGCACTTGTGTTAGTGTTGAAAAACCACTTTTCGCACTTGTGTTGGTGCAGGAAACCACTTTTGCACTTGTATTAGTGTGGAAAAAACACTTTTTGCACTTGTGATAGTGTTGAAAAACAACTTTTCGCACTTTGTGTTTCGCAAGTGTTTCGCAAGTGTTTTTTCCACACTAATACAAGTGCACAAAGTGTTTTTTCCACACTAATACAAGTGCAAAAGTGGTTTCCTGCTCCAACACAAGTGCGAAAAGTGGTTTTTCAACACTAACACAAGTGCGAAAAGTGGTGTAGGAAACCACTTTTCGCACTTGTGTAAGTGTTGAAAAACCACTTTTCGCACTTGTGTTAGTGTTGAAAAACCACTTTTCGCACTTGTGTTGGAGCAGGAAACCACTTTTGCACTTGTATTAGTGTGGAAAAAACACTTTGTGCACTTGTGATAGTGTTGAAAAACCACTTTTCGCACTTGTGTTAGTGTTGAAAAACCACTTTTCGCACTTGTGTTTGTGCAGGAAACCACTTTTGCACTTGTATTAGTGTTGAAAAACCACTTTTCGCATTTGTGTTGGTGTAGGAAACCACTTTTCGCACTTGTATTAGTGTGGAAAGACCACTTTTCGCACTTGTGTTACTGTTGAAAACCCACTTTTCGCACTTGTCTTGGTGTAGGAAACCACTTTTCGCACTTGTGTTAGTGTTGAAAAACCACTTTTCGCAATTGTGTTGGTGTGGGAAACCACTTTTCGCACTTGTGTTGGTGTAGGAAACCTCTTTTCGCACTTGTATTAGTGTGGAAAGACCACTTTTCGCACTTGTGTGACTGTTGAAAACCCACTTTTCGCACTTGTGTTGGTGTAGGAAACCACTTTTCGCACATGTGTTAGTGTTGAAAAACCACTTTTCGCACTTGCATTAGTGTGGAAAAACCACTTTTCGAACATGTGTAGGTGTAGGAAACCACTTTTCGCACTTGTGTTGGTGGAGGAAACCACTTTTCGCACTTGTGTTAGTGTTGAAAAACCACTTTTAGCACTTGTTTTCATGTAGGAAACCACTTTTCGCACTTGTATTAGTGTGGAAAAACCACTTTTCGCACTTGTGTTGGTGTCGGAAACCACTTTTTGCACATGCATTAGTGTGGAAAAACCACTTTTAGCACTTGTGTTAGTGTTGAAAAACCACTTTTCGCACTTGTGTTAGTGTTGAAAAACCACTTTTTGCACTTGTGTTAGTGTTGAAAAACCACTTTTTGCACTTGTGTTAGTGTTGAAAAACCACTTTTCGCACTTGTGTTGGTGCAGGAAACCACTTTTGCACTTGTATTAGTGTGGAAAAAACACTTTTTGCACTTGTGATAGTGTTGAAAAACAACTTTACGCACTTGTGTTAGTGTTGAAAAACCACTTTTCGCACTTGTGTTGGTGCAGGAAACCACTTTTGCACTTATATTAGTGTGGAAAAACCACTTTTCGCACTTGTGTTAGTGTTGAAAAACCACTTTTCGCACTTGTGTTAGTGTTGAAAAACCACTTTTCGCACTTGTGTTGGTGCAGGAAACCACTTTTGCACTTGTATTAGTGTGGAAAAAACACTTTTGCACTTGTGATAGTGTTGAAAAACCACTTTTCGCACTTGTGTTAGTGTTGAAAAACCACTTTTCGCACTTGTGTTGGTGCAGGAAACCACTTTTGCACTTGTATTAGTGTGGAAAACCACTTTTTGCACTTGTGTTAGTGTTGAAAAACCACTTTTCGCACTTGTGTTGGTGCAGGAAACCACTTTTGCACTTGTATTAGTGTGGAAAAACCACTTTTCGCACTTGTGTTAGTGTTGAAAAACCACTTTTCGCACTTGTGTTAGTGTTGAAAAAACACTTTTCGCACTTGTGTTCGTGTTGAAAAACCACTTTTCGCACTTGTGTTGGTGCAGGAAACCACTTTTGCACTTGTATTAGTGTGAAAAAACACTTTTCGCACTTGTGTTAGTGTTGAAAAACCACTTTTCGCACTTGTGTTGGTGCAGGATACCACTTTTGCACTTGTATTAGTGTGGAAAAACCACTTTTCGCACTTGTGTTAGTGTTGAAAAACCACTTTTCGCACTTGTGTTAGTGTTGAAAAACCACTTTTCGCACTTGTGTTAGTGTTGAAAAACCACTTTTCGCACTTGTGTTGGTGCAGGAAACCACTTTTGCACTTATATTAGTGTGGAAAAAACACTTTTTGCACTTGTGATAGTGTTGAAAAACCACTTTTCGCACTTGTGTTAGTGTTGAAAAACCACTTTTCGCACTTGTGTTAGTGTTGAAAAACCACTTTTCGCACTTGTGTTGGTGCAGGAAACCATTTTTGCACTTATATTAGTGTGGAAAAAACACTTTTTGCACTTGTGATAGTGTTGAAAAACCACTTTTCGCACTTGTGTTAGTGTTGAAAAACCACTTTTCGCACTTGTGTTATTGTTGAAAAACCACTTTTCGCACTTGTGTTGGTGCAGGAAACCACTTTTGCACATATATTAGTGTGGAAAAAACACTTTTTGCACTTGTGATAGTGTTGAAAAACCACTTTTCGCACTTGTGTTAGTGTTGAAAAACCACTTTTCGCACTTGTGTTAGTGTTGAAAAACCACTTTTTGCACTTGTGTTGGTGCAGGAAACCACTTTTGCACTTATATTAGTGTGGAAAAAACACTTTTTGCACTTGTGATAGTGTTGAAAAACCACTTTTCGCACTTGTGTTAGTGTTGAAAAACCACTTTTCGCACTTGTGTTAGTGTTGAAAAACCACTTTTCGCACTTGTGTTGGTGCAGGAAACCACTTTTGCACTTGTATAAGTGTGGAAAAACCACTTTTCGCACTTGGGTTAGTGTTGAAAACCCACTTTTCGCACTTGTGTTGGTGCAGGAAACCACTTTTGCACTTGTATTAGTGTGGAAAAACCACTTTTCGCACTTGTGTTAGTGTTGAAAAACCACTTTTCGCACTTGTGTTCGTGTTGAAAAACCACTTTTCGCACTTGTGTTGGTGCAGGAAACCACTTTTGCACCTGTATTAGTATGGTAAAAACACTTTTTGCACTTGTGATATTGTTGAAAAACCACTTTTCGCACTTGTGTTAGTGTTGAAAAACCACTTTTCGCATTTGTGTTGGTGCAGGAAACCACTTTTGCACTTGTATTAGTCTGGAAAAACCACTTTTCGCACTTGTGTAAGTGTTGAAAAACCACTTTTCGCACTTGTGTTAGTGTTGAAAAACCACTTTTCGCACTTGTGTTAGTCTTGAAAAACCACTTTTTGCACTTGTGTTGGTGCAGGAAACCACTTTTGCACTTGTATTAGTGTGGAAAAAACACTTTTTGCACTTGTGATAGTGTTGAAAAACCACTTTTCGCACTTTTGTTAGTGTTGAAAAACCACTCTTCGCACCTGTGTTGGTGCAGGAATCCACTTTTGCACTTGTATTAGTGTGGAAAAACCACTTTTCGCACTTGTGTTAGTGTTGAAAAACCACTTTTCGCACTTGTGTTAGTGTTGAAAAACCACTTTTCGCACTTGTGTTGGTGTTGAAAAACCACTTTTCGCACTTGTGTTGGTGCAGGAAACCACTTTTGCACTTGTATTAGTGTGGAAAAACCACTTTTGCACTTGTATTAGTGTGGAAAAAACACTTTTTGCACTTGTGATAGTGTTGAAAAACCACTTTTTGCACTTGTGTTGGTGCAGGAAACCACTTTTGCACTTGTGTTGGTGCAGGAAACCACTTTTGCACTTGTATAAGTGTGGAAAAACCACTTTTCGCACTTGTGTTAGTGTTGAAAAACCACTTTTCGCACTTGTGTTAGTGTTGAAAAACCACTTTTCGCACTTGTGTTGGTGCAGGAAACCACTTTTGCACTTATATTAGTGTGGAAAAAACACTTTTTGCACTTGTGATAGTGTTGAAAAACCACTTTTCGCACTTGTGTTAGTGTTGAAAAACCACTTTTCGCACTTGTGTTAGTGTTGAAAAACCACTTTTTGCACTTGTGTTGGTGCAGGAAACCACTTTTGCACTTATATTAGTGTGGAAAAAACACTTTTTGCACTTGTGATAGTGTTGAAAAACCACTTTTCGCACTTGTGTTAGTGTTGAAAAACCACTTTTCGCACTTGTGTTAGTGTTGAAAAACCACTTTTCGCACTTGTGTTGGTGCAGGAAACCACTTTTGCACTTATATTAGTGTGGAAAAAACACTTTTTGCACTTGTGATAGTGTTGAAAAACCACTTTTCGCACTTGTGTTAGTGTTGAAAAACCACTTTTCGCACTTGTGTTGGTGCAGGAAACCACTTTTGCAATTGTATAAGTGTGGAAAAACCACTTTTCGCACTTGGGTTAGTGTTGAAAAACCACTTTTCGCACATGTGTTGGTGCAGGAAACCACTTTTGCACTTGTATTAGTGTGGAAAAACCACTTTTCGCACTTGTGTTAGTGTTGAAAAACCACTTTTCGCACTTGTGTTCGTGTTCAAAAACCACTTTTCGCACTTGTGTTGGTGCAGGAAACCCCTTTTGCACCTGTATTAGTATGGTAAAAACACTTTTTGCACTTGTGATAGTGTTGAAAAACCACTTTTCGCACTTGTGTTAGTGTTGAAAAACCACTTTTCGCATTTGTGTTGGTGCAGGAAACCACTTTTGCACTTGTATTAGTGTGGAAAAACCACTTTTCGCACTTGTGTAAGTGTTGAAAAACCACTTTTCGCACTTGTGTTAGTGTTGAAAAACCACTTTTCGCACTTGTGTTGGTGCAGGAAACCACTTTTGCACTTGTATTAGTGTGGAAAAAACACTTTGTGCACTTGTGATAGTGTTGAAAAACCACTTTTCGCACTTGTGTTAGTGTTGAAAAACCACTTTTCGCACATGTGTTTGTGCAGGAAACCACTTTTGCACTTGTATTAGTGTTGAAAAACCACTTTTCGCATTTGTGTTGGTGTAGGAAACCACTTTTCGCACTTGTATTAGTGTGGAAAGACCACTTTTCGCACTTGTGTTACTGTTGAAAACCCACTTTTCGCACTTGTCTTGGTGTAGGAAACCACTTTTCGCACTTGTGTTAGTGTTGAAAAACCACTTTTCGCAATTGTGTTGGTGTGGGAAACCACTTTTCGCACTTGTGTTGGTGTAGGAAACCTCTTTTCGCACTTGTATTAGTGTGGAAAGACCACTTTTCGCACTTGTGTGACTGTTGAAAACCCACTTTTCGCACTTGTGTTGGTGTAGGAAACCACTTTTCGCACATGTGTTAGTGTTGAAAAACCACTTTTCGCACTTGCATTAGTGTGGAAAAACCACTTTTCGCACATGTGTAGGTGTAGGAAACCACTTTTCGCACTTGTGTTGATGGCGGAAACCACTTTTCGCACTTGTGTTAGTGTTGAAAAACCACTTTTAGCACTTGTTTTCATGTAGGAAACCACTTTTCGCACTTGTATTAGTGTGGAAAAACCACTTTTCGCACTTGTGTTGGTGTCGGAAACCACTTTTTGCACATGCATTAGTGTGGAAAAACCACTTTTAGCACTTGTGTTAGTGTTGAAAAACCACTTTTCGCACTTGTGTTAGTGTTGAAAAACCACTTTTTGCACTTGTGTTAGTGTTGAAAAACCACTTTTCGCACTTGTGTTGGTGCAGGAAACCACTTTTGCACTTGTATTAGTGTGGAAAAACCACTTTTCGCACTTGTGTTAGTGTTGAAAAACCACTTTTCGCACTTGTGTTAGTGTTGAAAAAACACTTTTCGCACTTGTGTTCGTGTTGAAAAACCACTTTTCGCACTTGTGTTGGTGCAGGAAACCACTTTTGCACTTGTATTAGTGTGAAAAAACACTTTTCGCACTTGTGTTAGTGTTGAAAAACCACTTTTCGCACTTGTGTTGGTGCAGGATACCACTTTTGCACTTGTATTAGTGTGGAAAACCACTTTTCGCACTTGTGTTAGTGTTGAAAAACCACTTTTCGCACTTGTGTTAGTGTTGAAAAACCACTTTTCGCACTTGTGTTAGTGTTGAAAAACCACTTTTCGCACTTGTGTTGGTGCAGGAAACCACTTTTGCACTTATATTAGTGTGGAAAAAACACTTTTTGCACTTGTGATAGTGTTGAAAAACCACTTTTCGCACTTGTGTTAGTGTTGAAAAACCACTTTTCGCACTTGTGTTAGTGTTGAAAAACCACTTTTCGCACTTGTGTTGGTGCAGGAAACCATTTTTGCACTTATATTAGTGTGGAAAAAACACTTTTTGCACTTGTGATAGTGTTGAAAAACCACTTTTCGCACTTGTGTTAGTGTTGAAAAACCACTTTTCGCACTTGTGTTAGTGTTGAAAAACCACTTTTCGCACTTGTGTTGGTGCAGGAAACCACTTTTGCACATATATTAGTGTGGAAAAAACACTTTTTGCACTTGTGATAGTGTTGAAAAACCACTTTTCGCACTTGTGTTAGTGTTGAAAAACCACTTTTCGCACTTGTGTTAGTGTTGAAAAACCACTTTTTGCACTTGTGTTGGTGCAGGAAACCACTTTTGCACTTATATTAGTGTGGAAAAAACACTTTTTGCACTTGTGATAGTGTTGAAAAACCACTTTTCGCACTTGTGTTAGTGTTGAAAAACCACTTTTCGCACTTGTGTTAGTGTTGAAAAACCACTTTTCGCACTTGTGTTGGTGCAGGAAACCACTTTTGCACTTGTATAAGTGTGGAAAAACCACTTTTCGCACTTGGGTTAGTGTTGAAAACCCACTTTTCGCACTTGTGTTGGTGCAGGAAACCACTTTTGCACTTGTATTAGTGTGGAAAAACCACTTTTCGCACTTGTGTTAGTGTTGAAAAACCACTTTTCGCACTTGTGTTCGTGTTGAAAAACCACTTTTCGCACTTGTGTTGGTGCAGGAAACCACTTTTGCACCTGTATTAGTATGGTAAAAACACTTTTTGCACTTGTGATATTGTGAAAAACCACTTTTCGCACTTGTGTTAGTGTTGAAAAACCACTTTTCGCATTTGTGTTGGTGCAGGAAACCACTTTTGCACTTGTATTAGTCTGGAAAAACCACTTTTCGCACTTGTGTAAGTGTTGAAAAACCACTTTTCGCACTTGTGTTAGTGTTGAAAAACCACTTTTCGCACTTGTGTTAGTCTTGAAAAACCACTTTTTGCACTTGTGTTGGTGCAGGAAACCACTTTTGCACTTGTATTAGTGTGGAAAAAACACTTTTTGCACTTGTGATAGTGTTGAAAAACCACTTTTCGCACTTTTGTTAGTGTTGAAAAACCACTCTTCGCACCTGTGTTGGTGCAGGAATCCACTTTTGCACTTGTATTAGTGTGGAAAAACCACTTTTCGCACTTGTGTTAGTGTTGAAAAACCACTTTTCGCACTTGTG
The DNA here is from genome assembly GCF_964187855.1 of Myxine glutinosa. Taxonomy (NCBI): domain Eukaryota; kingdom Metazoa; phylum Chordata; class Myxini; order Myxiniformes; family Myxinidae; genus Myxine; species Myxine glutinosa. The sequence continues at coordinate 22,159 of NW_027616435.1, read as the reverse complement.
TTAGTGTTGAAAAACCACTTTTCGCACTTGTGTTGGTGTTGAAAAACCACTTTTCGCACTTGTGTTGGTGCAGGAAACCACATTTGCACTTGTATTAGTGTGGAAAAACCACTTTTGCACTTGTATTAGTGTGGAAAAAACACTTTTTGCACTTGTGATAGTGTTGAAAAAACCACTTTTTGCACTTGTGTTGGTGCAGGAAACCACTTTTGCACTTGTGTTGGTGCAGGAAACCACTTTTGCACTTGTATAAGTGTGGAAAAACCACTTTTCGCACTTGTGTTAGTGTTGAAAAACCACTTTTCGCACTTGTGTTAGTGTTGAAAAACCACTTTTCGCACTTGTGTTGGTGCAGGAAACCACTTTTGCACTTATATTAGTGTGGAAAAAACACTTTTGCACTTGTGATAGTGTTGAAAAACCACTTTTCGCACTTGTGTTAGTGTTGAAAAACCACTTTTCGCACTTGTGTTAGTGTTGAAAAACCACTTTTTGCACTTGTGTTGGTGCAGGAAACCACTTTTGCACTTATATTAGTGTGGAAAAAACACTTTTTGCACTTGTGATAGTGTTGAAAAACCACTTTTCGCACTTGTGTTAGTGTTGAAAAACCACTTTTCGCACTTGTGTTAGTGTTGAAAAACCACTTTTCGCACTTGTGTTGGTGCAGGAAACCACTTTTGCACTTATATTAGTGTGGAAAAAACACTTTTTGCACTTGTGATAGTGTTGAAAAACCACTTTTCGCACTTGTGTTAGTGTTGAAAAACCACTTTTCGCACTTGTGTTGGTGCAGGAAACCACTTTTGCAATTGTATAAGTGTGGAAAAACCACTTTTCGCACTTGGGTTAGTGTTGAAAAACCACTTTTCGCACATGTGTTGGTGCAGGAAACCACTTTTGCACTTGTATTAGTGTGGAAAAACCACTTTTCGCACTTGTGTTAGTGTTGAAAAACCACTTTTCGCACTTGTGTTCGTGTTCAAAAACCACTTTTCGCACTTGTGTTGGTGCAGGAAACCCCTTTTGCACCTGTATTAGTATGGTAAAAACACTTTTTGCACTTGTGATAGTGTTGAAAAACCACTTTTCGCACTTGTGTTAGTGTTGAAAAACCACTTTTCGCATTTGTGTTGGTGCAGGAAACCACTTTTGCACTTGTATTAGTGTGGAAAAACCACTTTTCGCACTTGTGTAAGTGTTGAAAAACCACTTTTCGCACTTGTGTTAGTGTTGAAAAACCACTTTTCGCACTTGTGTTGGTGCAGGAAACCACTTTTGCACTTGTATTAGTGTGGAAAAAACACTTTGTGCACTTGTGATAGTGTTGAAAAACCACTTTTCGCACTTGTGTTAGTGTTGAAAAACCACTTTTCGCACTTGTGTTTGTGCAGGAAACCACTTTTGCACTTGTATTAGTGTTGAAAAACCACTTTTCGCATTTGTGTTGGTGTAGGAAACCACTTTTCGCACTTGTATTAGTGTGGAAAGACCACTTTTCGCACTTGTGTTACTGTTGAAAACCCACTTTTCGCACTTGTCTTGGTGTAGGAAACCACTTTTCGCACTTGTGTTAGTGTTGAAAAACCACTTTTCGCAATTGTGTTGGTGTGGGAAACCACTTTTCGCACTTGTGTTGGTGTAGGAAACCTCTTTTCGCACTTGTATTAGTGTGGAAAGACCACTTTTCGCACTTGTGTGACTGTTGAAAACCCACTTTTCGCACTTGTGTTGGTGTAGGAAACCACTTTTCGCACATGTGTTAGTGTTGAAAAACCACTTTTCGCACTTGCATTAGTGTGGAAAAACCACTTTTCGCACATGTGTAGGTGTAGAAACCACTTTTCGCACTTGTGTTGATGGCGGAAACCACTTTTCGCACTTGTGTTAGTGTTGAAAAACCACTTTTAGCACTTGTTTTCATGTAGGAAACCACTTTTCGCACTTGTATTAGTGTGGAAAAACCACTTTTCGCACTTGTGTTGGTGTCGGAAACCACTTTTTGCACATGCATTAGTGTGGAAAAACCACTTTTAGCACTTGTGTTAGTGTTGAAAAACCACTTTTCGCACTTGTGTTAGTGTTGAAAAACCACTTTTTGCACTTGTGTTAGTGTTGAAAAACCACTTTTTGCACTTGTGTTAGTGTTGAAAAACCACTTTTCGCACTTGTGTTGGTGCAGGAAACCACTTTTGCACTTGTATTAGTGTGGAAAAAACACTTTTTGCACTTGTGATAGTGTTGAAAAACAACTTTTCGCACTTGTGTTAGTGTTGAAAAACCACTTTTCGCACTTGTGTTGGTGCAGGAAACCACTTTTGCACTTGTATTAGTGTGGAAAAACCACTTTTCGCACTTGTGTTAGTGTTGAAAAACCACTTTTCGCACTTGTGTTAGTGTTGAAAAACCACTTTTCGCACTTGTGTTGGTGCAGGAAACCACTTTTGCACTTGTATTAGTGTGGAAAAAACACTTTTTGCACTTGTGATAGTGTTGAAAAACCACTTTTCGCACTTGTGTTAGTGTTGAAAAACCACTTTTCGCACTTGTGTTGGTGCAGGAAACCACTTTTGCACTTGTATTAGTGTGGAAAAACCACTTTTCGCACTTGTGTTAGTGTTGAAAAACCATTTTTCGCACTTGTGTTAGTTTTGAAAACCACTTTTCGCACTTGTGTTAGTGTTGAAAACCACTTTTCGCACTTGTGTTGGTGCAGGAAACCACTTTTGCACTTGTATTGGTGTGGAAAAAACACTTTTTGCACTTGTGATAGTGTTGAAAAACCACTTTTCGCTCTTGTGTTAGTGTTGAAAAACCACTTTTCGCACTTGTGTTGGTGCAGGAAACCACTTTTGCACTTGTATTCGTGTGGAAAAAACACTTTTTGCACTTGTGATAGTGTTGAAAAACCACTTTTCGCACTTGTGTTAGTGTTGAAAAACCACTTTTCGCACTTGTGTTGGTGCAGGAAACCACTTTTGCACTTGTATTCGTGTGGAAAAAACACTTTTTGCACTTGTGATAGTGTTGAAAAACCACTTTTCGCACTTGTGTTAGTGTTGAAAAACCACTTTTCGCACTAGTGTTAGTGTTGAAAAACAACTTTTCGCACTTGTGTTGGTGCAGGAAACCACTTTTGCACTTGTATTAGTGTGGAAAATCCACTTTTCGCACTTGTGTTAGTGTTGAAAAACCACTTTTCGCACTTGTGTTGGTGCAGGAAACCACTTTTGCACTTGTATTAGTGTGTAAAAATCACTTTTCGCACTTGTGTTAGTGTTGAAAAACCACTTTTCGCACTTGTGTTGGTGCAGGAAACCACTTTTGCACTTGTATTAGTGTGGAAAAAACACTTTTTGCACTTGTGATAGTGTTGAAAAACCACTTTTCGCACTTGTGTTAGTGTTGAAAAACCACTTTTCGCACTTGTGTTAGTGTTGAAAAACCACTTTTCGCACTTGTGTTAGTGTTGAAAAACCACTTTTTGCACTTGTGTTGGTGCAGGAAACCACTTTTGCACTTGTATTAGTGTGGAAAAAACACTTTTTGCACTTGTGATAGTGTTGAAAAACCACTTTTCGCACTTGTGTTAGTGTTGAAAAACCACTTTTCGCACTTGTGTTAGTGTTGAAAAACCACTTTTCGCACTTGTGTTGGTGCAGGAAACCACTTTTGCACTTATATTAGTGTGGAAAAAAACACTTTTTGCACTTGTGATAGTGTTGAAAAACCACTTTTCGCACTTGTGTTAGTGTTGAAAAACCACTTTTCGCACTTGTGTTAGTGTTGAAAAACCACTTTTCGCACTTGTGTTGGTGCAGGAAACCACTTTTGCACTTATATTAGTGTGGAAAAAACACTTTTCGCACTTGTGTTAGTGTTGAAAAACCACTTTTCGCACTTGTGTTCGTGTTCAAAAACCACTTTTCGCACTTGTGTTGGTGCAGGAAACCACTTTTGCACCTGTATTAGTATGGTAAAAACACTTTTTGCACTTGTGATAGTGTTGAAAAACCACTTTTCGCACTTGTGTTAGTGTTGAAAAACCACTTTTCGCATTTGTGTTGGTGCAGGAAACCACTTTTGCACTTGTATTAGTGTGGAAAAACCACTTTTCGCACTTGTGTAAGTGTTGAAAAACCACTTTTCGCACTTGTGTTAGTGTTGAAAAACCACGTTCGCACTTGTGTTGGTGCAGGAAACCACTTTTGCACTTGTATTAGTGTGGAAAAAACACTTTGTGCACTTGTGATAGTGTTGAAAAACCACTTTTCGCACTTGTGTTAGTGTTGAAAAACCACTTTTCGCACTTGTGTTTGTGCAGGAAACCACTTTTGCACTTGTATTAGTGTTGAAAAACCACTTTTCGCATTTGTGTTGGTGTAGGAAACCACTTTTCGCACTTGTATTAGTGTGGAAAGACCACTTTTCGCACTTGTGTTACTGTTGAAAACCCACTTTTCGCACTTGTCTTGGTGTAGGAAACCACTTTTCGCACTTGTGTTAGTGTTGAAAAACCACTTTTCGCAATTGTGTTGGTGTGGGAAACCACTTTTCGCACTTGTGTTGGTGTAGGAAACCTCTTTTCGCACTTGTATTAGTGTGGAAAGACCACTTTTCGCACTTGTGTGACTGTTGAAAACCCACTTTTCGCACTTGTGTTGGTGTAGGAAACCACTTTTCGCACATGTGTTAGTGTTGAAAAACCACTTTTCGCACTTGCATTAGTGTGGAAAAACCACTTTTCGCACATGTGTAGGTGTAGGAAACCACTTTTCGCACTTGTGTTGGTGGAGGAAACCACTTTTCGCACTTGTGTTAGTGTTGAAAACCACTTTTAGCACTTGTTTTCATGTAGGAATCCACTTTTCGCACTTGTATTAGTGTGGAAAAACCACTTTTCGCACTTGTGTTGGTGTCGGAAACCACTTTTTGCACATGCATTAGTGTGGAAAAACCACTTTTAGCACTTGTGTTAGTGTTGAAAAACCACTTTTCGCACTTGTGTTAGTGTTGAAAAACCACTTTTTGCACTTGTGTTAGTGTTGAAAAACCACTTTTTGCACTTGCACTTGTGTTAGTGTTGAAAAACCACTTTTCGCACTTGTGTTGGTGCAGGAAACCACTTTTGCACTTGTATTAGTGTGGAAAAAAACACTTTTTGCACTTGTGATAGTGTTGAAAAACAACTTTTCGCACTTGTGTTAGTGTTGAAAAACCACTTTTCGCACTTGTGTTGGTGCAGGAAACCACTTTTGCACTTGTATTAGTGTGGAAAAAACCACTTTTCGCACTTGTGTTAGTGTTGAAAAACCACTTTTCGCACTTGTGTTAGTGTTGAAAAACCACTTTTCGCACTTGTGTTGGTGCAGGAAACCACTTTTGCACTTGTATTAGTGTGGAAAAAACACTTTTTGCACTTGTGATAGTGTTGAAAAACCACTTTTCGCACTTGTGTTAGTGTTGAAAAACCACTTTTCGCACTTGTGTTGGTGCAGGAAACCACTTTTGCACTTGTATTAGTGTGGAAAAACCACTTTTCGCACTTGTGTTAGTGTTGAAAAACCATTTTTCGCACTTGTGTTAGTGTTGAAAAACCACTTTTCGCACTTGTGTTAGTGTTGAAAAACCACTTTTCGCACTTGTGTTGGTGCAGGAAACCACTTTTGCACTTGTATTGGTGTGGAAAAAACACTTTTTGCACTTGTGATAGTGTTGAAAAACCACTTTTTGCTCTTGTGTTAGTGTTGAAAAACCACTTTTCGCACTTCTGTTGGTGCAGGAAACCACTTTTGCACTTGTATTCGTGTGGAAAAAACACTTTTTGCACTTGTGATAGTGTTGAAAAACCACTTTTCGCACTTGTGTTAGTGTTGAAAAACCACTTTTCGCACTTGTGTTGGTGCAGGAAACCACTTTTGCACTTGTATTCGTGTGGAAAAAACACTTTTTGCACTTGTGATAGTGTTGAAAAACCACTTTTCGCACTTGTGTTAGTGTTGAAAAACCACTTTTCGCACTAGTGTTAGTGTTGAAAAACCACTTTTCGCACTTGTGTTGGTGCAGGAAACCACTTTTGCACTTGTATTAGTGTGGAAAAACCACTTTTCGCACTTGTGTTAGTGTTGAAAAACCACTTTTCGCACTTGTGTTGGTGTAGGAAACCACTTTTGCACTTGTATTAGTGTGTAAAAATCACTTTTCGCACTTGTGTTAGTGTTGAAAAACCACTTTTCGCACTTGTGTTGGTGCAGGAAACCACTTTTGCACTTGTATTAGTGTGGAAAAAACACTCACTTGTGATAGTGTTGAAAAACCACTTTTCGCACTTGTGTTAGTGTTGAAAAACCACTTTTCGCACTTGTGTTAGTGTTGAAAAACCACTTTTCGCACTTGTGCTAGTGTTGAAAAACCACTTTTTGCACTTGTGTTGGTGCAGGAAACCACTTTTGCACTTGTATTAGTGTGGAAAAACACTTTTTGCACTTGTGATAGTGTTGAAAAACCACTTTTCGCACTTGTGTTAGTGTTGAAAAACCACTTTTCGCATTTGTGTTAGTGTTGAAAAACCACTTTTCGCACTTGTGTTGGTGCAGGAAACCACTTTTGCACTTATATTAGTGTGGAAAAAACACTTTTTGCACTTGTGATAGTGTTGAAAACCACTTTTCGCACTTGTGTTAGTGTTGAAAAACCACTTTTCGCACTTGTGTTAGTGTTGAAAAACCACTTTTCGCACTTGTGTTGGTGCAGGAAACCACTTTTGCACTTATATTAGTGTGGAAAAAACACTTTTTGCACTTGTGATAGTGTTGAAAAACCACTTTTCGCACTTGTGTTAGTGTTGAAAAACCACTTTTCGCACTTGTGTTAGTGTTGAAAAACCACTTTTTGCACTTGTGTTGGTGCAGGAAACCACTTTTGCACTTATATTAGTGTGGAAAAAACACTTTTTGCACTTGTGATAGTGTTGAAAAACCACTTTTCGCACTTGTGTTAGTGTTGAAAAACCACTTTTCGCACTTGTGTTAGTGTTGAAAAACCACTTTTCGCACTTGTGTTGGTGCAGGAAACCACTTTTGCACTTATATTAGTGTGGAAAAAACACTTTTTGCACTTGTGATAGTTTTGAAAAACCACTTTTCGCACTTGTGTTAGTGTTGAAAAACCACTTTTCGCACTTGTGTTGGTGCAGGAAACCACTTTTGCACTTGTATAAGTGTGGAAAAACCACTTTTCGCACTTGGGTTAGTGTTGAAAACCCACTTTTCGCACTTGTGTTGGTGCAGGAAACCACTTTTGCACTTGTATTAGTGTGGAAAACCACTTTTCGCACTTGTGTTAGTGTTGAAAAAACACTTTTCGCACTTGTGTTCGTGTTGAAAAACCACTTTTCGCACTTGTGTTGGTGCAGGAAACCACTTTTGCACCTGTATTAGTATGGCAAAAACACTTTTTGCACTTGTGATAGTGTTGAAAAACCACTTTACGCACTTGTGTTAGTGTTGAAAAACCACTTTTCGCATTTGTGTTGGTGCAGGAAACCACTTTTGCACTTGTATTAGTGTGGAAAAAACACTTTGTGCACTAGTGATAGTGTTGAAAAACCACTTTTCGCACTTGGGTTAGTGTTGAAAAACCACTTTTCGCACTTGCGTTTGTGCAGGAAACCACTTTTGCACTTGTATTAGTGTTGAAAAACCACTTTTCGCATTTGTGTTGGTGTAGGAAACCACTTTTCGCACTTGTATTAGTGTGGAAAGACCACTTTTCGCACTTGTGTTGGTGCAGGAAACCACTTTTGCACTTGTATTAGTGCGGAAAAAGCACTTTTCGCACTTGTGTTAGTGTTGAAAAACCATTTTTCGCACTTGTGTTAGTGTTGAAAAACCACTTTTTGCACTTGTGTTAGTGTTGAAAAACCACTTTTCGCACTTGTGTTGGTGCAGGAAACCACTTTTGCACTTGTATTGGTGTGGAAAAAACACTTTTCGCACTTGTGTTAGTGTTGAAAAACCACTTTTCGCACTTGTGTTAATGTTGAAAAACCACTTTTCGCACTTGTGTTAGTGTTGAAAAACCACTTTTCGCACTTGTGTTGGTGCAGGAAACCACTTTTGCACTTATATTAGTGTGGAAAAAACACTTTTTGCACTTGTGATAGTGTTGAAAAACCACTTTTCGCTCTTGTGTTAGTGTTGAAAAACCACTTTTCGCACTTGTGTTGGTGCAGGAAACCACTTTTGCACTTGTATTCGTGTGGAAAAAACACTTTTTGCACTTGTGATAGTGTTGAAAAACCACTTTTCGCACTTGTGTTAGTGTTGAAAAACCACTTTTCGCACTTGTGTTGGTGCAGGAAACCACTTTTGCACTTGCATTAGTGTGGAAAAACCACTTTTCGCACTTGTGTTATTGTTGAAAAACCACTTTTCGCACTTGTGTTGGTGCAGGAAACCACTTTTGCACTTGTATTAGTGTGGAAAAACCACTTTTCGCACTTGTGTTAGTGTTGAAAAACCACTTTTCGCACTTGTGTTAGTGTTGAAAAACCACTTTTCGCACTTGTGTTCGTGTTGAAAAACCACTTTTCGCACTTGTGTTGGTGCAGGAAACCACTTTCGCACTTGTATTAGTGTGGAAAAAACACTTTTTGCACTTGTGATAGTGTTGAAAAACCACTTTTCGCACTTGTGTTAGTGTTGAAAAACCACTTTTCGCACTTGTGTTGGTGCAGGAAACCACTTTTGCACTTGTATTAGTGTGGAAAAACCACTTTTCGCACTTGTGTTAGTCTTGAAAAACCACTTTTTGCACTTGTGTTAGTGTTGAAAAACCACTTTTCGCACTTGTGTTGGTGCAGGAAACCACTTTTGCACTTGTATTAGTGTGGAAAAAACACTTTTTGCACTTGTGATAGTGTTGAAAAACCACTTTTCGCACTTGTGTTAGTGTTGAAAAACCACTTTTCGCACTTGTGTTGGTGCAGGAAACCACTTTTGCACTTGTATTAGTGTGGAAAAAACCACTTTTCGCACTTGTGTTAGTGTTGAAAAACCACTTTTCGCACTTGTGTTAGTGTTGAAAAACCACTTTTCGCACTTGTGTTGGTGCAGGAAACCACTTTTGCACTTGTATTAGTGTGGAAAAAACACTTTTTGCACTTGTGATAGTGTTGAAAAACCACTTTTCGCACTTGTGTTAGTGTTGAAAAACCACTTTTCGCACTTGTGTTGGTGCAGGAAACCACTTTTGCACTTGTATTAGTGTGGAAAAACCACTTTTCGCACTTGTGTTAGTGTTGAAAAACCACTTTTCGCACTTGTGTTAGTGTTGAAAAACCACTTTTCACACTTGTGTTGGTGCAGGAAACCACTTTTGCACTTGTATTAGTGTGGAAAAACACTTTTTGCACTTGTGATAGTGTTGAAAAACAACTTTTCGCACTTGTGTTAGTGTTGAAAAACCACTTTTCGCACTTGTGTTGGTGCAGGAAACCACTTTTGCACTTGTATTAGTGTGCAAAAACCACTTTTCGCACTTGTGTTAGTGTTGAAAAACCATTTTTCGCACTTGTGTTAGTGTTGAAAAACCACTTTTCGCACTTGTGTTAGTGTTGAAAAACCACTTTTCGCACTTGTGTTGGTGCAGGAAACCACTTTTGCACTTGTATTGGTGTGGAAAAAACACTTTTTGCACTTGTGATAGTGTTGAAAAACCACTTTTCGCTCTTGTGTTAGTGTTGAAAAACCACTTTTCGAACTTGTGTTGGTGCAGGAAACCACTTTTGCACTTGTATTCGTGTGGAAAAAACACTTTTTGCACTTGTGATAGTGTTGAAAAACCACTTTTCGCACTTGTGTTAGTGTTGAAAAACCACTTTTCGCACTTGTGTTGGTGCAGGAAACCACTTTTGCACTTGTATTCGTGTGGAAAAAACACTTTTTGCACTTGTGATAGTGTTGAAAAACCACTTTTCGCACTTGTGTTAGTGTTGAAAAACCACTTTTCGCACTAGTGTTAGTGTTGAAAAACCACTTTTCGCACTTGTGTTGGTGCAGGAAACCACTTTTGCACTTGTATTAGTGTGGAAAAACCACTTTTCGCACTTGTGTTAGTGTTGAAAAACCACTTTTCGCACTTGTGTTGGTGCAGGAAACCACTTTTGCACTTGTATTAGTGTGTAAAAATCACTTTTCGCACTTGTGTTAGTGTTGAAAAACCACTTTTCGCACTTGTGTTGGTGCAGGAAACCACTTTTGCACTTGTATTAGTGTGGAAAAAACACTTTTTGCACTTGTGATAGTGTTGAAAAACCACTTTTCGCACTTGTGTTAGTGTTGAAAAACCACTTTTCGCACTTGTGTTAGTGTTGAAAAACCACTTTTCGCACTTGTGTTAGTGTTGAAAAACCACTTTTTGCACTTGTGTTGGTGCAGGAAACCACTTTTGCACTTGTATTAGTGTGGAAAAAACACTTTTTGCACTTGTGATAGTGTTGAAAAACCACTTTTCGCACTTGTGTTAGTGTTGAAAAACCACTTTTCGCACTTGTGTTAGTGTTGAAAAACCACTTTTCGCACTTGTGTTGGTGCAGGAAACCACTTTTGCACTTATATTAGTGTGGAAAAAACACTTTTTGCACTTGTGATAGTGTTGAAAAACCACTTTTCGCACTTGTGTTAGTGTTGAATAACCACTTTTCGCACTTGTGTTAGTGTTGAAAAACCACTTTTCGCACTTGTGTTGGTGCAGGAAACCACTTTTGCACTTATATTAGTGTGGAAAAAACACTTTTTGCACTTGTGATAGTGTTGAAAAACCACTTTTCGCACTTGTGTTAGTGTTGAAAAACCACTTTTCGCACTTGTGTTAGTGTTGAAAAACCACTTTTTGCACTTGTGTTGGTGCAGGAAACCACTTTTGCACTTATATTAGTGTGGAAAAAACACTTTTTGCACTTGTGATAGTGTTGAAAAACCACTTTTCGCACTTGTGTTAGTGTTGAAAAACCACTTTTCGCACTTGTGTTAGTGTTGAAAAACCACTTTTCGCACTTGTGTTGGTGCAGGAAACCACTTTTGCACTTATATTAGTGTGGAAAAAACACTTTTTGCACTTGTGATAGTGTTGAAAAACCACTTTTCGCACTTGTGTTAGTGTTGAAAAACCACTTTTCGCACTTGTGTTGGTGCAGGAAACCACTTTTGCACCTGTATTAGTATGGCAAAAACACTTTTTGCACTTGTGATAGTGTTGAAAAACCACTTTACGCACTTGTGTTATTGTTGAAAAACCACTTTTCGCATTTGTGTTGGTGCAGCAAACCACTTTTGCACTTGTATTAGTGTGGAAAAACCACTTTTCGCACTTGTGTAAGTGTTGAAAAACCACTTTTCGCACTTGTGTTAGTGTTGAAAAACCACTTTTCGCACTTGTGTTGGTGCAGGAAACCACTTTTGCACTTGTATTAGTGTGGAAAAAACACTTTGTGCACTTGTGATAGTGTTGAAAAACCACTTTTCGCACTTGTGTTAGTGTTGAAAAACCACTTTTCGCACTTGTGTTTGTGCAGGAAACCACTTTTGCACTTGTATTAGTGTTGAAAAACCACTTTTCGCATTTGTGTTGGTGTAGGAAACCACTTTTCGCACTTGTATTAGTGTGGAAAGACCACTTTTCGCACTTGTGTTACTGTTGAAAACCCACTTTTCGCACTTGTCTTGGTGTAGGAAACCACTTTTCGCACTTGTGTTAGTGTTGAAAAACCACTTTTCGCAATTGTGTTGGTGTGGGAAACCACTTTTCGCACTTGTGTTGGTGTAGGAAACCTCTTTTCGCACTTGTATTAGTGTGGAAAGACCACTTTTCGCACTTGTGTGACTGTTGAAAACCCACTTTTCGCACTTGTGTTGGTGTAGGAAACCACTTTTCGCACATGTGTTAGTGTTGAAAAACCACTTTTCGCACTTGCATTAGTGTGGAAAAACCACTTTTCGCACATGTGTAGGTGTAGGAAACCACTTTTCGCACTTGTGTTGGTGGAGGAAACCACTTTTCGCACTTGTGTTAGTGTTGAAAAACCACTTTTAGCACTTGTTTTCATGTAGGAAACCACTTTTCGCACTTGTATTAGTGTGGAAAAACCACTTTTCGCACTTGTGTTGGTGTCGGAAACCACTTTTTGCACATGCATTAGTGTGGAAAAACCACTTTTAGCACTTGTGTTAGTGTTGAAAAACCACTTTTCGCACTTGTGTTAGTGTTGAAAAACCACTTTTTGCACTTGTGTTAGTGTTGAAAAACCACTTTTTGCACTTGTGTTAGTGTTGAAAAACCACTTTTCGCACTTGTGTTGGTGCAGGAAACCACTTTTGCACTTGTATTAGTGTGGAAAAAACACTTTTTGCACTTGTGATAGTGTTGAAAAACAACTTTTCGCACTTGTGTTAGTGTTGAAAAACCACTTTTCGCACTTGTGTTGGTGCAGGAAACCACTTTTGCACTTGTATAAGTGTGGAAAAACCACTTTTCGCACTTGGGATAGTGTTGAAAACCCACTTTTCGCACTTGTGTTGGTGCAGGAAACCACTTTTGCACTTGTATTAGTGTGGAAAAACCACTTTTCGCACTTGTGTTAGTGTTGAAAAACCACTTTTCGCACTTGTGTTAGTGTTGAAAAACCACTTTTCGCACTTGTGTTAGTGTTGAAAAACCACTTTTTGCACTTGTGTTGGTGCAGGAAACCACTTTTGCACTTATATTAGTGTGGAAAAAACACTTTTTGCACTTGTGATAGTGTTGAAAAACCACTTTTCGCACTTGTGTTAGTGTTGAAAAACCACTTTTTGCACTTGTGTTGGTGCAGGAAACCACTTTTGCACTTATATTAGTGTGGAAAAAACACTTTTTGCACTTGTGATAGTGTTGAAAAACCACTTTTCGCACTTGTGTTAGTGTTGAAAAACCACTTTTCGCACTTGTGTTAGTGTTGAAAAACCACTTTTTGCACTTGTGTTGGTGCAGGAAACCACTTTTGCACTTATATTAGTGTGGAAAAAACACTTTTTGCACTTGTGATAGTGTTGAAAAACCACTTTTCGCACTTGTGTTAGTGTTGAAAAACCACTTTTCGCACTTGTGTTAGTGTTGAAAAACCACTTTTCGCACTTGTGTTGGTGCAGGAAACCACTTTTGCACTTATATTAGTGTGGAAAAAACACTTTTTGCACTTATGATAGTTTTGAAAAACCACTTTTCGCACTTGTGTTAGTGTTGAAAAACCACTTTTCGCACTTGTGTTGGTGCAGGAAACCACTTTTGCACTTGTATAAGTGTGGAAAAACCACTTTTCGCACTTGGGTTAGTGTTGAAAACCCACTTTTCGCACTTGTGTTGGTGCAGGAAACCACTTTTGCACTTGTATTAGTGTGGAAAAACCACTTTTCGCACTTGTGTTAGTGTTGAAAAAACACTTTTCGCACTTGTGTTCGTGTTGAAATACCACTTTTCGCACTTGTGTTGGTGCAGGAAACCACTTTTGCACCTGTATTAGTATGGCAAAAACACTTTTTGCACTTGTGATAGTGTTGAAAAACCACTTTACGCACTTGTGTTAGTGTTGAAAAACCACTTTTCGCATTTGTGTTGGTGCAGGAAACCACTTTTGCACTTGTATTAGTGTGGAAAAAACACTTTGTGCACTAGTGATAGTGTTGAAAAACCACTTTTCGCACTTGGGTTAGTGTTGAAAAACCACTTTTTGCACTTGTGTTGGTGCAGGAAACCACTTTTGCACTTATATTAGTGTGGAAAAAACACTTTTTGCACTTGTGATAGTGTTGAAAAACCACTTTTCGCACTTGTGTTAGTGTTGAAAAACCACTTTTCGCACTTGTGTTAGTGTTGAAAAACCACTTTTCGCACTTGTGTTGGTGCAGGAAACCACTTTTGCACTTATATTAGTGTGGAAAAAACACTTTTTGCACTTGTGATAGTGTTGAAAAACCACTTTTCGCACTTGTGTTAGTGTTGAAAAACCACTTTTCGCACTTGTGTTGGTGCAGGAAACCACTTTTGCACCTGTATTAGTATGGCAAAAACACTTTTTGCACTTGTGATAGTGTTGAAAAACCACTTTACGCACTTGTGTTATTGTTGAAAAACCACTTTTCGCATTTGTGTTGGTGCAGCAAACCACTTTTGCACTTGTATTAGTGTGGAAAAACCACTTTTCGCACTTGTGTAAGTGTTGAAAAACCACTTTTCGCACTTGTGTTAGTGTTGAAAAACCACTTTTCGCACTTGTGTTGGTGCAGGAGACCACTTTTGCACTTGTATTAGTGTGGAAAAAACACTTTGTGCACTTGTGATAGTGTTGAAAAACCACTTTTCGCACTTGTGTTAGTGTTGAAAAACCACTTTTCGCACTTGTGTTTGTGCAGGAAACCACTTTTGCACTTGTATTAGTGTTGAAAAACCACTTTTCGCATTTGTGTTGGTGTAGGAAACCACTTTTCGCACTTGTATTAGTGTGGAAAGACCACTTTTCGCACTTGTGTTACTGTTGAAAACCCACTTTTCGCACTTGTCTTGGTGTAGGAAACCACTTTTCGCACTTGTGTTAGTGTTGAAAAACCACTTTTCGCAATTGTGTTGGTGTGGGAAACCACTTTTCGCACTTGTGTTGGTGTAGGAAACCTCTTTTCGCACTTGTATTAGTGTGGAAAGACCACTTTTCGCACTTGTGTGACTGTTGAAAACCCACTTTTCGCACTTGTGTTGGTGTAGGAAACCACTTTTCGCACATGTGTTAGTGTTGAAAAACCACTTTTCGCACTTGCATTAGTGTGGAAAAACCACTTTTCGCACATGTGTAGTTGTAGGAAACCACTTTTCGCACTTGTGTTGGTGGAGGAAACCACTTTTCGCACTTGTATTAGTGTTGAAAAACCACTTTTAGCACTTGTTTTCATGTAGGAAACCACTTTTCGCACTTGTATTAGTGTGGAAAAACCACTTTTCGCACTTGTGTTGGTGTCGGAAACCACTTTTTGCACATGCATTAGTGTGGAAAAACCACTTTTAGCACTTGTGTTAGTGTTGAAAAACCACTTTTCGCACTTGTGTTAGTGTTGAAAAACCACTTTTTGCACTTGTGTTAGTGTTGAAAAACCACTTTTTGCACTTGTGTTAGTGTTGAAAAACCACTTTTCGCACTTGTGTTGGTGCAGGAAACCACTTTTGCACTTGTATTAGTGTGGAAAAAACACTTTTTGCACTTGTGATAGTGTTGAAAAACAACTTTTCGCACTTGTGTTAGTGTTGAAAAACCACTTTTCGCACTTGTGTTGGTGCAGGAAACCACTTTTGCACTTGTATAAGTGTGGAAAAACCACTTTTCGCACTTGGGATAGTGTTGAAAACCCACTTTTCGCACTTGTGTTGGTGCAGGAAACCACTTTTGCACTTGTATTAGTGTGGAAAAACCACTTTTCGCACTTGTGTTAGTGTTGAAAAACCACTTTTCGCACTTGTGTTAGTGTTGAAAAACCACTTTTCGCACTTGTGTTAGTGTTGAAAAACCACTTTTTGCACTTGTGTTGGTGCAGGAAACCACTTTTGCACTTATATTAGTGTGGAAAAAACACTTTTTGCACTTGTGATAGTGTTGAAAAACCACTTTTCGCACTTGTGTTAGTGTTGAAAAACCACTTTTTGCACTTGTGTTGGTGCAGGAAACCACTTTTGCACTTATATTAGTGTGGAAAAAACACTTTTTGCACTTGTGATAGTGTTGAAAAACCACTTTTCGCACTTGTGTTAGTGTTGAAAAACCACTTTTCGCACTTGTGTTAGTGTTGAAAAACCACTTTTTGCACTTGTGTTGGTGCAGGAAACCACTTTTGCACTTATATTAGTGTGGAAAAAACACTTTTTGCACTTGTGATAGTGTTGAAAAACCACTTTTCGCACTTGTGTTAGTGTTGAAAAACCACTTTTCGCACTTGTGTTAGTGTTGAAAAACCACTTTTCGCACTTGTGTTGGTGCAGGAAACCACTTTTGCACTTATATTAGTGTGGAAAAAACACTTTTTGCACTTGTGATAGTTTTGAAAAACCACTTTTCGCACTTGTGTTAGTGTTGAAAAACCACTTTTCGCACTTGTGTTGGTGCAGGAAACCACTTTTGCACTTGTATAAGTGTGGAAAAACCACTTTTCGCACTTGGGTTAGTGTTGAAAACCCACTTTTCGCACTTGTGTTGGTGCAGGAAACCACTTTTGCACTTGTATTAGTGTGGAAAAACCACTTTTCGCACTTGTGTTAGTGTTGAAAAAACACTTTTCGCACTTGTGTTCGTGTTGAAAAACCACTTTTCGCACTTGTGTTGGTGCAGGAAACCACTTTTGCACCTGTATTAGTATGGCAAAAACACTTTTTGCACTTGTGATAGTGTTGAAAAACCACTTTACGCACTTGTGTTAGTGTTGAAAAACCACTTTTCGCATTTGTGTTGGTGCAGGAAACCACTTTTGCACTTGTATTAGTGTGGAAAAAACACTTTGTGCACTAGTGATAGTGTTGAAAAACCACTTTTCGCACTTGGGTTAGTGTTGAAAAACCACTTTTCGCACTTGCGTTTGTGCAGGAAACCACTTTTGCACTTGTATTAGTGTTGAAAAACCACTTTTCGCATTTGTGTTGGTGTAGGAAACCACTTTTCGCACTTGTATTAGTGTGGAAAGACCACTTTTCGCACTTGTGTTGGTGCAGGAAACCACTTTTGCACTTGTATTAGTGCGGAAAAAGCACTTTTCGCACTTGTGTTAGTGTTGAAAAACCATTTTTCGCACTTGTGTTAGTGTTGAAAAACCACTTTTTGCACTTGTGTTAGTGTTGAAAAACCACTTTTCGCACTTGTGTTGGTGCAGGAAACCACTTTTGCACTTGTATTGGTGTGGAAAAAACACTTTTCGCACTTGTGTTAGTGTTGAAAAACCACTTTTCGCACTTGTGTTAATGTTGAAAAACCACTTTTCGCACTTGTGTTAGTGTTGAAAAACCACTTTTCGCACTTGTGTTGGTGCAGGAAACCACTTTTGCACTTATATTAGTGTGGAAAAAACACTTTTTGCACTTGTGATAGTGTTGAAAAACCACTTTTCGCTCTTGTGTTAGTGTTGAAAAACCACTTTTCGCACTTGTGTTGGTGCAGGAAACCACTTTTGCACTTGTATTCGTGTGGAAAAAACACTTTTTGCACTTGTGATAGTGTTGAAAAACCACTTTTCGCACTTGTGTTAGTGTTGAAAAACCACTTTTCGCACTTGTGTTGGTGCAGGAAACCACTTTTGCACTTGCATTAGTGTGGAAAAACCACTTTTCGCACTTGTGTTATTGTTGAAAAACCACTTTTCGCACTTGTGTTGGTGCAGGAAACCACTTTTGCACTTGTATTAGTGTGGAAAAACCACTTTTCGCACTTGTGTTAGTGTTGAAAAACCACTTTTCGCACTTGTGTTAGTGTTGAAAAACCACTTTTCGCACTTGTGTTCGTGTTGAAAAACCACTTTTCGCACTTGTGTTGGTGCAGGAAACCACTTTCGCACTTGTATTAGTGTGGAAAAAACACTTTTTGCACTTGTGATAGTGTTGAAAAACCACTTTTCGCACTTGTGTTAGTGTTGAAAAACCACTTTTCGCACTTGTGTTGGTGCAGGAAACCACTTTTGCACTTGTATTAGTGTGGAAAAACCACTTTTCGCACTTGTGTTAGTCTTGAAAAACCACTTTTTGCACTTGTGTTAGTGTTGAAAAACCACTTTTCGCACTTGTGTTGGTGCAGGAAACCACTTTTGCACTTGTATTAGTGTGGAAAAAACACTTTTTGCACTTGTGATAGTGTTGAAAAACCACTTTTCGCACTTGTGTTAGTGTTGAAAAACCACTTTTCGCACTTGTGTTGGTGCAGGAAACCACTTTTGCACTTGTATTAGTGTGGAAAAAACCACTTTTCGCACTTGTGTTAGTGTTGAAAAACCACTTTTCGCACTTGTGTTAGTGTTGAAAAACCACTTTTCGCACTTGTGTTGGTGCAGGAAACCACTTTTGCACTTGTATTAGTGTGGAAAAAACACTTTTTGCACTTGTGATAGTGTTGAAAAACCACTTTTCGCACTTGTGTTAGTGTTGAAAAACCACTTTTCGCACTTGTGTTGGTGCAGGAAACCACTTTTGCACTTGTATTAGTGTGGAAAAACCACTTTTCGCACTTGTGTTAGTGTTGAAAAACCACTTTTCGCACTTGTGTTAGTGTTGAAAAACCACTTTTCACACTTGTGTTGGTGCAGGAAACCACTTTTGCACTTGTATTAGTGTGGAAAAACACTTTTTGCACTTGTGATAGTGTTGAAAAACAACTTTTCGCACTTGTGTTAGTGTTGAAAAACCACTTTTCGCACTTGTGTTGGTGCAGGAAACCACTTTTGCACTTGTATTAGTGTGCAAAAACCACTTTTCGCACTTGTGTTAGTGTTGAAAAACCATTTTTCGCACTTGTGTTAGTGTTGAAAAACCACTTTTCGCACTTGTGTTAGTGTTGAAAAACCACTTTTCGCACTTGTGTTGGTGCAGGAAACCACTTTTGCACTTGTATTGGTGTGGAAAAAACACTTTTTGCACTTGTGATAGTGTTGAAAAACCACTTTTCGCTCTTGTGTTAGTGTTGAAAAACCACTTTTCGAACTTGTGTTGGTGCAGGAAACCACTTTTGCACTTGTATTCGTGTGGAAAAAACACTTTTTGCACTTGTGATAGTGTTGAAAAACCACTTTTCGCACTTGTGTTAGTGTTGAAAAACCACTTTTCGCACTTGTGTTGGTGCAGGAAACCACTTTTGCACTTGTATTCGTGTGGAAAAAACACTTTTTGCACTTGTGATAGTGTTGAAAAACCACTTTTCGCACTTGTGTTAGTGTTGAAAAACCACTTTTCGCACTAGTGTTAGTGTTGAAAAACCACTTTTCGCACTTGTGTTGGTGCAGGAAACCACTTTTGCACTTGTATTAGTGTGGAAAAACCACTTTTCGCACTTGTGTTAGTGTTGAAAAACCACTTTTCGCACTTGTGTTGGTGCAGGAAACCACTTTTGCACTTGTATTAGTGTGTAAAAATCACTTTTCGCACTTGTGTTAGTGTTGAAAAACCACTTTTCGCACTTGTGTTAATGTTGAAAAACCACTTTTCGCACTTGTGTTAGTGTTGAAAAACCACTTTTCGCACTTGTGTTGGTGCAGGAAACCACTTTTGCACTTATATTAGTGTGGAAAAAACACTTTTTGCACTTGTGATAGTGTTGAAAAACCACTTTTCGCTCTTGTGTTAGTGTTGAAAAACCACTTTTCGCACTTGTGTTGGTGCAGGAAACCACTTTTGCACTTGTATTCGTGTGGAAAAAACACTTTTTGCACTTGTGATAGTGTTGAAAAACCACTTTTCGCACTTGTGTTAGTGTTGAAAAACCACTTTTCGCACTTGTGTTGGTGCAGGAAACCACTTTTGCACTTGCATTAGTGTGGAAAAACCACTTTTCGCACTTGTGTTATTGTTGAAAAACCACTTTTCGCACTTGTGTTGGTGCAGGAAACCACTTTTGCACTTGTATTAGTGTGGAAAAACCACTTTTCGCACTTGTGTTAGTGTTGAAAAACCACTTTTCGCACTTGTGTTAGTGTTGAAAAACCACTTTTCGCACTTGTGTTCGTGTTGAAAAACCACTTTTCGCACTTGTGTTGGTGCAGGAAACCACTTTCGCACTTGTATTAGTGTGGAAAAAACACTTTTTGCACTTGTGATAGTGTTGAAAAACCACTTTTCGCACTTGTGTTAGTGTTGAAAAACCACTTTTCGCACTTGTGTTGGTGCAGGAAACCACTTTTGCACTTGTATTAGTGTGGAAAAACCACTTTTCGCACTTGTGTTAGTCTTGAAAAACCACTTTTTGCACTTGTGTTAGTGTTGAAAAACCACTTTTCGCACTTGTGTTGGTGCAGGAAACCACTTTTGCACTTGTATTAGTGTGGAAAAAACACTTTTTGCACTTGTGATAGTGTTGAAAAACCACTTTTCGCACTTGTGTTAGTGTTGAAAAACCACTTTTCGCACTTGTGTTGGTGCAGGAAACCACTTTTGCACTTGTATTAGTGTGGAAAAAACCACTTTTCGCACTTGTGTTAGTGTTGAAAAACCACTTTTCGCACTTGTGTTAGTGTTGAAAAACCACTTTTCGCACTTGTGTTGGTGCAGGAAACCACTTTTGCACTTGTATTAGTGTGGAAAAAACACTTTTTGCACTTGTGATAGTGTTGAAAAACCACTTTTCGCACTTGTGTTAGTGTTGAAAAACCACTTTTCGCACTTGTGTTGGTGCAGGAAACCACTTTTGCACTTGTATTAGTGTGGAAAAACCACTTTTCGCACTTGTGTTAGTGTTGAAAAACCACTTTTCGCACTTGTGTTAGTGTTGAAAAACCACTTTTCACACTTGTGTTGGTGCAGGAAACCACTTTTGCACTTGTATTAGTGTGGAAAAACACTTTTTGCACTTGTGATAGTGTTGAAAAACAACTTTTCGCACTTGTGTTAGTGTTGAAAAACCACTTTTCGCACTTGTGTTGGTGCAGGAAACCACTTTTGCACTTGTATTAGTGTGCAAAAACCACTTTTCGCACTTGTGTTAGTGTTGAAAAACCATTTTTCGCACTTGTGTTAGTGTTGAAAAACCACTTTTCGCACTTGTGTTAGTGTTGAAAAACCACTTTTCGCACTTGTGTTGGTGCAGGAAACCACTTTTGCACTTGTATTGGTGTGGAAAAAACACTTTTTGCACTTGTGATAGTGTTGAAAAACCACTTTTCGCTCTTGTGTTAGTGTTGAAAAACCACTTTTCGAACTTGTGTTGGTGCAGGAAACCACTTTTGCACTTGTATTCGTGTGGAAAAAACACTTTTTGCACTTGTGATAGTGTTGAAAAACCACTTTTCGCACTTGTGTTAGTGTTGAAAAACCACTTTTCGCACTTGTGTTGGTGCAGGAAACCACTTTTGCACTTGTATTCGTGTGGAAAAAACACTTTTTGCACTTGTGATAGTGTTGAAAAACCACTTTTCGCACTTGTGTTAGTGTTGAAAAACCACTTTTCGCACTAGTGTTAGTGTTGAAAAACCACTTTTCGCACTTGTGTTGGTGCAGGAAACCACTTTTGCACTTGTATTAGTGTGGAAAAACCACTTTTCGCACTTGTGTTAGTGTTGAAAAACCACTTTTCGCACTTGTGTTGGTGCAGGAAACCACTTTTGCACTTGTATTAGTGTGTAAAAATCACTTTTCGCACTTGTGTTAGTGTTGAAAAACCACTTTTCGCACTTGTGTTGGTGCAGGAAACCACTTTTGCACTTGTATTAGTGTGGAAAAAACACTTTTTGCACTTGTGATAGTGTTGAAAAACCACTTTTCGCACTTGTGTTAGTGTTGAAAAACCACTTTTCGCACTTGTGTTAGTGTTGAAAAACCACTTTTCGCACTTGTGTTAGTGTTGAAAAACCACTTTTTGCACTTGTGTTGGTGCAGGAAACCACTTTTGCACTTGTATTAGTGTGGAAAAAACACTTTTTGCACTTGTGATAGTGTTGAAAAACCACTTTTCGCACTTGTGTTAGTGTTGAAAAACCACTTTTCGCACTTGTGTTAGTGTTGAAAAACCACTTTTCGCACTTGTGTTGGTGCAGGAAACCACTTTTGCACTTATATTAGTGTGGAAAAAACACTTTTTGCACTTGTGATAGTGTTGAAAAACCACTTTTCGCACTTGTGTTAGTGTTGAAAAACCACTTTTTGCACTTGTGTTAGTGTTGAAAAACCACTTTTCGCACTTGTGTTGGTGCAGGAAACCACTTTTGCACTTATATTAGTGTGGAAAAAACACTTTTTGCACTTGTGATAGTGTTGAAAAACCACTTTTCGCACTTGTGTTAGTGTTGAAAAACCACTTTTCGCACTTGTGTTAGTGTTGAAAAACCACTTTTTGCACTTGTGTTGGTGCAGGAAACCACTTTTGCACTTATATTAGTGTGGAAAAAACACTTTTTGCACTTGTGAT